>NC_139965.1:798416-848416 GCF_963993115.1 Abramis brama
GACGAACACTAAGGTTTGCAACAGAACTAAAGCTTACAGATTCAAAAGCCCTTTGTTTAGCAGATCAGAGATGATACATAAAGAAGAGATTAAAGCAAAACGTGCATAAATGAACATATTCTGAACAAAATACTGAAGAACCTAAACATGATTAATTGACAAACATGTGTGAAACGTAAAAACAAGTGGAGAACTAAACTTCAACAAAACGTGTGTGTGTGTGTGTGTGTTGCGCAGGTTTAGGGGTCGGGTTAGTGTGTGTGTGTGTGTGACTCTGTGTCGCCATCATTACAGACACTTCCTCTGCAGTTCCTGTAAAGTGGTGTGTGTTGTCCTTATGCTGGGAAACTCACTCTGGACTGCAGACGAGCTGAGCCGTGTTTACATGCTAAACTATCTGTTGCTTTCTAAACGTCTGAATGAATGAATGAAACTCCCTAGAAGGACAAATATCACAATGACAAATGACCAGATGACAACAACCCGCCCGATACCATGACGCTTCCCATCAAGATGTGACATGACAAGTTTCTAGCATGAAGTAATTGTTCTGTCCTCAATAAAAGTGTACATTCACATCCAATCAGATTTGATGCTTAGCATTCATTCAGCTTTTCAAAAGGGAGCTTTTGACCAATGAGATTTCACTGTGTATGGAGTCATGATTTGACAAAAATAGACCGCAGAACAGAAAGACTGACAGACAACAAAGAACAAAGGAAAGATTTTTCAGCACTAGTTTAATGTGAGGAGTTCATTTAATCAGTAAACTAAAGCTTAAAGAATAATCTTAAGAAGAACACAGAAACTCTTCACATTATCTAACGTAGTCAAACCGATAAAATGTTGTGTGGGACACATCGGTCATCACTGGTCATGTTATTGCATATCCACTTGCAGGTTTTGTTTTTTGGTCTTTTTGTGCTGTTAATCAAATTACTTTTCCCGAGATGGCTTTACAAGCTCAGCTCAGAACATTAAAAGCTTTCCTGTAGTTCTGCTTGCAACGCCACGGTCATGGGTTCAGTTCCCAGGAAAAGCAAGAGCTGATAAGAATGTAAATGTGTATCTTAGGGGTGGGCGATATGGCAAAAATATCATTTCACGATTTTTTTTCAGGAAAATCACGATTCACGATTTTATCACGATTCTTTTTATGTTGGTTTTACTATTTTGTGACTGAGCATTACAGCCAAACTAATGTCCATATTTTAAAAACAAATGAAGCCTTAGGTAACAAAAATAAAAAAATGGCAGACAGGGGCGAAGACAAAAATATTTGTCATTATTTTCTTTGTTATTAAATATTAAGATCAAAGATACACATTACACACACAACTTAATATACAAATTAAATAGGCTAAACAGTGCTTTATGCTTTCAGCTACAGGAGGTGTATTTAACAGTAGCATTGAAGAAAGCAATTAAATGAACAAATATGAAAAAACAAAAAAGACTTCACTGTATAAATTATACATTGATACTTATTAAAGCTACTATTAAAGTTATCAGTCAATAGCAGTGAGTGATTTTCTCTTTGCATTGTGTTGTTTTATTAGCATTAAAGGGATAGTTCTCCTAAAAAATAAAATTATCATAATTTACTCTCTCAAGTTGTTTTAAACTCGAATAAGTTTCTTTCTTCTGTTGAAAATAAAAGTTATTTGGAAGAATGTGGGTAACCAAACAGTTGATGTACCCCAGTGACTACCATAGTATATGTTTCTCCTATGGAAGTCAATGGGGACCAGCTACTGTTTGGATAGCCACATTCTTCAAAATATTAATATTAGAAGGAAATTAATACAGGTTTGGAACAACATTAGAGTGTGTAAATGATGAGATATTTTTTTTTTGGGTGAACTATCCCTTTAAGGACAAGCGGCAGCGTGTTTACTATTGCTACTGTCTCTTTAAGAGCTGCGCGCGACGCGTCTATTATACACGCATTTGACAAGCAGATTTTCTCTCAATTTTCTCAAGTTTGCTTTCAGTTTAGACATAACCGACTTTGTTTATGTTAACCTTGTGTGTATTTAACAGTACAAGCGAAATAAGACTCGAAAGATAACTTAGTCCAGTATCAGGCGCTGGTAGACAGGCTTTTAGTGCCTGTGAGCTTCACATGTACGCGCTGAGAAACGCACGCGTTAGAACAGCGCATCAGCACGCGAATTACACGTTTAACCGACAAGGCATTAAAGCACATGCAAATTGTGAACTTTTGTGAACTGCAGTGTCCCGTTACGCTGCGTTAACATTTGATGTGAATATACGTCGTGTTGTTCAGTATGGTGGGACAGAGGCGCCAGAACAGATATAATGCACGATTCTACGATATGTCTTCAAAAGCAGATCGTGGAGACATTTTAATCGTCCATTGTCATATCGCACACCCCTAGTGTACCTTGAAATGCAATGTAAGTCGCTTTGGATAAAAATGTCTGCCAAATGCATAAAAATGTTGAAAAAATGGTAAATGTTAAAAGGATCTTTCCGCTCGGCTCCGGACACTTATAAATGGTGTGAACAACTTGGAGTTTTATGCCGACCTCGCTACATACACCGTTCGCGGAAGACACTTCGCATTTATCACTGCTCGTCTTCAAATAACATTCCGGTCGTCTGTACCAACACCCGTGCTTCGGGTAAAACACAGCAGGAAGATCGACTTATCAACTTTGGAAATCTAAGATCACTGTGTTTTGATCCCGACCTCGGAACCTGCAGACGAACAGTCTCTGTTGAACAGTCGCTCTTTAACCCATAAAGCATCAGTGTTGAATGACATAATCATTGACACAAACCTGGACATGCTACGTTTGACAGAAACCTGGCAGGTGCCTAATGACCTTTTCAACTTGAACCTTTTAACACCACCTGGGTACATCTATTTCTCTCAACTGCGTAGAGGTGGAGGGCTGGCTGTAGTTTGCCGTGAGACTATTAAAATATCCAAGATCGAGTTTCATGACGTTGCAGCATTTGAAAACCTAGCGCTGAAAATGACTGGCCAAACGTCGCTGGACCTGAGATTAGTGCGTTACTCACTCTTGTCTGTGGTAGTCATTCATCTGTTATTTTGCTTGGTGATTTTAATATGAAAACAATGCATCAATGCAAAGAATTGATGTCTGTGCTGGACTGTTTCAACTCAACATGCATCTTCTGCTACTCACTCCAGGGGTCATATACTGCATCTCATATGTACATCTGGCTTATATAATAGTCTTGTTAGTGGCTCTGATTTTGCTTTCTCTTATCACAAACTCATAAACTTCAGTTTTAGTTTTCCAATATCTATATCACCACTGAAGAAAATGCTCACCTATCGTAAAATCAGTTCTGTGAATCCATCGTCTTTCTCTGTTTCAATAAGAGCTTCAGCCTTGTCAGAATGTCTACTATCTAACTGTCCGTCAGAAATCTGCTGTATTTACAATAATGCTTTTTCTCAAATACTTGAGAGGCGTGCTCCTGTTAAATCTGGACTGGATCCCTCTACTCGTGCCTCACCCTGCTTCACTCCTGAACTACGAACGATGAGCACTGAGGGTCGCCGCCTAGAAAGACTATACAGGGAAACTGGACTCATTGTGCTCTGGCCTTTAAAGAACATTCGCTCAACTACCGTACAGCCCTCAACGCTGCAAGACCCTCTCATTTCTCCTCTACCATGAGGAATCCCACGTGCAGACCCAAATCACTCTTTGCTATGGGTAACAAACTCACTAATCCACCACAACATGTTATTTCGGCCTCTGGGGTGCTTGTGAATAGCTTTTCATAATTCTTTTCAGACAAACTGAAGTCAATCACTGAATCCATCACTAGAGACACCCCTCATACAAGTGACTCAAATGTTCATTTGATGTTATCTGATTCAGCCCACTCAACTCTCTGTCTGCGCTTACTCTGGCTACTCCTGCTAAGTCTAACTCCACATCCTCCGGCTTGATCCTACACCTGCTGTTCTGCTGAAGATGTGTGTCCTCGAGGTTGCATATCCTTCATAACACATTTGATAAACTGTAGTTTGGCTTCCGCCATTGTCCCAGCAGAATTAAAAATGGCTGCTGTGAGCCCCATTCTTAAAAAAACAGGCCTTGAACATCTAAACATGGACAATTACAGGCCAATACAAACAACTTCTTCTACAGAAACTCTTCACATTAAACTACTGAACGCAGAAACTCTTCACATTAAACTACTGAACGCAGAAACTCTTCACATTAAACTACTGAACGCAGAAACTCTTCACATTAAACTACTGAACGCAGAATCTCTTCACATTAAACTACTGAACGCAGAATCTCTTCACATTAAACTACTGAACGCAGAAACTCTTCACATTAAACTACTGAACGCAGAAACTCTTCACATTAAACTACTGAACGCAGAAACTCTTCACATTAAACTACTGAACGCAGAAACTCTTCACATTAAACTACTGAACGCAGAAACTCTTCACATTAAACTACTGAACGCAGAAACTCTTCACATTAAACTACTGAACGCAGAATCTCTTCACATTAAACTACTGAACGCAGAAACTCTTCACATTAAACTACTGAACGCAGAAACTCTTCACATTAAACTACTGAACGCAGAATCTCTTCACATTAAACTACTGAACGCAGAAACTCTTCACATTAAACTACTGAACGCAGAAACTCTTCACATTAAACTACTGAACGCAGAAACTCTTCACATTAAACTACTGAACGCAGAAACTCTTCACATTAAACTACTGAACGCAGAAACTCTTCACATTAAACTACTGAACGCAGAATCTCTTCACATTAAACTACTGAACGCAGAAACTCTTCACATTAAACTACTGAACGCAGAATCTCTTCACATTAAACTACTGAACGCAGAATCTCTTCACATTAAACTACTGAACGCAGAATCTCTTCACATTAAACTACTGAACGCAGAAACTCTTCACATTAAACTACTGAACACAGAAATACTTCACATGAATCTAGAGGTGAAATAGTGAATCTCTTCTCATTAAACCTCTGATTAACCCAAGAAACTCTTTACTTAAGAATTCTGCTGCAATAGTGTAACTCTTGACACTAAACTACTGATTAAATGCTGAGGAAACTCCAGGCATGGCAGTGCCCTGAACCCTCAGCACAGGAACAGAGGGAGGCTGTCTTTAGAAAATGAGTAGGAAGCAAAAAATGAAGTTAGCTGGGGGAAAAAAGAGAAACAGACGAAAGAAGAAAGAAAAACACAGGATGCTGCGATCTGGAACGACGGAGCTCGAGAGACAAGTCAGGGCAGGTCTGGGACAAAGAGATCGGAAAGAATTAAAAAACAACAGGCAGAGAGAGAGAGACAGGGAGAGAGACAGATAAGATCGCGAACCACAGCGAGGGAATTGTGCGGCGAGCCGGCATTAAAAAGTTTGTTTTACGCAACTGAGGTGGTTTCCAGCCCAATGGACACGCTCTCGCCTGACTCTGTAGGGAAGTGGAGGATCATGGGATATACGTGGGAGGACAATAACGAAACAGACGAGTAAGAGAGAGGGAAAACAGAAAGAATAACTGAGGAAGGAAGACTTACAAATACTCGTTTTTAAAATGCACTGAGCAAAGTCTTGGCAAATTGCTGATTAACACACACCAGTGCAACAGTGTTGACTGTTTTATAAAAGCATAAGCCACTTATTTTACCATGGTAAATGTTTGACTCTTCAGGTTAGCTTAACATGCCATCTAATATCTAAATAGATCATTCTGATCATCAGACAAGTTAAGTTTAAGAATAATACATTTACTAATGTAAATCAGATTTTACTTTTACATTTTCAAAGCTGTTTTAAGGGACTGTGTTACACAGTATCTGTCGATTTCATCGGTTCACACATGAGAAATAAACATGGTACAATATAATAATGAAAAACAAACACAAAGTCCAGCTCAGCACTACATGTCTGCGTCCTAATATGATCCTTGACCCGTGTGAGGTCTTCTTATCGAGTTGGCAAAGTGCGTGTGCGCATGTGTGTGTGTGTGTGTGTGTGTGTGTCATTTGATATCCAGACCAACAACATTCCCTTCACAAGTGTGTGATACATGCCATGGGAATATCCTCTTCCCCCCGAAACGGGCAATTCTCTCAGAGTCCTGGAGCTCAACCAAACAACCCAAATAAATACTATCTAGGCCCAGACGGAATCATTGGAATTCTTGGATTTAAATAGAGTTGAAATGACTACAGTGTTGCTCCTAGATGAATGCACAATCAAGCTAAACACAAAAGCAAACCAAACGCACATGCACTGAGTAGAAGATGTAGAAGTCTGTGAATGATGTTGCGATTCTGAGGAAACTGAGGAGCTTTTCCCGAGTTCTGCGGGCAGAGATTCCATGTGGGCCTGATAATAATCCCACAACACAACAACACCCGCCGCTGAATCCAGGAATGGACCATATTTGAGATTCATTCTAACAGAAATGTAAAGGGAAATGAGATGGGAGTTTTAATGCTTTCTTTTGCAAAAGTGTTGCGTTCCTCCGAGAAACTCAAGACCTCTGAGGTGGGACCGGGTACGACTATATCCCAGCGCTTTTGCAGGAAATGCAAATGTTCCCCGAGAAACTTTTTTGAACTAATATGAGATTATATTTCAATGCTTTTGCATTCCCTCGCTAAATATTTTGTGATGGAAATAATAGGATATGGAAGGGAAAACTGCGTTTCAATGCCTTTGTGACACACAATTGTTTTGCATGTAAATGCAAAGTAGGGATGGGCGATATGGACTTAAAACTTTATCACAATATTTTCTAGTATTCATTGTCATAACAATATCAATGACTATGTAAATATAGTACCATTCTCCACTGTTTTTGGCTGCAAGTGATGCATGCATTCTGGAGAGAAACACAAACACTGATCTAAAGTGAAGCATCATCAGATAGGCTCCTATAATATACCAATTACATACAATAATAAATAAAAAACAGTAAAAATCCAAATACCAGCCCTTGCAGAAATGGACAAGTTGCATATATGTATACGCTTCTAGTGCAGCTGTACTGAAAAACAATCACACAATAATAATTCAAATCAGTTTCAAGTTTGAAACGTAAACACAGATTCTGTTCATACTCTCGGGAAGACTAATTCTCATCGTGAGGAGAATCTTCAACTGGTATATCAAACGATAATATATCCCTATTTCTCAGAGGAATGCACTACTGTTGATGAGTGAATGCAGAAGCACTGAAACATGATTTTCCATGTCCCTTTAGGGGCTCCTCATGAACGGTATTATGAAGGAAACTGATGCGCTCGGACCACACAGGACTCGACTCGGCGGCAGGCAAACATTCACACACCAGATATCATCGTGTTTCACTAGTGTGTGCAGGACACTATAGTTCATTTCTGTGAGTGAGGAGAGCAAAATACAGTAAACTGTGACATATCATACCCAAATATTCTTCATACAGTGACTACCAGTGACATCTGGGGCCAAAAATGATTCGGACACTTTGAGCTGATCATGTTTTGCTGAAGTGTGTTTTCTTTAATTGCTAATGCTCTTTTTACACACAGACTGAACACAATGAAGCATTGCTTGGTGATTGGTTGAGCTAAACTGGTATTATCTAATTGTGTAGTTAAATTTAACAGCTGACAGATATTCAACATAATTCATGTGTGAGACAGTCTAACAGAAGGACGGACAAAACCAGTCAAATATCAGCTGAGTTCTGCTCATATTTCATTACCATTCTCTAAACTATAGTGAATAAACTGATAATGTGAGAAATGTTGAAGGAGTCTGAATACATTTAGGTTTGACTGAATAAATAAATGATTTCTATGGTAACATACTAAACTAAAATGATGAGATTTAAATGACTTTAGTTCAAATAATACAGGTTTTGATGAAAATAAAAGTTTAGTAAAATGGAGGAGAAACTGCTTCCGATCAGCTCATTAAAATGTGAATCGCTTTGATATAGTCATGAATTCATTCAAATCAACTGCTGGAAAACACACACACACACACATTTTCTAAACTACAGCGAATAAACTGGGATAGTGTGAGAAACGTTGAACACATTTTGCCAGAAGATATAAGAGTGTTTGGTGAGAGCCCTCTACAGAAGAGGCCTTGGCGTGAGGACGAGCACTTACTGTTGTTGGACTTGAGGTCGCGGTGTATGACGGGCACGATGGCGCCGCTGTGCAGGTAGAGCATGCCCTGGGCGATCTGCACGGCCCAGTTCACCAGCACCTGCGGCGGGATCCGGGATGCGGCCAGGGCCCGGCTCAGGGGCCCCCCCGAGGCGTACTCCATGATCAGGCACAGGTTGGGCTCCTGCAGGCACACGCCCTTGAGCGCGATGATGTTCGGGTGCCTCAGCATGGAGAAGAGCCGGGCCTCGTTCTGCACGTTCTGGGCCGTGACGCTGATGTCCTCGTCCGGGTCCTGCCGGGCCGCTTTCACTGCGACCAGCTCCCCTTTCCATGTTCCCCGATAGACCTTCCCGAAGCCACCGACTCCAATGACCTCTTCAAGACTCAGCTCGGAGAAGTCCACCGGCTCCGGCTCGAGTTCGGGGACCACGGCCGGGCCCAAGCCTTGGACGACACCAGAACCCGGGAGCTTTCCGTATCCGCTCGGTTTAAACGAGACGTAGTTGGACGGAAAGATTCCCACTTTGTTGTTGACCTTTCCCGCCCACCATCCCTCATCCCCGGAGATCTCCGAATCCAGAGACAAGACCTCCACGAGGTCTCCTTTCCTCAAGGTGAGTTCGTCGTTCCCTGAGGCCTCGTAGTCGAACAACGCGGTCCAAACCGGATTGGTGAAGCTCCCCTTCTGAGTCTGATCCAGGCTCTTCCAGGTGGACAACGGGCTCCGGGAGAAAATGTTCTTCAGCGGCTCCATTGAGTTTTATAAATCGGAATCGGATGAAGTGAGATCTCCTCTCGCCCTCAGATCTCTGTACGTCCGGGTGATCCGTGGATTAGTCTCCATTAGACATCAATCCCAATGTAGGAGCAAAAAATGGACCCGGGATGAAGAAACCGGGTCCGGATCAGAGACAAAGAGTCACTTTAGGAGTGGAATAGTCTCCATTAGACATCAATCCCAATGTAGGAGCAAAAAATGGACCAGGGATGAAGAAAACTGACGTTCAGGATCCAGATCAGTCACTTTAGGAGTTTAATTAGACATCGATCCAGGTCCAGATCAGTGACAGAAAGTCACTTTTGGAGCGTTCTGACCTGCATACTGTAAAAAACACCATGTATAAATATCATGTAGTTCTGTGGAGAATGAAAACATGGATTTACTGACTTACCCTCTTAAGTCCTTCTGAATCTCCCAAACAAGAGGACAAACTCGCGAGAGATGCATTAGAGTTCGAGTCTGTGTTTAGCGGTCCATTGAGGGTCAGTATTTTTAGCTCGGTGGTTTTGCCCGAGCAGGAAACGCTCAGAAGAAGAAGAAGAATAGCAGGAAAAGCGAATTCAACTCGCGGCCAAACGCGCAGAAACGCGCTCTTAAACGCTCTCTCGCGCGCGCGTCGTCGGTTCCCCCGTCCGGACCGTCATTATGGGTCTGTTTCTGAAGTTCTGCTGGAGCTCCTTTAACTTTAACTTCGCTCGGGTTCGGTATCAGGAAGAGACGCTCAGCTGATCGCGACGCGCTGGTTAATGGCGTCGCGTCGCGTCACTTCAGCGGCTCCACGTCGAGCGTCTTCTTCAGGCGTGGTGTTTCAGAAACGCACGCGAACTCGGTGTGTTGATGAGCCCGTTTGCCGTGAACTCTTCCCGTGTGGCCGGTGAGGGTGTGGGACAGGAACACTGTCAGTTGACTGACTCTCCTCCTCCCTCTCCTGGCCACTGTGTGTGTGTGTGTGTGTGTGTGTGAGAGAGAGAGAGAGAGAGAGAGAGAGAGAGAGAGAGAGAGAGAGAGAGAGTGTGTGTGTGTGTGTGTGTGAGAGAGAGAGAGAGAGAGAGAGAGAGAGAGAGAGAGAGAGAGAGAGAGAGTGAGTGTGTGTGTGTGTGTGTGAGAGAGAGAGAGAGAGAGAGAGAGAGAGAGAGAGAGAGAGAGAGAGAGTGAGTGTGTGTGTGTGTGTGTGAGAGAGAGAGAGAGAGAGAGAGAGAGAGTGTGTGTGTGTGTGTGTGTGTGTGTGTGTGTGTGTGTGTGTGAGAGAGAGAGAGAGAGAGAGGGAGAGTATGTGTGTGTGAGAGAGAGAGAGAGAGAGAGAGAGGGAGAGAGAGGCTTTTGGAAAAAGCTTTTTTTTAATTTTACTTTGTACAGTACATTGTTTTCATTAGAACAGATTATCCCATACAGTGTGACAACATGCCCCACCTGAGCAGATCTTTTATTTATTTTATTTTTTTACTTTTTTTTACAGGGCTGAAGTTACAAACATCATCATCATCATCAGGATCAGGATCAGGATCAGTCCAGATGTGCTGAATGACACTCGACACGATGGGTACAGTAAACGAGGAGTGTGTGTGTGTGTGTGTGTGTAACACAGTTACAGGTGAAAGGTCGTCTGATATATTTTAACGCACTGAAAATACTCAGAACAGAAATTGAGCTTTATATAAAGTCACTCCTGAACATAAAGGCAGTTTAACTCTTCACAGCTCTTCTTCCTCAGTGAAGAAAGAGTTCATGTGTTGAACAACCGTTAGTGTTTCTATACGCGTTAAAGACTCTCCACACACACATGTTTATCATATCGCCTGATTTATTCACTCACACACACACTCACGCTCACACACTCACTCTCATACACACTCACGCTCACACACTCACTCTCATACACACTCACTCTCATACACACTCACACACTCACTCTCATACACACTCACACTCACACACTCACTCTCATACACACTCACGCTCACACACACACACACACACACACACACACACACACACACACAAACTCACACACTCACACTCACTCTCATACACACTCTCACACACACACTCACACACACACACACACACTCACACACACACACACACTCACACTCACACACACACACTGAGGCCTGAGTCATCATTTCTGCAGGAAGGATGCAGTTGTTTATATAGTGTGTTGGTCACAACTGAGCTTTTGGCTGCTAGGACACACACACACACACTCACGCACACACACACACACACACACACACACACACACACACAAATCATTTTTGTATAATTTAGTTTTTATTTTTATTTTTATTTATAATTTCATGTTTTCTTCATATCTCTCGGTGTGTGTGTGTGTGTGTGTGTGTGTGTGTGTGTGTGTGTGTGTCTGTGTGTGTGTGTGAGAGAGAGTGAGTGTGTGAGACATTCTGCTCTCAGAACTCCACAATAATCAATAATCATATAATCATCTCTCAGATGAACAGAGTCTGGCGTATTCGAGAGCAACTCTCACTCACACACACACACCAGTGAAGACTCATGGGGTCAAAGGTCACGGTGGAGTTCAGTAACACTGTGTGATGCCCACAATATATTCATACTTAATATTGAGGTCAGGGTTATTATGAAGTTACAACAAAACCATATAAGAAATAAAAAACTATATATAACACACACACACACACACACACACACACACACAGTGAGGGTCAAACAGGAAATAAATAAAGTTGTGAATATAGATTCAAATCCAAATATATATGTATAAGCCTAAATATATTAATGTAAATCCATATAGACCACAGTTACGTCACGGCGCGCTGGAGGCGGCCAATACAAACCAGCACAGATTCGGCTACATAATAAGGAGCTTAAATTATTATTTTATTATTAAATGTCATCTTGTTGTGTTGTTGGGTGCAAGAATCGATGAAACATGAGTATGCTGTATCTGGAATTTTTATTTCTAGAAAATATCCACATCTTTAAAATTGCACCGTAATATGTCACTCTTTACACTGTCGTCTTCTTGGCGCTGGAGGCAGAACTGCGGATCGTACACACAAGTCTTTACATGACCATTCAGCACATAGTTATAGGCATCTAAATATATATATATATATGCCCTCAGTTTCTCTATCGGGTCGGTGTAGAGGTCAGGCTCAACCGGAGCGTTAACGTTAATCCTGTCAGATCGTCCATTGACTGAGCGTGTACGGGTCAGCCCATCTGGTTCCGTCCGTTAAAATTAACTTTTGCAAATAACAATCGCGGTCCTGGACATTTGCACATTAAGATAAAATCGGATTTTCTTCAGTCATTGTTAAAAAAACAAGCTAACAAACTGGCAAACTAGCGTTAGTGAAGCGGCCAGAGGGATCTTCCTGCCTCCAGCTAAGCCCCGCCCACACAAATACGTCACCATGTTTACCAGCTGTAAAAGGGTCTATAGAGCAGTTCAAAAGTGTGGGTTCTGTGAGTGAGTGTTTGTTCTGAAAAGGCTTCATTTATTAACCAAAAATACTGTAAAACAGTGAAATATTACTCCAGTGTAAATCATCTGTTCTCTATGTGAATATATAGTAAAGTGTAATTTATTCCTGTGATCAAAGCTGAATGTTCAGCATCATTACTCCAGTCTTCAGTGTCACATGATCCTTCAGAAATCACTCTAATATGAGGATTTGATGCTCAAGAAACATTTATGATTATTATCAGTTCAGACTTTTGTGGAAACTGATGCATTTTATTTTTCAGGATTCTTTGATGGGTAGAAAGTTCAGCATTTCTTCAAAAGATCCATATAAAACTGAAAATAAATGTTAAAATTATATATATATTCATTTAAAAGCACATTTTCCTCCAAAATAATCTTTCCATAAAAAACTTTTTTTTTTCTTCTTTTTTTTGTTGTTGAGTGTTTTATATCACTATTGTATTATGAGAATGAAAAAGAGCTTTAATTAGAGATAGATGATCAAACACGTCCCTCAACACGTCCCTGTTCTGTAAATGAGCGTCAGATATGTCTTCTGAAATGTGCCGTTTCCTCATGAAACACACGTGATTATTCCAGGAATGAGCCGTTATGAGAAGCTATGAGCCGTTATGAGCAGCTATGAGCCGCTATGAGCAGTTATGAGCCGTTATGAGCAGTTATGAGCCGTTATGAGCAGCAATGAGCAGTTATGAGCAGTTATGAGCAGCTATGAGCAGCTATGAGCAGTTATGAGCAGTTATGAGCAGCTATGAGCCGTTATGAGCAGTTATGAGCAGCTATGAGCAGTTATGAGCAGCTATGAGCAGCTATGAGCCGCTATGAGCAGCTATGAGCCGTTATGAGCAGCTATGAGCAGCTATGAGCCGCTATGAGCAGCTATGAGCCGTTATGAGCAGTTATGAGCCGTTATGAGCAGTTATGAGCCGTTATGAGCAGCAATGAGCAGTTATGAGCAGTTATGAGCAGCTATGAGCAGCTATGAGCAGTTATGAGCAGTTATGAGCAGCTATGAGCCGTTATGAGCAGTTATGAGCAGCTATGAGCAGTTATGAGCAGCTATGAGCAGCTATGAGCCGCTATGAGCAGCTATGAGCCGTTATGAGCAGCTATGAGCAGCTATGAGCAGTTATGAGCAGCTATGAGCAGTTATGAGCAGCTATGAGCAGCTATGAGCCGCTATGAGCAGCTATGAGCCGTTATGAGCAGTTATGAGCCGTTATGAGCAGCAATGAGCAGTTATGAGCAGTTATGAGCAGCTATGAGCAGCTATGAGCAGTTATGAGCAGTTATGAGCAGCTATGAGCCGTTATGAGCAGTTATGAGCAGCTATGAGCAGTTATGAGCAGCTATGAGCAGCTATGAGCCGTTATGAGCAGCTATGAGCAGCTATGAGCCGTTATGAGCAGCTATGAGCCGTTATGAGCCGTTATGAGCAGTTATAAGCAGCTATGAGCAGTTATGAGCAGCTATGAGCCGCTATGAGCCGTTATGAGCCGTTATGAGCAGCTATGAGCAGCTATGAGCCGTTATGAGCAGCTATGAGCCGTTATGAGCAGCTATGAGCAGCTATGAGCAGTTCTGAGCAGCTATGAGCCGTTATGAGCAGCTATGAGCCGTTATGAGCAGCTATGAGCCGTTATGAGCAGCTATGAGCAGCTATGAGCCGTTATGAGCAGCTATGAGCCGTTATGAGCAGCTATGAGCAGCTATGAGCAGTTCTGAGCAGCTATGAGCCGTTATGAGCAGCTATGAGCCGTTATGAGCAGCTATGAGCAGCTATGAGCCGCTATGAGCAGCTATGAGCCGTTATGAGCAGCTATGAGCCGTTATGAGCAGCTATGAGCAGCTATGAGCCGTTATGAGCAGCTATGAGCCGTTATGAGCAGCTATGAGCCGTTATGAGCCGTTATGAGCAGCTATGAGCAGCTATGAGCCGTTATGAGCAGCTATGAGCCGTTATGAGCAGCTATGAGCAGCTATGAGCCATTATGAGCCGCTATGAGCCGTTATGAGCCGCTATGAGCCGTTATGAGCAGCTATGAGCCGTTATGAGCAGCTATGAGCCGTTATGAGCAGCTATGAGCCGTTATGAGCAGCTATGAGCCATTATGAGCAGCTATGAGCCGTTATGAGCAGCTATGAGCCGTTATGAGCAGCTATGAGCAGCTATGAGCCATTATGAGCCGCTATGAGCCGTTATGAGCAGCTATGAGCCGTTATGATCAGCTATGAGCCGTTATGAGCAGTTAGGAGCAGCTATGAGCCGTTATGAGCCGCTATGAGCAGTTCTGATCCTGGAACAGAGATGATAAGCGTCGCTCACGAGTAAAGCACATCCAAAGAGCAATTACTGAAACCTCAAAGTTTATTTCACTCATACAAAATCAAGAGAAGTTAAAAGCTGAACGACTCTCACAGCAAACATTAAAAGAGTCTAAAACATGTAAAACAAGGGGAAATCATTTATACACATGTGCATCGTCCCGGTGTGTGTGTGTGTGTGTGTGTGAAGCTTTAAAACGCTGGGAAACAGAAAAGGCTTGTGAGTGTTGTGTCTCAGTGACGGTTCGACAGTGTCATCAATGGAGGAAAGAAGCTTTAATAGTAAAACTAGCTTAAAAAGGACAAAACCAGAAACAGAATAACTGACAAAGCAAACAGAACAGAACGATTAGCTCTGCATTCCCTTCCAAAACAAGTCAAGGATGGAGATAAACGCCTCCTGATCGTCCCGGAGTGATGATGATGATGATGATGATGATGGGAAGAAGAGGAGGAGGAAGAAAAGGAAAGTGCACAAACACACTGGGGTAAATCTAGGCTGAATCCTCCGGGCTCACCGACAGAAGGAAAGAAAAACCGCGACAATAAAACAAGCATAACTGTTCCTGGACAATAAAACAAGAGTTTAAAAGAAATTAAAACAGCTAATCCAGAAGCGATGTGTGTGTGTGTGTGTGTGTGTGTGTGTGTGTCTACGAGTCGTAGTCCTCGTCGTCGTCCTCGATGTGGTTCCTCTGCGGTTCTGGAGCCGGCGCCGGCGGGAACACACTCATCAGAGATGGGTGCGGGGAGAACACTGACAGCGCCCCCTGCTGGGAGCCCGCGGGGACACACTGCACCGGTGGGACCTCCACACTGCACACACACACACACACACACTCGTTATACACTCTAAACAGGCATGTTTTCAAATACATGCCTAAACTGAAAATTTTAAGTTAAAAAGTATGAATGTGCTTAAATAATGTACTATAAAACTGAATGTATGCATATGTCATTCATACATAAATGAAACATTTCTGCATTTATTTGTTTTATTTAAATAATCGTATTTTCTAAATGATTGTGAAATTGCATAAACTGTGAAAATTAAATGTATTAATATTATTTAAAAAGTATGACCATGCTTAAAGCCAGAGATTCTCTGGTGCTCTTCGTCATTTTTGAGCGAAAAATTTTGCGTTTTGTTTTTTTAAAATAATGTTTTACTTCATCGGAATGGTACGAAACTTGTTAAAGGTTTTGGCACTTGATGTGTGAACACACACAAAAATAATATAAATCATGGACATGATTCAAACAGGTTAAATGGTCCTGAAAATAATTTTCAAAATGTGTCGGCGTAAAAGATTGTGAAAACACTTAAAGGCACAGTGTGTACGTTTGGCCACTAGAGGCGCAGCGTGATGAGGGCGTGAACGAGCGAGGGATCATGGGAGTGTCGTCTCCTCCTACACAATCCAGAAATCACGTTCATGAGTACGGTTGGGTATCGCTTGGACTTTAATGATTCAGAGTTCGGTTCTGCTTATTGATTCATAATTTCGATTCCAATAAGGTTAAAAAAAAAAAAAAAACCTTGTGAAACTTTTATTTGTAGATGAATATCATGAACACAAATCAACAGGCTAAAGAACACTTACACAAGGAGCGTTTGCCTGTGGTTTAAAAACACCATAGAAGAACAACTCGCGCTTGAACGGTTTAAAGTCACATTGAAATGCTCACAAAGGAATCGAAATTTTGTATTTTTTGACAAGTATTCGATTCCCAGCCCTGTAGTAAAGTTGTATTAGCATTACTGTGGTGTGAAGCAGGGGAACAGAGCTAATGCTAACAGCGGTCTGGAGTCCCGCGGAGGAACTCCTGAAGGAGATCACCGGAATAAAGCGCGAGATATGCCCTCGTCTTCTTTCGTTGTGTTTATTTTACTATTAAAGTTACGTTTAACGTTTGCCGGTTCCCGCCGCCTCCTTCCCTAACGTTTGATCGCTTAAATTCACCTTATATTATTTCATTCCAACGAAACCGCCTGAATTACTCCTCATCCAGTTTATCTGACCAATTACAACTGTGGGCTTTTACTAGGTCAGAACAATCCCTGTAAAACACACGCGAGTGTGCTAAAGTCACGTTAGCATCACTCTGCGTCCGGTTGAGCTACATGACCAGGGTAGAGCTACATGACCAGGGTGGAGCTACATCACCAGGGTTGAGCTACATCACCAGGGTTGAGCTACATCACCAGGGTTGAGCTACATGACCAGGGTTGAGCTACATCACCAGGGTTGAGCTACATGACCAGGGTTGAGCTACATGACCAGGGTTGAGCTACATGACCAGGGTAGAGCTACATGACCAGGGTAGAGCTACATGACCAGGGTGGAGCTACATCACCAGGGTTGAGCTACATGACCAGGGTTGAGCTACATGACCAGGGTAGAGCTACATGACCAGGGTAGAGCTACATGACCAGGGTGGAGCTACATCACCAGGGTAGAGCTACATGACCAGGGTTGAGCTACATGACCAGGGTTGAGCTACATGACCAGGGTTGAGCTACATGACCAGGGTTGAGCTACATGACCAGGGTAGAGCTACATGACCAGGGTAGAGCTACATGACCAGGGTTGAGCTACATGACCAGGGTTGAGCTACATGACCAGGGTAGAGCTACATGACCAGGGTAGAGCTACATGACCAGGGTAGAGCTACATGACCAGGGTAGAGCTACATGACCAGGGTAGAGCTACATGACCAGGGTAGAGCTACATGACCAGGGTAGAGCTACATGACCAGGGTAGGTTGAGCTACATCACCAGGGTTGAGCTACATGACCAGGGTAGAGCTACATGACCAGGGTAGAGCTACATGACCAGGGTAGAGCTACATGACCAGGGTAGAGCTACATGACCAGGGTAGAGCTACATGACCAGGGTAGAGCTACATCACCAGGGTAGGTTGAGCTACATCACCAGGGTGGAGCTACATCACCAGGGTTGAGCTACATGACCAGGGTGGAGCTACATGACCAGGGTGGAGCTACATGACCAGGGTGGAGCTACATGACCAGGGTGGAGCTACATGACCAGGGTGGAGCTACATGACCAGGGTTGAGCTACATGACCAGGGTAGAGCTACATGACCAGGGTAGAGCTACATGACCAGGGTAGAGCTACATGACCAGGGTAGAGCTACATGACCAGGGTAGAGCTACATCACCAGGGTTGAGCTACATCACCAGGGTTGAGCTACATGACCAGGGTTGAGCTACATGACCAGGGTGGAGCTACATGACCAGGGTGGAGCTACATGACCAGGGTGGAGCTACATGACCAGGGTGGAGCTACATGACCAGGGTGGAGCTACATGACCAGGGTTGAGCTACATGACCAGGGTAGAGCTACATGACCAGGGTAGGGCTACATGACCAGGGTGGGTAGGGCTACATGACCAGGGTAGGTAGAGCTACATGACCAGGGTAGGTAGAGCTACATGACCAGGGTAGGTAGAGCTACATGACCAGGGTAGGTAGAGCTACATGACCAGGGTAGAGCTACATCACCAGGGTTGAGCTACATCACCAGGGTAGAGCTACATCACCAGGGTAGAGCTACATCACCAGTGTAGAGCTACATCACCAGGGTAGAGCTACATCACCAGGGTTGAGCTACATCACCAGGGTAGAGCTACATCACCAGGGTAGAGCTACATCACCAGGGTAGAGCTACATCACCAGGGTAGAGCTACATCACCAGGGTTGAGCTACATCACCAGGGTAGAGCTACATCACCAGGGTAGAGCTACATCACCAGGGTAGAGCTACATCACCAGGGTTGAGCTACATCACCAGGGTAGAGCTACATCACCAGGGTAGAGCTACATCACCAGGGTTGAGCTACATCACCAGTGTAGAGCTACATCACCAGGGTAGAGCTACATCACCAGGGTTGAGCTACATCACCAGGGTAGAGCTACATCACCAGGGTAGAGCTACATCACCAGGGTTGAGCTACATCACCAGGGTTGAGCTACATCACCAGGGTAGAGCTACATCACCAGGGTTGAGCTACATCACCAGGGTTGAGCTACATCACCAGGGTAGAGCTACATCACCAGTGTAGAGCTACATCACCAGGGTAGAGCTACATCACCAGGGTAGAGCTACATCACCAGGGTTGAGCTACATCACCAGTGTAGAGCTACATCACCAGGGTAGAGCTACATCACCAGGGTTGAGCTACATCACCAGGGTAGAGCTACATCACCAGGGTAGAGCTACATCACCAGGGTTGAGCTACATCACCAGGGTTGAGCTACATCACCAGGGTAGAGCTACATCACCAGGGTTGAGCTACATCACCAGGGTTGAGCTACATCACCAGGGTAGAGCTACATCACCAGGGTAGAGCTACATCACCAGGGTAGAGCTACATCACCAGGGTAGAGCTACATCACCAGGGTTTGAACAGCTTCTGTGAACATCTAGGGCTGGGTATTGTTCAAAAAATTTCAATACCGAACGATTCCTGAACGATACTTTTTTCGATACCAATTTTATGAAATCCATTTTAACAAGATTACATAACACATTACCTCAGAAAAACTTTGGTTTTATGTTTTCAGTTTGACTCATGCTCCTTAGCCTCTGCACAAAGGAACAAAATATTCCTTATACATATACATAAGGTACAAAAAATTTTTTTATAAAGAGCTCATGCTCACCAAAGCTGAATTTGATCAAAAATACAGTAAAACTTGTAACATTGTGAAATAGTATTACAATTTAAAATCTTATTTGAATATATTTCAAAATGTAATTTATTCCTGTGATGTCAAAGCTGAATTTTCAAAATCATTACTTCAGTGTCACATGATCCTTCAGAAATATGAAAACAGTTTACTACTTAATATTTTGGAAACTATGATATTTTTTTCATGATTCTTAGATGAATAAAAATTTCAAAAGAACAGCATTTATTTGAACCAGAAATCTTTTGTAACATTACACATGTTTTAAGGTCACGATTTTGATCACTTTAATGCATCCTTACTGAAAAAAAATTCTGACTAACCAACACATGTTTGAACGGCAGTGTACATTCAGTAGGTCATTATTGCAATACAAACACTGTCAGAGTGATCAAGGCATCTCTTCATTTACCAGTCGAAGACGGAGCAACTTCCTGCTCTTATGTTTACTCCGTGTCAAGGTCTTCATCATATCTGTCGTGGTACCGGTGTTTGCAGAAATTATTTTACCGCAAATACTGCATCGCGCGCTGTTGGCATCGAGCCTGGAGAAATGTACCCACACTTTTGATCGACTTTTCCACATCTTTAGGGTATTGTGTGTGTGTGTGTGTGTGTGTGCTCGCGTCTCATATGAGAATGTGCGCAGAGAGTTCCGCGCGTCTTGTGTGTATAGAGTTTGCGTGTATGTGCGTGAGCGACTTTAGGTGTGTCGTTGTGCATTTCATATGTATTTGTTTGAGCACTGACGTTGACGAGTTAAAATTAAGAGTTAACCCCTTAGGTATCGAAATCTGGTACCTAACAAGAAGTCATTTTTCGATACTCGATAGTATCGAGGCAATTCGGTCGGTACCTAAAAAGTATCGAACTCGGTACCCAGCCCTACTCATGTTTGGCCATTTTCAGTGACTAACAGCGTCTTTGGTGTTTCCACAGGGTAATGTGGAGATGATGTCACTGAGCAATAACCTATTAACTATATATAAGCTATAGCCCTGTGCTGGAGGGTTAGGACATGCAGAAATCTCACTTATTGTGTCTTTGAATTTGTTCAGTTAAAAAGTATGAAAATGGTTAGAAAAATATATAATGTAATAAACAAATAAAATATGGCGTAGTTGTTTAATAATAATAATAATAATTTGCATGCATTTGATTTTTTTTTTCATTTTCAAAGTACATCTATTCGGATTGTTAGGAATCAAGCATAAATTGTGCAAACGGTTTAATGTCTTCAGTTGTAAAGTATGAATATGGATATAATATGAATATAATACCTGTGGTAGAAGGAGCCAGGCTGTGTGTTTGTGCTGGTCTGAGACGTGTCCTCGTCCTCGTCTCCTTCTGTCTCACTGTCCTCGGAATCATCCTGAACACACACACACACACGCACACACACACACACACACACACACACACACCACACACACCACACACACACGTGGAATATAATTCTACTATATATAATAATAAATGCTCAGAATTTCTAATGGCTTTTCTGTCACATGCCCTGAACATGTTAATTCAGTGACATCTAGTCAAACATAAGCACTGGAAATAACACACACCAGGTCAAGCCCGCACTGGGACATCAGGCGCATCACATCTGATTAAGACACTCAGAAACAGATGTAAAATAAATAAAACAAAACGCTGTAAACACTGCTTTAGTTCCCGTCACGTCACAACAAATCCTTTAAAAAGTAATGCTATTCAGAACAGAAAAGGAATGAAAAATAAGTTTAGAAACTTAGAAAACTTAGTGCCATTTCTTTTATAGAGAAGATTTATTAAAGAACAAGCCTAAATGAATTTAAGGCGAAACTCAAATATGCTTTACAAATAAACTTTCCCTGATGTTCATAATGGCATTATATCATCACACACTTCAGATGATAAAAACGTGACACACTCCTAGATGTTGTGTGCTGTAATGAAGCAGTGCATTGTGGGACAGCGTACCTCTTGCTCTGATTCTGTGCCTGAGAGTTTCTTGTCTTTGCCCTTGGCTCCCGCTCCACCGTTCTTCCGGCCGGAGCCGATCTTCCGGCCTCTGAGGGACAGAACACACACACACACACATCAGATTCTAACACTGTATAATGAGGATCCACTGGCTAACATTAGTTATAATACACACACAAAACCTCCACAGCCTTTAGTAATATCAGCGCATGTGAATCTCAACATTTCATAACACATTATTAAAATCTAAAGTTGCTTACATTAGTTAATGCACTGTGTACTAACACAAACATGAACATTAACAGAGATTAATAAATGCTGTAAGAATATATTGTCATTATTAGCCCCTTAACGCCGACTGTCGCGAATTTGCAACAAACCCCTTCCATTCAGACTGCAGGCGAGATAGCGTGTGTTTTCCCCTGTTTGTGCACATTCGATACATACCTAGGAACCTTTTGCACGCACTGGTTTCTCGTAGGAGTGGTCGGAGTGGGAACTACATCCGGTTCACGGAAGCTAATATTTTGGTTTGAAAAATCCGCATATCAAGGACGCAAATGTGGAGAAATTGCCCAAAATGAGTTAAGTTGTGCTAAGATAAAAATATGTACCAGCTTATTGATTGCCTCTATAGCTATGTTATTCATATAGACTTCATGTGACGAATATTTTTTACGTACTTTGTAGATTTCGGTTTGTAGCAAATTCGCGACATTCGTCCATAACGGCTGGATTGGGCTATAATGGCTACCTATAATAATGCTGTATTTAGATGTTTAGTTTCAGCCCCAAAAAAAAATTTTTTCATTTTTTTTTTTTACAAAAAATAGCATGTTAGGATATAACACTATAAGAATATATAATGTATGCACTGGAGAAACAAGGAAAGAGTTAGACAGAGTGTAACATGGAATGTATAAAAACTACTGTCAATGTTAGGGAGTAGGAGAGTGTTTTGTTTCTTGCTGTTGTCAAGATTCATTAATTTGTCAATTAAAGTTTATAAGTTCTAACAACTTTGTGCCATGAATAAAATCTACATACCTGAGATGGGAAAATGTGTTTTATTAATTTTACCATTTTGTAAAAAAAAATTACCCTAAATGCCTGTTATCGCTAATTTGCAACATACCTAAATTTATATCTATTCTATATGGTATAGACAAATTAACAATCTCACCTTAATTTAGCATCAGCTTGGAGCCAGAAACACACATAATACATTTTTTTATTTAATTGTAAATAAATTCAGGCGTCAAGGGGTTAGTTCATGTTAGTTAATGCAGTGACTAATGTTAACTAATGAACCTTACTGTAAAGTTTTACCATATTGTTTTTCACAGCTAGTCATATTTAACCATGTTGAAACTTTTTACTGAACACATTTAATCGTCTTCACAACTTATGCTGATTATAATATGAAAGTATGGTGATTAAAATAAAATCAAATACATGAAAATAATTATTAATAAACTATGCCATGAAATCTGACCCGGTTCATTCATTGTTGACAAATATGCGTCAAAATTAAGTTTATTCGCTTTTTATTTATTTAATTCTATTTTGTTTTTGTTTTTAGCATAAACTCAATTTATTTTATTTTTTTAACCAGACTTCGGCCTACTATCTTCAGTAATTTTGCTTCCAGTAAATGTATAGTGATTTAAGAATGTTTAGATATTTGACTGGAAAACAAAAACACTGAGCAAGAAGATGTGAACACAGACATGTTTATTTCGTATTTAAAGAAACTTAATTTAATAAAAAACCTCAGATATGTGTCAGTGAAGTTACTTTTAAGAGTAATACGTTACGTTATTTTTCTCACCTTGACTTGCTTGTTTTCTATTTAATAACAAAAAAACTTCTGTTTTTGGAAGAATACTTTGCAGGAGAAGAAAGTTTCAAGTAACGGAGATATATTGTTGTAAATTTAAAAGTAATGCATTACTTTACTCGACACTTCAAAAAGTAATCCGATTACATAACTCGCATTACTTGTAGTACCACTGGATATTATTGCATGCAGCAACAAGACTCCACCGGTGTTCATGCAGTAAACACAGAACTGTAGATGTGCAACATGTGTTTGTGTTTAGCAGAAACGTGTCTCTCTTCTATTTCACGGTCAATCCTCACAGCGCAAACACTAAACTCACTCTCAGAGCATTCTTCTTTTGCATTAATGATGTCTGCTAATTATTCATTAATAATAAAATCGGACCCGTTTAAATCATTATTGACAAATACGTGTCACATTAAAGGGTTAGTTCCCCCAAAAATGAACATAATGACTTTATTCCACTGAAAATAACGACTTTATTCCACTACTCATTTCCTTCTCTCTGGGCCTCGAGTGAGTTCACGTAGTGTTTTAGCGCAGCGCGTCTGTGTTGTACGTCACACGCATCACACACATGACCAGCGTCGGCCAATAGTGAGCCTACATGTGACGTACAGCACTGACGCACTGCGCTAAAACACTACGTGAACTCACTCGAGGCCCAGAGAGAAGGAAATGAATAGTGGAATAAAGTCGTTATTTTTGTGTTTTTTTGCGCACAAAAAGTATTCTCGTCGCTTTATAAACTTAAGATTGAGCCACTGTAGTCACTTGGACTATATTAACGATGTCTTTAATGCATTTTCTGGGCCGGCAAGTTATAATGTCTTAGAAGCCTATGGAGAAGTGATCCAGCTCTCAGATTTAATCAAAAATATCTTAATTTGTGTCTGAAGATGAAGAAGGTCTTACGGGGTTGGAGCAACATGAGGGAGAGTAATTACTGACAGAGTTTACATTTTTGGGGAACTAACGCTTTAAGCACTGTATCAGTTTGCTCATGTTAAAACCATGTAAAATGCATGAAAATGTTATATGTGATTGAAACACACAAATATCATTATTTTGCATAACAGTGTGTCTGACCTGCGCGGGATCTTGTCTGCGGTGTCCGTGTGGTTCTCGTCTCCTTCTCCCTGCATGTCCGGCACCGACGCCACCAGATCCTTCAGGAAGTCGAACTGCTGCTCCAGCTCAATGCACTGCTTTCTGCACACACACACACACACACACGCACGCACGCGTTGGCAAATGAAGTGCGTGCTCTACAGACAGCAGTCATGTGATGTGCGTGACGTACAGGTGTGATGTGGTCATGGTCTTGGCGTTGCGTGACTGTGTGACGTGACAGGCTTTCGTCAGGAGAGACTCCAGGAACAGCTCGAGCGCGCGAGCTCAGCGCAGTCAAGGAAACGCTCACAGAGAAGATCACATGATCACACTAAACTCAAGCAAACCGGGCTTCAAGGAAACGCTTCGTGTCAGAACACTTACAAACTATCAAACGCTCAGATTTCTGCACTGCACAAAAAAAATTATGTTTTAGGAATGACATTTATTTTACTTTATCTAGGATTTAACGCCATATCAGCAGCAACGGCTATTAATAAATAATTACAATATCATTTCAATACATTGTTTACAATAATTTAACAATCAATATACACATACATACATGTATAACAACAACAACAATATTAATGATAACAATTATATAGAATATTTCAATTTATTTATCATAAAAATCCTAAAATTATCACAAGAGCAACCTTTTTTAAAATTGTCCTATATAACAATCGTAATAATATCAAAAATTAAATAGAATATTTCTTTATTTACTTTGATAAAAAAAACTAAAATCATTAAAAATGTCCATTTATAGCCTATATTAATAATTAAAAAATGAATGATATATAGACAAACCCCTCAGTAAAAACCTTCAGAATATAGATATGAATAAAACTGTAAGTTTTGGTGTATATCAGAGTTACTGAAGTGGAGAAAAAACTAATTTATTGATATATATTGAAATCTAAGGCAATTGTTTTATATTACAACTTTTCTGAAACGTTGTTTAAATATGCTAATTAAATAAGTAAATGTAATCTAATTTGCAAACATTCCAGAACATAAATCTGAGCATTGGATAAAGGTTCAAAATGTGTGTATGATTTTGTTGACAGTTTAAGGTTTTTACAGAGCGGTTTATGGATTTCTCAGAAGAAGAAAAAAACACATTTTCTCCATGTTTTTAGGAATGAAATGATATAAAAATCAGGTTGAATGATATATGAACAAACCCCTCAGTAAAAACCTCCAGAATATAGATGTGAATAAAGCTGTAAGTTTTGGTGTGTGTAAGTGTCACTGAAGTGGAGAAAGAAACTCATCTTTGAAGATATTGAATTTGAAATCCATGCAAAAAGATCAAACGCAACAAAAGAAACACTTAAAACACTTATCCTTCCAACTATTGAACTGATAAGTGCAACAAACACACAGTATATGTGTCATGTAGCGTCTTGTCTTAAAGCACACACTGATGATGCGGCGGTGGAAGGATACAGATGATGACAGGAACCGCAGCCGCCACTTTCCCGATCTCCTCATCCGTCTGCATGATCTTCTTAATCCTGGCCTGCAACACACACACACACACACACACACATTAATAACACACGTCAACACACACACACTCCAGACCTGCACTTCTACAGTCATCAACACACACACACACACACACACACTCCAGACATCAGGGAGACTGAGCTTCATCTCCACATGAGAAGTGAAACCCGTAAGCCGGAGAGCAGTCATGCATGAGATGCAAATAAAACCTGTCTTCATTCAGATGTCAACAAAAGCACATGTTGGACTTCATCTGTCATACAATCACAAAACAACAACAACAACAACCACCACAAAACAACCCGTCCAGAAATCAGTCTGACTGACTCAAGTGTGAACGCAGTGTAAACCGGATCAGCTGAATCCGATTTAAGAATACATATAATTTTCACACTAACTAGGATCTTCAGAATACTTTTAAAGCCTGATAAACACACCAGACTGGATCAAGAGCACAACACACACACACACACACAGGAGGAGAAAGAGGGAGGTTAGCTAGCATTCATGCTAACCTCTCTGAAGCTCAAATCTTTACAATAAACCTCGCTGAAAGACTCGGTTTGAGTACATTTGCCCCAACACCCCCCCCAACATCATAAACTGATCGACTGTGTAACATTAAACCAGATTAAAGCGGATTAAAACCAGCACTGTCGGTTTAGCGAGCTAGCGGCTAACCGGGCTGAAAGCGTTTTTCTTTCCTCGTATTCCTCATTAAACGCGTAAAGTCTCTTTTAAATGTCTTGTAACTCGTGTGTGTGTGTGTGCTGAGTGTGTGTCGGGTCTCACCGGAGGGAATCTGGCGTTATATTTCTTCTTTTTGCTCGGCATCTCTGCGCAGAATCGGCCCGGCAGCGGCTCCGGCTCGGTCCCGTCAGTCTGTGGCCAAACTCAAGGAATATGAAGGATAAACTCGTTAGATTCGCGCAGACCCGTCGCTAAAGCGATTAAAGCACCATCACTGATCGCCGTCCGCGCGTTTCTGCGATTTTTATCGTCATTTTACGGTGGATTCTCTCCGTGATTTCCGGCTGCGCGAGTTCTCGCTTCTTTACGGTTCGGGTCTATCGTGTGTGTGCTTCCGGGGTGTTTAAAATAAAGTTCCGAAGTCGAGGTGGAAACTGAAACGACTTTAAAATAAAATTGTATGAGAGAATATAGATAGAGGTATATAGTGTAAGACAGTTTTTAATTATAGTTGATTTATTATTGTTTTTCTTCTACACCAGCGCGCCATTACAGTTGGTGGCGGAAATGCGCTAACAGAAAGTGCCAACCATGATAAAACAAAGAAGAAGAAGAAGAAGAAGAAGAAGAAGAGGACTAAGCGGAAGCCGGAAGTGTTGAGGCGGAAAGCGGGTGAGAGCCGCAGTGACTCAGCAGAGTTTTGCTAGAAAAACACACTACAGAGTGAGAATTTTACACTTTTAATACATTTAATATGGCAAGGAACATATTAAAAATGATGATACTGGGTTTTGCGATTAAATATGCGATTTTGTATCATGCCTGATGATGAACAGTGAAGATCTGATGATACAGACGCAAAAAACACCAACAAAAACATCTTACGAGAACGTTTTGCCTATAACGTTCCCTATAAGTTATCAGTTCTGAATGTTTTCAGAAAGTTCACACGTTTTCTTGGTTCTGTGAACGTTAGAGGAAACATTAAAGGAAAGTTCAATTGTATCATTATGGGAATGTTACTTTTGAACGTTCTGAAACAAACTAACATTTAAAAACATTAGATGAACGTTCAACTAAAATGTCTCAGAAAAACCTTCCATGAACGATGTATTAATAACATTTTTCTGCTAATGTTTTGAAACCGTTTTAAAGACTAGTGGCCGGTTACATAAACTGCTTAGACTAGTTTTACAAGTTAGACATCAACTTGTTTTCTTTAAAACTTTAATCCAGTTACATAAAAACTACATTAGTCTAATTTAAATCCCCAAAATAAGACAAATTACCCCCTTATTAACTGCTAGTTGGTCAGACTAGTTCTTAAAACAGTGTTAAAGACTAATTTTATACAACTGACCCCATATAACTTGTAAATAAACGTTCTATTAACGTTACGTTCATAACATTGGCAGAACGTTAGTCATAGTTCAGAGAATGTTCATCTGACATGATTCAAAACTGCATATTTAAAGGCGCAGTAAGCGATTTCTGAGAAACACTGATGAACGAGCAGCACAACACACTTGTAGCCAATCAGCAGTCAGGGGCGTGTCCGCTCATTAGGGGGGAGGGGCCTGTGTTGCATAGCGTGAGTTTGGGGGCGGAGCTATAAAGGTAGAGGCGTGTTTGTTTGGGGTGATTTCTCAGAAATAGCGTACTGCACCTTTAATCAAGTATAGGCCTAGTCATTTTAATACGTTTATCGCTGTATTATACCATTTGTCTGTTTGATTATATATTCAGGTGTGTGTATATCAAATCGTTAACACAAAAACATGTTTTTTTCATCTAACGTTTTTGAAACGGTGTTACAGATGGTTTAGAGAACTTATTCACAAGTAACGTTCCCATATTGTTTGCAGAATTGTAAATTCCCTTAAACTCCCCCTGTGGTGAAGATCCAGCGTTTAATGTTGTTTATGTGTCTATGTGGTGTTTTTAATATGCTTTAAGACAAACCATGTGTAAATTCATAAGTCGACACCATTGCTGAGTATTTCCTCCTTAAAACTGCAGTGAACCAAAGACAGTCTCAAAAACACGCTTTGAAATCGCTGGTGTTTCTGACGTCACAAACTACCTTGTAACCAATCAGATCAACGTGTGATCGTCAACCAGTGGATCTCTGAGCTGAGTGAGTGAGTGGAGGCGGGGCTCATTTGCATATTCATAGAGCATACTAAATGAGGCAAGGGTGTCGAGTTACATTCAAGATATTTTAAGGCATGAAGAATTTTTATTCAAGGAAAAAACCTTGAGAATAATGTTGGTGATCAAAGATGAGTTTTAAGGGATAATAATAATAGTTAATAATAATAATAATAGCGTTTTCATTGTTTGTACAGTATGGCGGAGGACGAGGCCGGTCGCTCCGAGCAGCTCTCCGCCGAGGATTACGCGGCCGAGGCCATGGCCGCCGACATGGACCCCTGGATCATCTTCGACGCGCGCAAGACGCCCCGCGCGGAGTTCAGCGGCTGGCTAGAGTCGAACCGGCCGTCGCAGGTGAGCCGCTACGCAGCGCGCGAGGGCGATCGGCCGGTGGGATGGATCGCGGTCCGCGGCCCGCACTACTGCAAGGAGACCGGAGACGTGGACGGGCTTCAGGACAGCTGGGAGACGCTGCTAGCCAGCGGACGTAGCGTCACCTACCACACCATACGAGAGCTAGCGCTAAACCACAGGGTCCTTGTCGGGAAGTGGCTAATGCATCTGGACACGGGCTTCAAGGTGGACCGCGCCTGGGAGAGCATCGCTAGAGCCGCGCTGGACGGCAGGATCACCTCCGCTAAGGCTAGCCCGCGCGACCCGCGCTCCGACTCCAGGCACGTCATCTGCGTTTACAACCAGAACTTCACGGACGAGGAGCAGGTGATGCGTTTGGACGCCACCATCCGCGCGGCCGGCGTCAAGTGCGTGCTCTACTACAAGCCCGACGTCTACACGTACCTGGGCATCTACCGCAACAACCGCTGGAAGCTCTGCCCCACCATCTACGAGAGCATGTTCGACCTGGAGAGCGTCCCTCGCCGCTCGCACATCATCGACAAGGTCACCAATCTGGAGGTCACCTGACCAAACACTCGTTCCTTTTGTAGAGGCGTTGCCGATTTCTGTTTCGTTATGTTGGAAATGACGATGATTATGATGCCAAAAGGGCTTTGATTTGTGTTTTTCCTTTTAAACTTTTTTTTTTGTATTCAACGTTCGTTCGGTTCATTTGTTCTTGTGCCAAATAAACATCAAGGATATTTTCAGTTGTGTCTCTCAGTGAAGTGTCTCTCCAGTAACGCACATTCTGCAGTTGTTCGCATCGATTACAGCTCGTGTGATCGTACAAAAGCACACTTTAATGTGTAAAATTTAAGTTGAAAAACTTAAACTAAATGAGAATTAGAAATGATGCCTTGGCAATAAACTAGAGCTGCACGATTAATGGTTAAAAGATTTGTTGAATCATTCGTTCAAGTGATTCATTTTAAAAAAAAGTGCTGATTCGTGCAGAAATGAAACGAGTGAACTCTTTGAGTGAGTCATTGAATCAGTCATTCAAGATATCTGTTCAAAAAAGCTGATTGATCCAGTAATGAAACGAGTGAACTCTTTGAGTGAGTCATTGAATCAATCATTCAAGATATTTGTTCAAAAACGCTGATTGATCCAGTAATGAAACGAGTGAACTCTTTGAGTGAGTCATTGAATCAATCATTCAAGATATTTGTTCAAAAACGCTGATTCATCCAGTAATGAAACGAGTGAACTCTTTGAGTGAGTCATTGAATCAGTCATTCAAGATATCTGTTCAAAAACGCTGATTGATCCAGTAATGAAACGAGTGAACTCTTTGAGTGAGTCATTGAATCAATCATTCAAGATATCTGTTCAAAAACGCTGATTGATCCAGTAATGAAACGAGTGAACTCTTTGAGTGAGTCATTGAATCAATCATTCAAGATATATGTTCAAAAACGCTGATTGATCCAGTAATGAAACGAGTGAACTCTTTGAGTGAGTCGTTGAATCAGTCATTCAAGATATCTGTTCAAAAACGCTGATTCATCCAGTAATGAAACGAGTGAACTCTTTGAGTGAGTCATTGAATCAGTCATTCAAGATATCTGTTCAAAAACGCTGATTGATCCAGTAATGAAACGAGTGAACTCTTTGAGTGAGTCATTGAATCAATCATTCAAGATATTTGTTCAAAAACGCTGATTGATCCAGTAATGAAACGAGTGAACTCTTTGAGTGAGTCATTGAATCAATCATTCAAGATATTTGTTCAAAAACGCTGATTCATCCAGTAATGAAACGAGTGAACTCTTTGAGTGAGTCATTGAATCAGTCATTCAAGATATCTGTTCAAAAACGCTGATTCATCCAGTAATGAAACGAGTGAACTCTTTGAGTGAGTCATTGAATCAGTCATTCAAGATATCTGTTCAAAAACGCTGATTGATCCAGTAATGAAACGAGTGAACTCTTTGAGTGAGTCATTGAATCAATCATTCAAGATATCTGTTCAAAAACGCTGATTGATCCAGTAATGAAACGAGTGAACTCTTTGAGTGAGTCGTTGAATCAGTCATTCAAGATATCTGTTCAAAAACGCTGATTCATCCAGTAATGAAACGAGTGAACTCTTTGAGTGAGTCATTGAATCAGTCATTCAAGATATCTGTTCAAAAACGCTGATTCATCCAGTAATGAAACGAGTGAACTCTTTGAGTGAGTCATTGAATCAGTCATTCAAGATATCTGTTCAAAAACGCTGATTCATCCAATAATGAAACGAGTGAACTCTTTGAGTGAGTCATTGAATCAGTCATTCAAGATATCTGTTCAAAAACGCTGATTGATCCAGTAATGAAACGAGTGAACTCTTTGAGTGAGTCATTGAATCAGTCATTCAAGATAGCTGTTCAAAAACGCTGATTCATCCAGTAATGAAACGAGTGAACTCTTTGAGTGAGTCATTGAATCAGTCATTCAAGATATCTGTTCAAAAACGCTGATTCATCCAGTAATGAAACGAGTGAACTCTTTGAGTGAGTCATTGAATCAGTCATTCAAGATATCTGTTCAAAAACGCTGATTCATCCAATAATGAAACGAGTGAACTCTTTGAGTGAGTCATTGAATCAGTCATTCAAGATATCTGTTCAAAAACGCTGATTGATCCAGTAATGAAACGAGTGAACTCTTTGAGTGAGTCATTGAATCAGTCATTCAAGATATCTGTTCAAAAACGCTGATTGATCCAGTAATGAAACGAGTGAACTCTTTGAGTGAGTCATTGAATCAATCATTCAAGATATTTGTTCAAAAACGCTGATTCATCCAGTAATGAAACGAGTGAACTCTTTGAGTGAGTCATTGAATCAGTCATTCAAGATATCTGTTCAAAAACGCTGATTCATCCAGTAATGAAACGAGTGAACTCTTTGAGTGAGTCATTGAATCAGTCATTCAAGATATCTGTTCAAAAACGCTGATTGATCCAGTAATGAAACGAGTGAACTCTTTGAGTGAGTCATTGAATCAGTCATTCAAGATATCTGTTCAAAAACGCTGATTGATCCAGTAATGAAACGAGTGAACTCTTTGAGTGAGTCATTGAATCAATCATTCAAGATATCTGTTCAAAAACGCTGATTCATCCAGTAATGAAACGAGTGAACTCTTTGAGTGAGTCATTGAATCAGTCATTCAAGATATCTGTTCAAAAACGCTGATTCATCCAGTAATGAAACGAGTGAACTCTTTGAGTGAGTCATTGAATCAATCATTCAAGATATCTGTTCAAAAACGCTGATTGATCCAGTAATGAAACGAGTGAACTCTTTGAGTGAGTCATTGAATCAGTCATTCAAGATATCTGTTCAAAAACGCTGATTGATCCAGTAATGAAACGAGTGAACTCTTTGAGTGAGTCATTGAATCAATCATTCAAGATATCTGTTCAAAAACGCTGATTCATCCAGTAATGAAACGAGTGAACTCTTTGAGTGAGTCATTGAATCAGTCATTCAAGATATCTGTTCAAAAACGCTGATTCATCCAGTAATGAAACGAGTGAACTCTTTGAGTGAGTCATTGAATCAATCATTCAAGATATCTGTTCAAAAACGCTGATTGATCCAGTAATGAAACGAGTGAACTCTTTGAGTGAGTCGTTGAATCAGTCATTCAAGATATCTGTTCAAAAACGCTGATTCATCCAGTAATGAAACGAGTGAACTCTTTGAGTGAGTCATTGAATCAGTCATTCAAGATATCTGTTCAAAAACGCTGATTCATCCAGTAATGAAACGAGTGAACTCTTTGAGTGAGTCATTGATTCAATCATTCAAGATATCTGTTCAAAAACGCTGATTGATCCAGTAATGAAACGAGTGAACTCTTTGAGTGAGTCGTTGAATCAGTCATTCAAGATATCTGTTCAAAAACGCTGATTCATCCAGTAATGAAACGAGTGAACTCTTTGAGTGAGTCATTGAATCAGTCATTCAAGATATCTGTTCAAAAACGCTGATTCATCCAGTAATGAAACGAGTGAACTCTTTGAGTGAGTCATTGATTCAATCATTCAAGATATCTGTTCAAAAACGCTGATTCATCCAGTAATGAAACGAGTGAACTCTTTGAGTGAGTCATTGATTCAATCATTCAAGATATCTGTTCAAAAACGCTGATTCATCCAGTAATGAAACGAGTGAACTCTTTGAGTGAGTCATTGATTCAATCATTCAAGATATTTGTTCAAAAACGCTGATTCATCCAGTAATGAAACGAGTGAACTCTTTGAGTGAGTCATTGATTCAATCATTCAAGATATCTGTTCAAAAACGCTGATTCATCCAGTAATGAAACGAGTGAACTCTTTGAGTGAGTCATTGATTCAATCATTCAAGATATCTGTTCAAAAACGCTGATTGATCCAGTAATGAAACGAGTGAACTCTTTGAGTGAGTCGTTGAATCAATCATTCAAGATATATGTTCAAAAACGCTGATTGATCCAGTAATGAAACGAGTGAACTCTTTGAGTGAGTCGTTGAATCAGTCATTCAAGATATCTGTTCAAAAACGCTGATTCATCCAGTAATGAAACGAGTGAACTCTTTGAGTGAGTCATTGAATCAGTCATTCAAGATATCTGTTAAAAAACGCTGATTCATCCAGTAATGAAACGAGTGAACTCTTTGAGTGAGTCATTGAATCAGTCATTCAAGATATCTGTTCAAAAACGCTGATTCATCCAGTAATGAAACGAGTGAACTCTTTGAGTGAGTCATTGAATCAGTCATTCAAGATATCTGTTCAAAAACGCTGATTCATCCAGTAATGAAACGAGTGAACTCTTTGAGTGAGTCATTGAATCAGTCATTCAAGATATCTGTTCAAAAACGCTGATTCATCCAGTAATGAAACGAGTGAACTCTTTGAGTGAGTCATTGATTCAATCATTCAAGATATCTGTTCAAAAACGCTGATTCATCCAGTAATGAAACGAGTGAACTCTTTGAGTGAGTCATTGATTCAATCATTCAAGATATTTGTTCAAAAACGCTGATTCATCCAGTAATGAAACGAGTGAACTCTTTGAGTGAGTCATTGATTCAATCATTCAAGATATCTGTTCAAAAACGCTGATTCATCCAGTAATGAAACGAGTGAGTTCATCCTAAATCAACGAGACTCGGTTCGTTCGGTTCGTTCTCTGCGCCACATAAACAACCAGGACATTTTCAACAGTTGTTGCATTTATTACAGCTCGTATAATAGTACAAAAGCATTTAGTTTGTACACACCTGCAGGAAGGCCACAGAAACATCGAATGAACACGTTACATGAATGCGTACAGATACTCAGAGGCATACAGCTTCAGATCAGAGTATATACACACGTTAGAAGGACTGGAAACGGCAGCAGAAGCTCATGCTGATGAACGCCAGTGGAAGATTAGCACACACACACCAACACTGTCAGATCAACAGCGGAGCGGTGGTCACCAGGAGGACACTAAAGCACTGTAGATCTATACTGTAGATCACTCTATACTGTAGATCTATACTGTAGATCACTCTATACTGTAGATCTATACTGTAGATCTATATCTGATAACTTCAGCTTCATGATTGAAATAGTGCAGTTTTATTTAAACATCAGATCTAAACTATAAACTGCCTGTGTTTGGATCTCTGTGAACCGGCCGTGAGGTGCTCTAGCGCTCTGGAGTTTAACATTAAAATGTTGTTTTAATTTTACTGATTTCATTTTAGTGGTTAAACTAATATTAAATGTTAAACTAGTATTTTTCTCCAAAATTCCAGTGTATTTTCTTTTTTTGTGCGTGTGCGTGTGGAAATGCTGGATTTCATTTTAATGGTTACATTAAATTCTAGTAATTAAAAAATTTAATTTATGAAACTTTTCAAATTTTAATAAATACAGTTTAACAAAAACGACATGTTTAGGCCCCTGTGTGTTTTCCGTTTTAATGTTTCTGGATTACGTTTTAATGGTTTAATTAAATTTGAATAATCAAAAATCATGTATGAAAATTCAGCAATTCATAGAACTTTAACGATTTAATAATTTACTAAAATCTTTACAATAATAAGGTTTTTTATAAAAAGGGTTAGGGTTTTTTTTTCAGAAAAGCTGTTTTTATGGTCCAGTACAATTTAAAAAAAAAAAAAAATTATGGTAATCAAATTAACAAATAAATCCTTTAAAATTGAAAAAGCAAAAAAAAATTAAAATAGGCAAACAACAATAAAACAAGGAAGACAATTGTGTGATATTCCTTACAAGATAATGTGTTATTACACTTATTGCTAAAGTACATTCTACTGTACAATGATAATATATTTCGCATCTCAGAAATCATAGATTCTCTGTAAGGACGTGTAACTAAAGCTCAGTGTTTCTAAGGCTGTGATTGGCTGAGATGCTTGATGAGGCTGTAATTCTGCGCTGTGATTGGCTGACATGCTTGATGAGGCTGTAATTCTGTGCTGTGATTGGCTGAGATGCTTGATAAGGCTCTAATTCTGCGCTGTGATTGGCTGAGCTGCATGATGAGGCTGTAATTCTGCACTGTGATTGGCTGAGATGCTTGATAAGGCTCTAATTCTGCGCTGTGATTGGCTGAGCTGCATGATGAGTCAGTAATTCTGCACTGTGATTGGCTGAGCTGCTTGATAAGGCTGTAATTCTGCGCTGTGATTGGCTGAGCTGCTTGATAAGGCTGTAATTCTGCGCTGTGATTGGCTGAGCTGCTTGATGAGGCTGTAATTCTGCACTGTGATTGGCTGAGATGCTTGATGAGGCTGTAATTCTGTGCTGTGATTGGCTGAACTGCTTGATGAGGCTGTAATTCTGCACTGTGATTGGCTGAGATGCTTGATAAGGCTGTAATTCTGCGCTGTGATTGGCTGAGCTGCTTGATGAGGCTGTAATTCTGCACTGTGATTGGCTGAGATGCTTGATGAGGCTGTAATTCTGTGCTGTGATTGGCTGAACTGCTTGATGAGGCTGTAATTCTGCACTGTGATTGGCTGAGATGCTTGATAAGGCTGTAATTCTGCGCTGTGATTGGCTGAGCTGCTTGATGAGTCAGTAATTCTGCACTGTGATTGGCTGAGCTGCTTGATAAGGCTGTAATTCTGCACTGTGATTGGCTGAGCTGCTTGATGAGTCAGTAATTCTGCACTGTGGTTGGCTGAGATGCTTGATAAGGCTGTAATTCTGCACTGTGATTGGCTGAACTGCTTGATGAGCCAGTAATTCTGCGCTGTGATTGGCTGAGCTGCTTGATGAGTCAGTAATTCTGCACTGTGATTGGCTGAGATGCTTGATAAGGCTGTAATTCTGCGCTGTGATTGGCTGAGCTGCTTGATGAGGCTAATTCTGCGCTGTGATTGGCTGAACTGCTTGATGAGGCTGTAATTCTGCACTGTGATTGGCTGAACTGCTTGATGAGGCTGTAATTCTGCGCTGTGATTGGCTGAACTGCTTGATGAGGCTGTAATTCTGTGCTGTGATTGGCTGAGCTGCTTGATGAGGCTGTAATTCTGCGCTGTGATTGGCTGAAGGCTGTAATTCTGCGCTGTGATTGGCTGAAGGCTGTAATTCTGCGCTGTGATTGGCTGAAGGTTGTAATTCTGCGCTGTGATTGGCTGAAGGCTGTAATTCTGTGCTGTGATTGGCTGAGCTGCTTGATGAGGCTGTAATTCGTGCTGTGATTGGCTTAATAAGGCACTGCTGTTTATAGAGACGAGGTTTATTCTACCTCACTGTACACAAGATACACATCTGATCCAAAACCGCCACCCAATATAATCTCGTATGTATTGTGTCTGAAAGGGTTCATCAGAGACGGTGTGTTTCAGGACTGAGCGTTCGTTGGTCTTCGGAGTAACTCCTTCGCCTCGGCCTGAACAAGAGTCTTGGGTCGCCGCTGCTTTAGGTGGGGTGTCCGGAGAGGAAGCCCATGTGATTGCTGCTGGTGAAGATGGACATGAAGCGGTCGTCGTCGATGGAGTTCAGCACCTCCAGGTCGTCGAGCACCGCGGACGCCGGGCTGGAGCCGCTCTCCATCATGGGCTCGTTCTGCAGGAGACTGGCGATGCTGGGGGGGAAGCTCATCCAGGTGGAGCTGTTGGCCGAGGGATCCGCCGGCTGATCCGGGACCTCTCCGGCGCTCGCCGTGGTCATGTGACACGCGGACTTCCCCATCGACTCGCCGCCTAACATGGCCTGGAACACAGATATTAGCATTACAACTATTAAAGAGGTTTCCGCTCTGTGAAATAAAGCTGAAAGAAACTAAAATATAAATTAGAAATGATGCCTTGGCAATACACTAGAGCTGCAGGATTAATGGTAAAAGATTCAAACACACACACATGATCTTACTCTTAAATGACAGAGAATTGGGTTCTGCCTATTAAAGCTTTGACATGAACGATCACAGCGAACGTTTAAACGAGTGAAGCCTTTATGAGCGAGTCATTGAATCATTCATTCAAGAGATTCGCTGATTCATCCAGTAATGAAACAAGCCTTTATGAGCGAGTCACTGAATCATTCACTCAAGAGATTCGCTGATTCATCCAGTAATGAAACAAGATTCACCCAGAATCCTGCGGCTCTACAATAAACTGACATAAGTTTAAGTTGAAGCACTAAAATCATCAACAGGAAATAAATAATAAATAAAACACTGAAATAAAAATAAAACAACCCTAAATAGCAACAGTGTGTATATTTAGCGGCATCTAGTGGTGAGGTTGCGAATTACACCCAACAGAAGTTACGGTGGCCGACAGGAAGTGATGTCGTCGTCTGAGACAGCAGAGAGTAGTTAAACAATGAGGTTTCTTTACAAAGATAAATTAAGAAATTAGGTTTACTTGATTATTCAGTAAAACGATGTTATTGCGAACATTATTGTGACTTGTTCATCATTGTGTCAGTGTTTTATTCGCTGGCTTTAGCTGAAGCTTCTTATCATGAAGAACAACACAGTGCCGAAACGCGTTTGTCCGCTCAGGGCCACCGTAGAAACACGTCGATGTAAGCGGACCCGCGGTGTGTGTAGAGAGAAACGCCCCATTCTAAGCTAATAAACACAAAACGGTTCGTTAAGTAAGCTCTTTATACACCACTGAGAACATAGATATGAGTATGATATCGCATTTCTGTCCACAGATCCTCCTGAATATTACACACTGCACCTTTAAATAAACGACACTACAATTACCATGTAACTAAAAACATGAAAACAAAAGCTAATTGGGAATCTGAGTAAGCGTAAGCGAGCGCTGACCTGGAACTCGTCGATGTTGATGTTGTCGACGTCGCCCTGCACCTCGGAGAAGCTGGGGAACTCTGGGATGTCGTCCTCCACCCGGAAGGTGTTCTGCATGTCCTGGGGAACCGCACTCGAGGCGCTCGCGGCGTTCAGCGGCTCCGCCGACATGAAGTTCCCCAGGCTGAAGCCCAGGTCCGCCATGTTGACGGTGGAGAAGTCGCCGGGCTGCTGTGTGTTGGTGAAGCTGCTCACCGACACGGCTTTGGGCTGAGAGTCGACGGTCAGCGTGTGCAGGAACTTCCAGGTGTCGCCGACCGACGTCTGCGGCTCCACCTTCAGGGAGCTCTGGGCCGGCTGAGCGAAGAGCTGTCCCGGGGCCGGCTCGTAGAACGAGGAGGGCAGGGGCTTCATCGCGGGGCCCGACACACACGCCGGCACTGGGACACAACGAGTCAGTGAATCATTCAGACACACACAACGAGTCAGTGAATCATTCAGACACACACAACGAGTCAGTGAATCATTCAGACACACACGCCGGCACTGGGACACAACGAGTCAGTGAATCATTCAGACACACACAACGAGTAAGTGAATCATTCAGACACACACAACGAGTCAGTGAATCATTCAGACACACACAACGAGTCAGTGAATCATTCAGACACACACAACGAGACAGTGAATCATTCAGACACACACGCCGGCACTGGAACACAACGAGTCAGTGAATCATTCAGACACACACAACGAGTCAGTGAATCATTCAGACACACACGCCGGCACTGGAACACAACGAGTCAGTGAATCATTCAGACACACACAACGAGTCAGTGAATCATTCAGACACACACAACGAGTCATTCAGACACACACAACGAGTCAGTGAATCATTCAGACACACACAACGAGTCAGTGAATCATTCAGACACACACAAACGAGTCAGTGAATCATTCAGACACACACAACGAGTCAGTGAATCATTCAGACACACACAACGAGTCAGTGAATCATTCAGACACACACGCCGGCACTGGGACACAACGAGTCAGTGAATCATTCAGACACACACAACGAGTCAGTGAATCATTCAGACACACACAACGAGTCAGTGAATCATTCAGACACACACAACGAGTCAGTGAAACACAACGAGTCAGTGAATCATTCAGACACACAACGAGTCAGTGAAACACAGCGAGTCAGTGAATCATTCAGACACACACAACGAGTCAGTGAAACACAACGAGTCAGTGAATCATTCAGACACACACAACGATTCAGTGAATCATTCAGACACACACGCCGGCACTGAAACACGAGTCAGTGAATCATTCAGACACACACACACCGACACTGAAACACGAGTCAGTGAATCATTCAGACACACACACGCCGGCACTGAAACACAGCGAGTCAGTGAATCATTCAGACACACACGCCGGCACTGAAACACAGCGAGTCAGTGAATCATTCAGACACACACAATGAGTCAGTGAAACACAACGAGTCAGTGAATCATTCAGACACACACGCCGGCACTGTAACACAACGAGTCAGTGAATCATTCAGACACACACAATGAGTCAGTGAAACACAACGAGTCAGTGAATCATTCAGACACACACAACGAGTCAGTGAAACACAACGAGTCAATGAATCATTCAGACACACACACACCGACACTGAAACACGAGTCAGTGAATCATTCAAACACACACACGCCGGCACTGAAACACAGTGAGTCAGTGAAACACAACGAGTCAGTGAATCATTCAGACACACACACACACCGACACTGAAACACGAGTCAGTGAATCATTCAAACACACACACGCCGGCACTGAAACACAGCGAGTCAGTGAATCACTCAGACACACACAATGAGTCAGTGAAACACAACGAGTCAGTGAATCATTCAGACACACACAACGAGTCAGTGAAACACAACGAGTCAATGAATCATTCAGACACACACAACGAGTCAGTGAAACACAGCGAGTCAGTGAATCATTCAGACACACACAACGAGTCAGTGAATCATTCAGACACACACACGCCGACACTGAAACACAACGAGTCAGTGAATCATTCAGACACACACACGCCGACACTGAAACACGAGTCAGTGAATCATTCAGACACACACACATTCACACATTTTACATAGGAATAATATTTCATTGTTTTTACTGTATTTTTTGTATTTTTAATAAAATAAATGTAGCCTTGGTGAGCAGAAGAAACTTTAAAAAACAAAACGTTTGAACGGTAGTGCATAAATATCCAGTATTTCATAAATGATGACCATGTAGCATCAGCTAATGCATGTTCAATGGTTCAGCCGGTGGATAACTGGTGTATTACTGGTGTATTACTGGGGGATAACTGGGGGACAACTGGGGGACAACTGGGGGATAACTGGAGTATTACTGGGGGATAACTGGGGGATAACTGGGGGACAACTGGTGTATTATTGGGGGATAACTGGGGGATAACTGGTGTATTACTGGGGGATAACTGGGGGACAACTGGGGGACAACTGGGGTATAACTGGTGTATTACTGGGGGATAACTGGGGGACAACTGGGGGACAACTGGTGTATTACTGGGGGATAACTGGGGGATAACTGGTGTATTACTGGGGGATAACTGGGGGACAACTGGGGGACAACTGGTGGATAACTGGTGGATAACTGGGGGACAACTGGGGGACAACTGGGGGATAACTGGTGGATAACTGGGGGATAACTGGGGGATAAATGGAGTATTACTGGTGGATAACTGGGGGATAACTGGAGTATTACTGGTGTATTACTGGGGGATAACTGGTGTATTACTGGTGGATAACTGGGGGACAACTGGGGGATAACTGGTGGATAACTGGGGGATAACTGGTGTATTACTGGTGGATAACTGGGGGACAACTGGGGGATAACTGGTGGATAACTGGGGGATAACTGGTGTATTACTGGGGGATAACTGGTGTATTACTGGGGGATAACTGGGGGATAACTGGTGTATTACTGGGGGATAACTGGGGGACAACTGGGGGACAACTGGTGGATAACTGGTGGATAACTGGGGGACAACTGGGGGATAACTGGTGGATAACTGGGGGACAACTGGGGGATAACTGGTGGATAACTGGTGGATAACTGGGGGATAACTGGGGGATAACTGGGGGATAAATGGAGTATTACTGGTGGATAACTGGGGGATAACTGGAGTATTACTGGTGTATTACTGGGGGATAACTGGTGTATTACTGGTGGATAACTGGGGGACAACTGGGGGATAACTGGTGGATAACTGGGGGATAACTGGTGTATTACTGGTGGATAACTGGGGGACAACTGGGGGATAACTGGTGGATAACTGGGGGATAACTGGTGTATTACTGGGGGATAACTGGTGTATTACTGGGGGATAACTGGGGGACAACTGGGGTATAACTGGTGTATAACTGGTGTATTACTGGGGGATAACTGGGGGACAACTGGGGGACAACTGGGGTATAACTGGTGTATTACTGGGGGATAACTGGGGGACAACTGGGGGACAACTGGGGTATAACTGGTGTATTACTGGGGGATAACTGGGGGACAACTGGGGGACAACTGGTGTATTACTGGGGGATAACTGGGGGATAACTGGTGTATTACTGGGGGATAACTGGGGGACAACTGGGGGACAACTGGTGGATAACTGGTGGATAACTGGGGGACAACTGGGGGATAACTGGTGGATAACTGGTGGATAACTGGGGGATAACTGGGGGATAACTGGGGGATAAATGGAGTATTACTGGTGGATAACTGGGGGATAACTGGAGTATTACTGGTGTATTACTGGGGGATAACTGGTGTATTACTGGTGGATAACTGGGGGACAACTGGGGGATAACTGGTGGATAACTGGGGGATAACTGGTGTATTACTGGGGGATAACTGGTGTATTACTGGGGGATAACTGGGGGACAACTGGGGTATAACTGGTGTATAACTGGTGTATTACTGGGGGATAACTGGGGGATAACTGGGGGATAACTGGGGGACAACTGGTGGATAACTGGGGGATAACTGGGGGATAAATGGAGTATTACTGGTGGATAACTGGGGGATAACTGGAGTATTACTGGTGTATTACTGGGGGATAACTGGTGTATTACTGGTGGACAACTGGGGGATAACTGGTGGATAACTGGTGTATTACTGGGGGATAACTGGGGGACAACTGGGGTATAACTGGGGGATAACTGGGGGATAACTGGGGGACAACTGGGGGACAACTGGGGGACAACTGGTGGATAACTGGGGGATAACTGGGGGACAACTGGGGGATAACTGGGGGATAACTGGTGGATAACTGGTGAATAACTGGGGGATAACTGGGGGATAACTGGGGGATAACTGGGGGATAAATGGAGTATTACTGGTGGATAACTGGGGGATAACTGGAGTATTACTGGTGTATTACTGGGGGATAACTGGTGTATTACTGGTGGATAACTGGGGGACAACTGGGGGATAACTGGTGGATAACTGGGGGATAACTGGGGGATAACTGGGGGATAACTGGGGGATAACTGGTGGATAACTGGGGGATAACTGGGGGATAACTGGGGGATAACTGGGGGATAACTGGGGGATAACTGGGGGATAACTGGTGTATTACTGGGGGATAACTGGGGGACAACTGGGGGATAACTGGTGGATAACTGGTGGATAAATGGAGTATTACTGGTGGATAACTGGGGGATAACTGGAGTATTACTGGTGTATTACTGGGGGATAACTGGTGGATAACTGGGGGACAACTGGAGTATTACTGGTGTATTACTGGGAGATAACTGGGGGATAACTGGGGGATAACTGGGGGATAACTGGTGGATAACTGGTGGATAACTGGTGGATAACTGGTGGATAAATGGAGTATTACTGGTGGATAACTGGGGGATAACTGGGGGACAACTGGTGGATAACTGGTGGATAACTGGGGGACAACTGGTGGATATCTGGTGGATAACTGGTGGATAAATGGAGTATTACTGGTGGATAACTGGGGGATAACTGGAGTATTACTGGTGTATTACTGGGGGATAACTGGGGGATAACTGGTGTATTACTGGTGTATTACTAGTGGATAACTGGGGGATAACTGGAGTATTACTGGTGGATAACTGGTGTATTACTGGTGTATTACTGGGGGATAACTGGGGGACAACTGGGGTATAACTGGTGTATTACTGGTGGATAACTGGGGGATAACTGGGGGATAACTGGTGTATTACTGGGGGATAACTGGGGGACAACTGGTGGATAACTGGGGGACAACTGGGGGACAACTGGTGGATAACTGGTGGATAACTGGTGGATAACTGGGGGATAACTGGGGGATAACTGGGGGATAAATGGAGTATTACTGGTGGATAACTGGGGGATAACTGGAGTATTACTGGTGTATTACTGGGGGATAACTGGTGTATTACTGGTGGATAACTGGGGGACAACTGGTGTATTACTGGGGGATAACTGGGGGACAACTGGGGGATAACTGGTGGATAACTGGGGGATAACTGGTGTATTACTGGGGGATAACTGGTGTATTACTGGGGGATAACTGGGGGACAACTGGGGGATAACTGGTGGATAACTGGTGGATAAATGGAGTATTACTGGTGGATAACTGGGGGATAACTGGAGTATTACTGGTGTATTACTGGGGGATAACTGGTGGATAACTGGGGGATAACTGGAGTATTACTGGTGTATTACTGGGGGATAACTGGGGGATAACTGGGGGATAACTGGTGGATAACTGGTGGATAAATGGAGTATTACTGGTGGATAACTGGGGGATAACTGGGGGACAACTGGTGGATATCTGGTGGATAACTGGTGGATAAATGGAGTATTACTGGTGGATAACTGGGGGATAACTGGGGGACAACTGGTGGATATCTGGTGGATAACTGGTGGATAAATGGAGTATTACTGGTGGATAACTGGGGGACAACTGGGGGATAACTGGAGTATTACTGGTGGATAACTGGTGTATTACTGGGGGATAACTGGAGTATTACTGGGGGATAACTGGGGGATAACTGGAGTATTACTGGGGGATAACTGGTGTATTACTGGGGGATAACTGGAGTATTACTGGTGGATAACTGGTGGATAACTGGTGTATTACTGGGGGATAACTGGAGTATTACTGGTGGATAACTGGTGTATTACTAGTGGATAACTGGTGTATTACTGGTGTATTACTAGTGGATAACTGGGGGATAACTGGAGTATTACTGGTGGATAACTGGTGTATTACTGGTGGATAACTGGTGTATTACTGGGGGATAACTGGGGGATAACTGGAGTATTACTGGGGGATAACTGGTTACCTGGAGTGATGCTGGTGGCTGTGGGTTTGGACACGGCTAGAGTTCGTTTCGCTGTACTGAACGGCCGTCTGTCTGTCGGCATGGAGGATCCTGCACATAAAACACACACCTTCACTACAAAACTGACCTCCAACACCTTAACATGACCTGATCTGATAAACACACACCTGAAATCATGCTGCCGAGTTTGAGGTTCTGCAGCATCCCTTCTGTCCTCTTGCGCTTCTCCATCAGCCTGTGCTCGTCTGTCGTTTCACAACCAGAACCAACAACAACATGAGGGTGAGCACTCTCACTTCAGGTCAACTGTTAGTCTGAGAACGTAAATGCCTTATGTAAAACTATGGAAGCTTGTTTCTGCCATGGAATAAAATATTAAACAAGTAATTGTGACTTTAAATCTTGCAATTCTGACCTTTTATTCACAATTGTAATAATTCTGACTTTTTTCCGCAATTGCTAGTTTATATCTCGCAATTCTAACAATTTTTTTTCAAAATTGCGAATTTGTCTCGCAATTCTGACCTTTTTTTTTTTAATTGTGAGTTTATATCTCGCAATTCTGACTTTTTTTCTGACCATTTTTCATAATTGCGTTTATATCTCGCAATTCTGACCTTTTTCCGCAATTGCGAATTTGTGTCTCGCAATTCTGACCTTTTTTTTTTTGTGAGTTTTTATCTCACAATTCTGACAGTTTCGCAATTGCGAGTTTATATCTCGCAATTCTGACTTTTTTTCTGACCATTTTTCATAATTGCGTTTATATCTCGCAATTCTGACCTTTTTCCGCAATTGCGAGTTTATATCTTGCAATTCTAACAATTTTTTTTTCCGAAATTGCGAATTTGTCTCGCAATTCTGACCTTTTTTTTTTAATTGTGAGTTTTTATCTCACAATTCTGACAGTTTCGCAATTGCGAGTTTATATCTCGCAATTCTAACAATTTTTTTCCGCAATTGTGAATTTATATCTCACAATGACCATTTTTCGCAGTTGTAAGTTTACATCTCGCAATTCTGACCTTTTTTCACAATTTTGAGTTTATATCTCGCAATTCTGACCTTTTTTTCGCAATTGTGAATTTATATCTCACAATGACTGTTTTTCGCAGTTGTAAGTTTACATCTCGCAATTCTGAACATTTATTCGCAATAGTGAGTTTATAAGATATAATTAATATATAAACCTGCAATTAAAAAGGTAATTACAACTTTTTTATCTTTTCTAATCACAATTTTTTTAACTCGCAACTGTGGGAAAAAAAGTCAGAACTGTGAGATAAAAAATAGAAATGAGCTTTTTTATTTAGCATTCTGTGGCGTGAACCAGCTTCCACATGACAGAGCACATGGTCTCACCCGGGTCGGCGGGCAGGTACTGGAAGTCCATGGGCTCGCTGACCTCTCGGTCCGAGGGCCGGCGGAGCTGCATCTTCACCCGCACCGGCTCAGACAGGTTAGTGTCGTGGTACGGGGGCGTGCGAAACACGATGGCCACCTGACGGTGAACATCAGCCTGCGAGAACGAGCCCTTACTCTCCCACGAGTCCCGGAAGAAGCGCACCTCGATGTCCTCTGAGGGGAAGAGCACAGTAATGATCTGACCACAACCCCACAAACATCTCTGTACACTGCAATAAAGCGGAAATAAACTGAACGAAAATTAGAAATGTTGCCATGGCAATAACTGAAATAAGTACTAAATGTTAATAACTGGAAATAATTAAGAACTAAAACTAACACTGAAATAAATTAAACCTAAAAGAGCAATAAAAAAAATATTAAAAACACAATGAAACTAAAATTATTAACTATAATAACACTGCTGACGACACTTTGATCAGTTCCATTTCCATATGCTGCATTTCTACATCAGTAATTTTGTCTTTTATACCAAAAAAATATCTAAAAAAAACAAAACTAAATCAGTTTACTTCAGAAGTAAAATTCAAAGAAAACATCTTGAATTAATTTAACTTTTTTGGTAACACTTTACAATATGATTCCATTAGTTAACAACATTATTTAACATGAACTAATAACGCAACATACTTGTAAAGCATTTATTATTCTCAGTTGATGTTAATTTATTTCTGGAATAAAGTAAAATTAAAATAAAGTGCTTTTTAATATAGAAATTTAAAGAATAAAGATTTTAAAAAAAATTCAAATGAAAACTGCAAAATATTGATCAAATTTATAATAGTATCTCAGTGATACTAAAAACTAAACTGAACTAAACTAAAAATTACTAAACTAAACATTTTTGAAACTTGAAATAAAAGAAACACATTCAACTTATTTTGTTAGTTAGCTAGTTTCCAATGCATAATTTCTATTTTCAAATAACTAAAGTAATAAAATAACTAAAGCTTAAATAAAATTAAAAACTATATAGACATATTTGTAAAACTTCATAAAAATTACAAAAACACTAAAACTAACAAAAAAATAAAAAAATTCAAATATTAACATAAAACTTGAAATATTAATAGAATCTATAATAGTATCTCAGTGATACTAAAACTAAACTGAACTCAACGTAAAAAAAACGAAACAAAAAAAACAACATTTTTGTTACTTGAAATAAGATAAACGTATATAATATATTATATTAAAAAAATGTCCTGGCTCTTCCAAGCTTAATAATGGCAGTGAATTGCAACCAACAGACTGAAGCTCAAAAACGTGCATCCGTCCATCATAAAAGTGCATCCGTCCATCATAAAAGTGCATCTGTCCATCATAAAAGTGCATCTGTCCATCATAAAAGTGCATCTATGTGAACTTGTGAAAACTCATGAAAAAAAGAAAAACCTTTAACTAAAAAAAAAAAAAAAAAAAAACTAATTTAAAAAAAAACAATACCATACTAATGCCACTAAAATAACACTTTAAATCAATAACCCGCACCTTTCTGCACTTTGTCACACAGTAGGAAGATCTCGTCTCCCCCTCGGCAGCCGCCAGAGTTCCTGTTGACCCGACAGATCTTCAGCTCAGCAGTGTTCGGCGCTCCTGAGGAACACACACACAGATCAGCGGTTAATAACTCAATCCATCACACAGACACACACAGAACAGCGGTTAATAAACTCCATCATATTCACACACACGCTCAACGGTGTTCGGCGCTCCTGAGGAACACCACACACACACACACACACACATACACACACATACACACACAAGCACAGATCAGTGGTTAATAACTCCATTTCTGTCAGTACCACTACTGTCAAATACGATTGACAATTAGCATACAGTTTGGATTGGCGGTATGGTTCCGTTCTGCGCAGGCTAGCATGGATAAGAGCAGCAATAACCTCCCTTAGGGTAAACAGTACAGAACCAACATGAATGAATTTAACATAGTAGGATGTCCTGTTACTTTATCCTCTATAGTAAAAGACCTGGGTGTTATACTAGACTGCAACCTGTCTTTTGAAAATCATATTTCATATGTTACAAGAACAGCCTTTTTCCACCTTAGAAACATTGCTAAGCTACGTAACATGCTATCAGTTTCTGATGCAGAAAAGTTAGTTCATGCATTCATGACCTCGAGACTAGATTACTGTAATGCTTTATTAGCCGGTTGTCCTGCAACCTCAATAAACAAGCTACAGTTAGTCCAAATGCAGCCGCTAGAGTTCTTACTAGATCAAGAAAATATGATCATATAACACCAATTTTATCATCACTACATTGGTTACCTATAAAGTTCCGTATTAATTATAAGGTATTGCTACTGACTTATAAAGCCCTAAACGGTTTAGCTCCAGTCTATTTAACGGATCTTCTATCGCCCTATAATCCATCGCGCTCTTTAAGATCACTAAATTCGAGGCTTTTGGTCATACCTAGGATATCCAGATCCACCAAAGGAGGGAGAGCATTTTCACATTTAGCTCCAAAACTCTGGAATAGTCTTCCTGATACTGTTCGTTGCTCAGACTCGCTCTCCCAGTTTAAAACTAGATTAAAGACGCATCTCTTCAGCCAGGCATTCATATAATCCTTTTAATCTTACAGTTAAATCTGACCTCTAGTTCATAAACGCCAGAGGAGAACTGGCCCCCGACTGAGCCTGGGTTCTCCCAAGGTTTTTTTTTTCTCCATTAGGTCACCTGATGGAGTTTTTCGGTTCCTTGCCACTGTTGCCTTTGGCTTGCTCAGTTGGGGATATTTGGGATATTTAATTTAATTAATCAACCAACAATACTATTGATCAGCATTACCAAACGTGGACGTTTTCCACTAGAAACAAGCATTGATGTATTATTTTAATTTAATACTGTGAAGCTGCTTTGATACAATCTGTATTGTGAAAAGCGCTATATAAATAAACTTGACTTGACTTGACTTGACTTGAATGCATTGCAGATATCATTAATTCAAGATTTTAAAGTACAACATAAATCGAGAATTTAGTCTGATTCGAAGGGGAAACAGAATGCCATACTGCTGCACGAGAGGAGGATCTGGGGAGAGAGGAGGGTAATTATCTCCTGAGAAACGAGAGGATCTGGGGAAGGAGGAGGGTAATTAGCTCCTGAGAAACGAGAGGAGCTGTGGATGGAGGAGGGTAATTAGCTCCTGAGAAACGAGAGGAGCTGGGGATGGAGGAGGGTATATCTCCTGAGAAACGAGAGGAGCTGTGGATGGAGGAGGGTAATTAGCTCCTGAGAAACGAGAGGAGCTGGGGATGGAGGAGGGTATATCTCCTGAGAAACGAGAGGAGCTGTGGATGGAGGAGGGTAATTAGCTCCTGAGAAACGAGAGGAGCTGGGGATGGAGGAGGGTATATCTCCTGAGAAACGAGAGGAGCTGGGGATGGAGGAGGGTATATCTCCTGAGAAACGAGAGGAGCTGGGGATGGAGGAGGGTATATCTCCTGAGAAACGAGTGGATCTGTGGAGGGAGTAGGAGCTGGGGATGGAGGAGGGTATATCTCCGGAGAAACGAGAGGAGCTGGGGAGGGAGGAGGGTATATCTCCTGAGAAACGAGAGGAGCTGGGGATGGAGGAGGGTATATCTCCTGAGAAACGAGAGGAGCTGGGGAGGGAGGAGGGTATATCTCCTGAGAAACGAGAGGAGCTGGGGATGGAGGAGGGTATATCTCCTGAGAAACGAGAGGAGCTGGGGAGGGAGGAGGGTATATCTCCTGAGAAA
>NC_139965.1:853416-870916 GCF_963993115.1 Abramis brama
GGTCTCTGGTGGGTCCAGTTGTGGACTCCCCCACACCAGACGCTTCAGCTGCGGGTCTCTGGTCAGTTGTGGACTCCCCCACACCAGACGCTTCAGCTGCGGGTCTCTGGTCAGTTGTGGACTCCCCCACACCAGACGCTTCAGCTGCGGGTCTCTGATGGGTCCAGTTGTGGACTCCCCCACACCAGACGCTTCAGCCGCGGGTCTCTGGTAGGTCCAGTTGTGGACTCCCCAACACCAGACGCTTCAGCCGCGGGTCTCTGGTAGGTCCAGTTGTGGACTCCCCCACACCAGACGCTTCAGCTGCGGGTCTCTGGTGGGTCCAGTTGTGGACTCCCCCACACCAGACGCTTCAGCTGCGGGTCTCTGGTGGGTCCAGTTGTGGACTCCCCCACACCAGACGCTTCAGCTGCGGGTCTCTGGTCAGTTGTGGACTCCCCCACACCAGACGCTTCAGCTGCGGGTCTCTGGTCAGTTGTGGACTCCCCCACACCAGACGCTTCAGCTGCGGGTCTCTGATGGGTTCAGTTGTGGACTCCCCCACACCAGACGCTTCAGCCGCGGGTCTCTGGTAGGTCCAGTTGTGGACTCCCCAACACCAGACGCTTCAGCCGTGGGTCTCTGGTGGGTCCAGTTGTGGACTCCCTCACACCAGACGCTTCAGCCGCGGGTCTCTGGTAGGTCCAGTTGTGGACTCCCCCACACCAGACGCTTCAGCCGCGGGTCTCTGGTAGGTCCAGTTGTGGACTCCCTCACACCAGACGCTTCAGCCGCGGGTCTCTGGTGGGTCCAGTTGTGGACTCCCTCACACCAGACGCTTCAGCCGCGGGTCTCTGGTAGGTCCAGTTGTGGACTCCCCCACACCAGACGCTTCAGCTGCGGGTCTCTGGTAGGTCCAGTTGTGGACTCCCCCACACCCCACACCAGACACTTCAGCTGCGGGTCTCTGGTAGGTCCAGTTGTGGACTCCCCCACACCCCACACCAGACACTTCAGCCGCGGGTCTCTGGTAGGTCCAGTTGTGGACTCCCCCACACCAGACGCTTCAGCCGCGGGTCTCTGGTAGGTCCAGTTGTGGACTCCCCCACACCAGACGCTTCAGCCGCGGGTCTCTGGTCAGTTGTGGACTCCCCCACACCAGACACTTCAGCTGCGGGTCTCTGGTAGGTCCAGTTGTGGACTCCCCCACACCAGACGCTTCAGCCGCGGGTCTCTGGTAGGTCCAGTTGTGGACTCCCCCACACCAGACGCTTCAGCTGCAGGTCTCTGATGGGTCCAGTTGTGGACTCCCCCACAACAGACGCTTCAGCCGCGGGTCTCTGGTAGTCTAGTTGTGGACTCCCCCACACCAGACGCTTCAGCTGCGGGTCTCTGGTGGGTCCAGTTGTGGACTCCCCCACACCAGACGCTTCAGCTGCGGGTCTCTGGTAGGTCCAGTTGTGGACTCCCCCACACCCCACACCAGACACTTCAGCTGCGGGTCTCTGGTAGGTCCAGTTGTGGACTCCCCCACACCCCACACCAGACACTTCAGCTGCGGGTCTCTGGTAGGTCCAGTTGTGGACTCCCCCACACCAGACGCTTCAGCTGCGGGTCTCTGGTAGGTCCAGTTGTGGACTCCCCCACACCAGACGCTTCAGCTGCGGGTCTCTGGTGGGTCCAGTTGTGGACTCCCCCACACCAGACGCTTCAGCTGCGGGTCTCTGGTGGGTCCAGTTGTGGACTCCCCCACAACAGACGCTTCAGCCGCGGGTCTCTGGTAGGTCCAGTTGTGGACTCCCCCACACCAGACGCTTCAGCCGCGGGTCTCTGGTAGGTCCAGTTGTGGACTCCCCCACACCAGACGCTTCAGCCGCGGGTCTCTGGTCAGTTGTGGACTCCCCCACACCAGACGCTTCAGCTGCGGGTCTCTGGTAGGTCCAGTTGTGGACTCCCCCACACCAGACGCTTCAGCTGCGGGTCTCTGGTAGGTCCAGTTGTGGACTCCCCCACACCAGACGCTTCAGCTGCGGGTCTCTGGTAGGTCCAGTTGTGGACTCCCCCACACCAGACGCTTCAGCTGCGGGTCTCTGGTGGGTCCAGTTGTGGACTCCCCCACACCAGACGCTTCAGCTGTGGGTCTCTGATGGGTCCAGTTGTGGACTCCCCCACACCAGACGCTTCAGCTGCGGGTCTCTGGTAGGTCCAGTCCGCTCTGCAATGTTGGCTGAAACCGACGTAATTCACCATGCCGAGGAATCTCTTGACCTTAGCTGTATTTTTAGGCTCTGGCATTTCTTAGATAGCTTTTCTTTGACCTGGGTCTGTTCGTACGCCTCCCGCACTGACGAGGTGTCCTGCGAACCTAATAACTTAAGGCACTGCAAACTGACATTTTTCGTTCAGTGTCAACCCTTTCTGTTCCAGGCGGTTCAGGACCTTGATAAGTCTTGCATCATGTTCAACACCAGGAGGTCATCTGGCACAGTGTGTCCTCCAGCGGTTGTGTCAGACGTTTCTGGAAGTGTTCAGGTGCTGAGGAAATGCCAAACGGAAGGCGGTTAAAACAGTATCTTCCATAAGGCGTGATGAAGGCAGTGAGCGGGACTAGGTTCACTGCAATGGACTTTTGCCAGACATCAGTCGAATTCTCAGACTCTACGACTGCCAGGAACACCGTGTCTGCTCTCCGTCTCATCACACTGATATACTTCCTCCAGAGTTGTCTGTGTTGTGCAGACGGCAGCGACGTGGCCTGGCTCGCTGGACGGCTGCTCGGGGAGTGTGCTTGTGGCTCTCCACATCTGCCACATCCCTCGCTGGCTTCCTCCTGTGTTCTCATTCTGGTCCTCTTTGCGGTCCTTTCTGTGCAAATCTTGGTTTTATTTTGTATTTTAACATGTCCATGTTTACCTTATTTGAGTCACCGCTTGCTTGTCTTAAGATCGTCTGCTGCTTTTTTATTTCTTCACTTTGTCTTATCTTTGTGACGGCTTTAATGAGTGTGAGCTCGAGGTCAAGCTGTAATCTCTCTGACAATCCGTGATCTCGAAGGCCAACCACCAGTCTGCCTCGTATCGCTCCCTCATGAAGGACTCCACACTGGCAGTCTTCTGCTAGTTTATGGACAGCAGCGATGAACACTTCATCTGATTCACCTGGCTCTTGTTGAACTTAGCCCTGTCGTAGATGACGTTGTGTTTACATACGCAGTGTTTCTCGAACGCTTCTTTAACTTTGTCATATTTCTGTCTGTCTTCTTCAGAAAGAGCCAGCGTGCACATGATATCATCAGCTTTCTCTCCCACTGTGTAGATAAGCGAATTAACGTTCATATCTAATTTAGATATGTCATGTCTAATCCAATTTAGACGATATTTGCGCAGGTTCTGGCGTTCACATGGTTTTATACGTCTGAATATTATTTGGCGTACGCCAGTTTTGGCTTTCGGCGCACGTTCACTTTTAGTAAGAATCATACGCACAGTTTTAGAAATGAGACCCCAGTATTACAGTGTGTTATCCTAAGATTCATAACGTATGCCAATAAAGAAGAGGATAATGAAAGAGGAATATCCAGAAAGGGCGGGAGGCAGTAAACACACCATGACCTACTTAAACCTGGAGTGTGTGTTGTGATGATGATGATGATGACTAACCCGTCTGGAAGCTGAAGAGCAAACAGTCTGCCATGACAATGCATTTAAAATCAACATGACACAGCATTCATAATAGAGCTGCACAATATACACACTTTACTTCTGCAACATCACGTTTAAACAAGTGAAACAAAAACATCAGGCATTGATTCAGGACAGCAGTGGAATATCTCATGAACACACACACACATTAGTCATAACGCATGTACACAGCCCATTAGCAGGAAGGCGCATATCCCCCTGGTTCATCACTGCATCTGCACCTTTTATGGTTATTATGATGGAAAATGAGTGTGTTCCTGCCAGCGGGTCAAGGTTCCAGAACCACATGATCATTATGGTGGGAAAAGCATCTTTCGGCAGTTCAAAAGTAGCCATGTTTTCCGATAAAGCATGTTTTTTTCCAGGCAACATATGAATCAGTTTATGTTTATGAATCTCGACAGGTTTTGGACGCCTGTGTTTAGCACTGTTACGTCTCAAGTGAATCAGCAAAACAGCTGTTAATATGGGGTGTAAACAGGGACAAACATAATGGGAGACACCAGTGTTAATAAAGCTGTCTCATATTTGATAAACTTCTGAATGATCAACACGATGAAAACTCCACCAATCTCCTCCAGTGCTTCTGTGTCTGAGCGAGAGTTCAGACTCATTTATCAAGTAAAATTATTTTAGTGTTATTGTACAAACGTCCTCCTTCAGCTCGAGCTTCACGAGTCTTTCTGTGTCAAATCTGCTCTGATTTTATCAAGGAAACACAAGAATAACTTTGATATTGTTAGTAATATTTCAGCTGGACTGAAGCAGCTTTACTTGACTATCCAGACATCATTTATTACAAAAATCATGAGTATCAAATATGATCATCAGGCTTTTGAAGAAGATTTGAAGATATGTTTACAGTACAGAGCATTGATCATAAAACTAATCATTAAATATCATCTTACCAAGACATTATTAGCAGATATTGATATGTATATGCATATTATGCAAGTATCTGCTATACTGTGAGCCAGTATAGGGGTCTCTGTGGGGCCAGTATAGGGGTCTCTGTGAGCCAGTATAAGGGGCTCTGTGAGCCAGTATAGGGGTCTCTGGGGGGAAGTATAGGAGTCTGTGGGGAAGTATAGGAGTCTCTGTGGGGCCAGTATAGGGGTCTCTGGGGGGAAGTATAGGGGTCTGTGGGGAAGTATAGGAGTCTCTGTGGGGCCAGTATAGGGGTCTCTGGGGGGTAGTATAGGGGTCTCTGGGGGGTGGTATAGGGGTGTCTGTGGGGAAGTATAGGGGTCTCTGTGGGGTGGTATGGGGTCTCTGTGGGCCAGTATAGGGGTGGGGCCAGTATAGGGGTCTCTGGGGGGTGGTATAGGGGTCTCTGGGGGGGAAGTATAGGAGTCTGTGGGGAAGTATAGGGGTCTTTGTGGGGCCAGTATAGGGGTCTCTGGGGGGTGGTATAGGAGTCTGTGGGGTGGTATAGGGGTCTCTGGGGGCCAGTATAGGGGTCTCTGTGGGCCGGTATAGGGGTCTCTGTGGGGCCAGTAAAGGGGTCTCTGTGGGGCCAGTATAGGGGTCTCTGGGGGGAAGTATAGGAGTCTGTGGGGAAGTATAGGAGTCTCTGTGGGGCCAGTATAGGGGTCTCTGGGGGGAAGTATAGGGGTCTGTGGGGAAGTATAGGAGTCTCTGTGGGGCCAGTATAGGGGTCTCTGGGGGGTAGTATAGAGGTCTCTGGGGGGTGGTATAGGGGTGTCTGTGGGGAAGTATAGGGGTCTCTGTGGAGGAAGTATAGGGGTCTCTGTGGGGCCAGTATCGGGGTCTCTGGGGGGTGGTATAGGAGTCTGTGGGGTGGTATAGGGGTCTCTGGGGGCCAGTATAGGGGTCTCTGTGGGCCGGTATAGGGGTCTCTGTGGGGCCAGTATAGGGGTCTCTGTGGGGCCAGTATAGGGGTCTCTGGGGGGAAGTATAGGAGTCTGTGGGGAAGTATAGGAGTCTCTGTGGGGCCAGTATAAGGGTCTCTGGGGGGAAGTATAGGGGTCTGTGGGGAAGTATAGGAGTCTCTGTGGGGCCAGTATAGGGGTCTCTGGGGGGTAGTATAGGGGTCTCTGGGGGGTGGTATAGGGGTGTCTGTGGGGAAGTATAGGGGTCTCTGTGGAGGAAGTATAGGGGTCTCTGTGGGGCCAGTATCGGGGTCTCTGGGGGGTGGTATAGGAGTCTGTGGGGTGGTATAGGGGTCTCTGGGGGCCAGTATAGGGGTCTCTGTGGGCCGGTATAGGGGTCTCTGTGGGGTGGTATAGGGGTCTCTGTGGGCCAGTATAGGGGTCTCTGTGGGCCAGTATAGGGGTCTCTGGGGGGTGGTATAGGGGTCTCTGGGGGGTGGTATAGGGGTCTCTGGGGGGAAGTATAGGGGTCTCTGTGGGGAAGTATAGGGGTCTCTGTGGGGAAGTATAGGGGTCTCTGTGGGGTGGTATAGGGGTCTCTGTGGGCCGGTATAGGAGTCTCTGTGGGCCAGTATAGGGGTCTCTGTGGGGAAGTATAGGAGTCTGTGGGGAAGTATAGGAGTCTCTGTGGGGCCAGTATAGGGGTCTCTGGGGGGAAGTATAGGGGTCTGTGGGGAAGTATAGGAGTCTCTGTGGGGCCAGTATAGGGGTCTCTGGGGGGTAGTATAGGGGTCTCTGGGGGGTGGTATAGGGGTGTCTGTGGGGAAGTATAGGGGTCTCTGTGGAGGAAGTATAGGGGTCTCTGTGGGGCCAGTATCGGGGTCTCTGGGGGGTGGTATAGGAGTCTGTGGGGTGGTATAGGGGTCTCTGGGGGCCAGTATAGGGGTCTCTGTGGGCCGGTATAGGGGTCTCTGTGGGGCCAGTATAGGGGTCTCTGTGGGGCCAGTATAGGGGTCTCTGGGGGGAAGTATAGGAGTCTGTGGGGAAGTATAGGAGTCTCTGTGGGGCCAGTATAAGGGTCTCTGGGGGGAAGTATAGAGGTCTGTGGGGAAGTATAGGAGTCTCTGTGGGGCCAGTATAGGGGTCTCTGGGGGGTAGTATAGGGGTCTCTGGGGGGTGGTATAGGGGTGTCTGTGGGGAAGTATAGGGGTCTCTGTGGAGGAAGTATAGGGGTCTCTGTGGGGCCAGTATCGGGGTCTCTGGGGGGTGGTATAGGAGTCTGTGGGGTGGTATAGGGGTCTCTGGGGGCCAGTATAGGGGTCTCTGTGGGCCGGTATAGGGGTCTCTGTGGGGTGGTATAGGGGTCTCTGTGGGCCAGTATAGGGGTCTCTGTGGGCCGGTATAGGGGTCTCTGGGGGGTGGTATAGGGGTCTCTGGGGGGTGGTATAGGGGTCTCTGTGGGGAAGTATAGGGGTCTCTGTGGGGAAGTATAGGGGTCTCTGTGGGGAAGTATAGGGGTCTCTGTGGGGTGGTATAGGGGTCTCTGTGGGCCGGTATAGGAGTCTCTGTGGGCCAGTATAGGGGTCTCTGTGGGGAAGTATAGGAGTCTGTGGGGAAGTATAGGGGTCTCTGGGGGCCAGTATAGGGGTCTCTGTGGGCCAGTATAGGAGTCTCTGTGGGGAAGTATAGGGGTCTCTGTGGGGTGGTATGGGGTCTCTGTGGGCCAGTATAGGGGTGGGACCAGTATAGGGGTCTCTGGGGGGTGGTATAGGGGTCTCTGGGGGCAAGTATAGGAGTCTGTGGGGAAGTATAGGGGTCTTTGTGGGGCCAGTATAGGGGTCTCTGTGGGGTGGTATAGGGGTCTCTGTGGGCCAGTATAGGGGTCTCTGTGGGGCCAGTATAGGGGTCTCTGTGGGGAAGTATAGGGGTCTCTGTGGGCCAGTATAGGGGTCTCTGGGGGGAGGTATAGGGGTCTCTGTGGGCCGGTATAGGGGTCTCTGTGGGCCAGTATAGGGGTCTCTGTGGGCCAGTATAGGAGTCTGTGGGGTGGTATAGGGGTCTCTGGGGGCCAGTATAGGGGTCTCTGTGGGCCAGTATAGGGGTCTCTGTGGGGTGGTATAGGGGTCTCTGTGGGCCAGTATAGGGGTCTCTGTGGGGAGGTATAGGGGTCTCTGTGGGCCGGTATAGGGGTCTCTGTGGGCCGGTATAGGGGTCTCTGTGGGCCAGTATAGGAGTCTGTGGGGTGGTATAGGGGTCTCTGGGGGCCAGTATAGGGGTCTCTGGGGGCCAGTATAGGGGTCTCTGTGGGCCAGTATAGGGGTCTCTGTGGGGAAGTATAGGGGTCTCTGTGGGGTGGTATGGGGTCTCTGTGGGCCAGTATTGGGGTGGGGCCAGTATAGGGGTCTCTGGGGGGTGGTATAGGGGTCTCTGGGGGGGAAGTATAGGAGTCTGTGGGGAAGTATAGGGGTCTTTGTGGGGCCAGTATAGGGGTCTCTGGGGGGTGGTATAGGGGTCTCTGGGGGGGAAGTATAGGAGTCTGTGAGGAAGTATAGGGGTCTCTGTGGGGAAGTATAGGGGACTCTGTGGGGTGGTATAGGGGTCTCTGTGGGCCGGTATAGGGGTCTTTGTGGGGTGGTATAGGGGTCTCTGTGGGCCGGTATAGGGGTCTCTGTGGGGTGGTATAGGGGTCTCTGTGGGCCGGTATAGGGGTCTCTGTGGGCCGGTATAGGGGTCTCTGTGGGCCGGTATGGGGTCTCTGAGGGGGGGTATAGGGGTCTCTGTGTGCCGGTATGGGCAAAAACTAAAACTAAAAACTAATTTTGTTATTAAAAAGTTGATACAAAAACTATTTGAGGGTTGATTATTTGATTAATTAATTGATTATTAATTTATTTTCGGTTTTGTGCATCCAAAATTTTTGGTTTCGACCCAGAATTTAAATTTCAGTGCATCCTTAAAATAAATAAATAAATAAATAAAATAATAATAATAATAATAATAATAATAATAAATATATATATATATATATATATATATATATATATATATATATATATATATATATATATATATATATACACATACATCTAACAGTACAGTACAATAGTGAGTAGAAAAACTTAATAGAATCTAGGCTAAATACTTTGCAAGGCATAATTGGTAGGCCTATAACATTTTAAATGAGTTCAAACTGGGTCTTTATATTAAATATAGGCTATATGGTTGCCTTTTGAATTTTAAGAGGGGGGGGGGGGGGGTCCTTTGATTGAGTATTATCATATTTGGGGGTCCATGGCATCAAAAAGATTTGAAGAAGTGAGCTTATTTGCATATGTATAAACAAATATGCTAAAAGAAAACGTTTAGATTGAGAGCGTCTGTAAAAGCAGGATTAGTTTCACTATTATTTGTGCGGTCAGTGACGTAATGTTATTAATGAGGAAAGGAGGTGATGATGTTTACTAACCCATAAAAAACACCCACCCCTGATCCATCACACAGACCTGCAGTCACCGCGATCATTAAACAGAATCATTTCGACTTTTTATGGCATAATTATGATTAACCTAAGCATGATTCTTATGTGGCCAAAATCGGCTTCCATACTTTTCCGCATTTCACTTTATCTGTGAGGACATTATCAAAATATCTGTTCTCACAGTTCTGTGTGTGTGTGTGTGTGTGTGTGTGTGAAAGAGAGAGAGAGAAAGAGAGCGAGAGAGAGAGAGAGTGCGCACGCACGCACACAAACAAACACCTATAGGCCGTAATGCGACAGAACTTTAAAGTCATATGTGACGCGCGTTGACGCGTCGCGATCATTCGTGTGTTGTTGGATCCTCGTCAACCGGAGACTCCCGAACCGATCGCCCGTTTCTCTCCGCCGAAACCGAGAGCTAAACTTCAGATTCGGGAGTTTCCCTTCCGCCCGGACACCTAAACAACCCGTTTCTGCCGTTCGGGTGAATAAACACGACGTTATAACACTCGACTTACCGTCCATGTCGCTCGGGTCACTCGGTCGTGTTCTGATGTTCCGCGCTGAAGAATACACGACACACACCGCAACGACACTCTCCTTCCGCTCGCGCGCGGAAATACCCGGATGACGCGTTCACATCGCCAACACAACAGAAGAAAACACTGAAGAAACTACTCAACACAAACTCAACTCGCTACAATAATAGTGATATACAAATTAAATGCGTTTACATCGCCAACTCAACAGAAGAAAACACTTCAAGAAAACTACTCAACACTTTATAATAATAGTAATGAGAACATTAAATCTGCGCATGATTTCAAAGAAACATCTTAACGTGAATCTTTAATTCTCTCAGCAGATGTTGTAAGAAAGAAAGAGAACGGTGTAATAAACCAATACAATAAATGTGTTAATCCAGGTGGATGTGTGTCCAGAATTGAACAGACAGACAACAACATTAAACTGGTTTGGATAGTAGGTTACTGTTAGTAAAATGGTGGGTGTGTGTGTCTGTGTGTGTGTGTGATTCTTCAGATGATCACCAGCAGAGGCCGCAGGAACTCCACTGAATCCTGCTGTACATACAGTAAAATACATGTGCACTAAATATTATAATCATAGGCTATACCCGGCAAAAGATGTTGAACTGTTTATCTATCTATCTATCTATCTATCTATCTATCTATCTATCTATCTATCTGTCTATCTATCTATCTATCTATCTGTCTGTCTGTCTGTCTGTCTGTCTATCTATCTATCTATCTATCTATCTATCTATCTATCTATCTATCTATCTATCTATCTATCTGTCTGTCTGTCTGTCTGTCTATCTGTCTATCTATCTATCTATCTATCTATCTATCACCATAGACTTACAAATCACAAACTACACTTTTAACTTGCTAATCATAATGATCAGTGATGAGTTCTCTTTCAGTTCCTGAAATACAGGAAAAAATGTAGGATGTGAAGAAGCTCTTCTTGGAAAACAGCACCAAACACTTGTTCGCTCCTCCATTTCTACTGTATTTCTACAGTGACGTGAGCTCAGCTGTGTATGAAGCGTCACTGTTGTGTTTCCAGGTAAACAGCTTTGAGCTTCCTTCCGCTTTAGCATTTACTCCTAAAGACTCTTTCCGTTACGCCCTCCCTTTATCTCTGAATGAGCCTGTGAACTTTCCACATCAGTCAATCTGAGATAGAAACGGGCAAAGGATTTGAGAAAGTGATGATCTGATCATTTGAATTTCAACACAGGCCCAGACAAAAATATGTTCTGAAACTCTTATTCCTGAATGTTCTTTGAATGTTCAAAACGTCCAGTATTTTCCCCAAAAACATTTTTTCTTGGTCATGTGAATGTTGAGGGAACAATACATTGTATCATTCTTCAAATATTATGGAACGATACTTTTGAATGTTCTCTGAACGTTCTGAAACAAGTAGCAACATTTAAACAATGTTAGACAAACAGGCATGATATTCTGATTTATGTGTTTTTTACAATGTTTATATAAATATAAATTCAGACGGGTTTTTTTCCAAACTTTTACTGTTTAATAACAAAACTTAAAAAATACACTTGTTACATATTTTGACACTTTTAAAGGTCTATGCATAAAAATATCTATACACACACATCTGCTTTAGAGACATATACAGTATATTACTGTAAAGTTACAGTCATCTACATAGCGCAGAACGTTGCATTATGTTTGGTTGAAACTTTAACTAGTCATTTAGAAAATATCAAAAGGAGTGATTATTTTCTCTCAAAAAGTATTTTATTTTATTTATTTTTTCAACCAGAACTTTTCCTTTTTATGACTTTTACAGACATTCATTTTGCAAACTCATTTTATTGGAATTATTGGGCGATTTCCTTTCATATATTAGGTGCCAATCTTCAGAATGTATGGATTTAAACAATTATAGTTATTAGTGCAGATGGCAGTCACCAAAGCACTCATAAAGAGCTACATCTATCCATGAAATATGGAAAATCAGAGAAATGTATTTTCATTACAGAAATATCCATGATGAGCTTTTATGATTTTATGAATTTGAGGAATTTTTCAGGCCAGGAAATCAGACTTTTAAAGGGGTCCTATTATGCTTTTTCACTTTTTCAGCATAAGTCTGTAATGTTGCTGTTTGAGCATAAAAAAGATCTGCAATGTTACAAAGCTGAAAGTATTTTATTCAACAGAATCCACTTTTCAAGAACTACAACGAACGGCTAGTTTGGACTACAGAGCGATTTTCCCGGATCTTATGATGTCAGAATGGTACTCATTTAAATAATCCCCGCCCACGGAATACGCGAAACAGTTGGCGGAGCCTGGTTGAGCTGCGCTAGGGAAGATGAAGAGTGTTGCCGCTGTTTTTACCCCGGAAAAAGTTTGTCCTAAGGCTCACAAGCTAAAAGTGGTTAAAATGTATTTTTAACACTGTTCCTGAACATTATAACCTCAACGTTTGTCTGTGCACTGCACATTTTATGGAGAACAGCAGACAGTTCAATGCAAGCTATACGCACAAATGCTTTTGAAAGACGGAGCCGTTCCCATTTCGTCTGGAAAATCTCTTGTTTATGGATCACAACTTGTAAAAGCTTTGCCTCCGCTCGCCTGCTTACTAACATTGCAGTATTGATGTAGTGTTTACTGGAGCTTTTGTAAGAATGTTCACCGCCTCTTAGGAAAATGAACCATGATTTTGTGATCGATTACTGTTTTTATTACCATAGTTTTCTGACAAATATGATTAAATGGTGGATAACATCGTATCTATAATCTATCAGAAAACAACAATAACAACATACCACTCTGAAAGTCCTGTGAAATTTGTTCTGCACGATCCTCTTGTTCGTTAACATTGTCAGGGTCTGAATCAAAATGGTTTGAAATTGACGCCATTGTTAATATTTACATCTGAGTAGAGCTCGCAGTTATGAATGGGCGGGGCCAATATTATGCCAATCACAGCACACTGGGCCAGCTAACCAATCACAGCACATTTTGTATTTCGGAAGGAGGGGCTTCATCGAAAACGACACGTTCAACCAGACTGGGGAGAGAGGATCTGTAATAATGTAAAACATGTAAAAAAAATAAAAAATAAAAATAATACTTTTTTGCACCCCAAAACCAAAATCAAGACTTCAAAAAAGGACATAATAGGACCCCTTTAAAAACCCCTGATGTGTCTGTGTTCTTAGTGTGCGTCTGAACCCGTATCATCCGCTGCTGGAAACACTGATGGAAGATGTTAATGACGGTGTTGTGTTTTATCGCACCGACAGCATCATCACAAACTCTGGAAGAACACAGAGGAGCCAATGATGTTCTCAACATTACAGACAAACAACATTAGGTGTGTCAGAAAACAACAGAAGTCAAGGAAAAGTGTGTGTGAGTGTTTGTGACTGTATGTGTGTGTGTGTGTGTGTGAGAGAGAAAGAGAGTGAGAGTGTGAGTGTGTATGTGTGTGTGTAAGAGTGCGAGTGTTTGTGAGTGTGTGTGTGAGAGAGAGAGAGAGAGAGAGTGAGAGTGTGAGTGTGTATGTGTGTGTGTAAGGCCCCGTCCACACTACTGCGTTTTCGTTTAAAAACGGAGACCTTTTGCTACGTTTGCACCTCCCGTCCACACTAAAATGGCAAAAACGGAGACCCAAAACGGAGAAGTTTAGAAAGGCTGCCGACCCGTTTTTCGCTTTGAATCTCCGGAGGGCGTTTTAGTCTGGACAGGTCAAAACGGAGGACTTTAGAAACGATGGCGTAGTAGAGGCTCACGCTCGGCTCTATGATTGGGTGTCATCAGTCATGGCGTATATCTTTGCTAGCAGCTGTTGTGCAAGTAAATTCTGCATTTTACAATGCTATAACTGCCTACATGCGCCGGAGGCAGGCTATTATTCGAGCGATCTGTGGCAATTCCCGTGTGCAGCGGCGGTATCGACCGTACATGGAGCGTCGGTTTTGGGTTAACCCGGGAAGAACCAGCGCATGGTGGGATAATTTTATCAATGAAGTTGTGTTTACACCGGCACGCGCATGCCCAGTGTTGGTGAATGGTCACGTGATCCGCATTTTCAGTCGTTTTAATGTGGACGGAGATCAATTCTAATACGCAGCTAAAACGCTGATGTGGACGGAGATCGTATTCGTTTTAATTCTCCGTTTTTAAAAGAAAACGCAGTAGTGTGGACGGGGCCTAAGAGTGCGAGTGTTTGTGAGTGTGTGTGTGTGTGTGTGAGAGAGAGAGAGTGTGTGTGTGTATGTATAAAGTGGCATTGATCTCCTCACCCTCAAAATCCACGGTTCCGTCTCCATTGAGGTCCAGCTCCTTCAGGATCTCCTCCAGTTCTCCTTTCTTGAGTTTCTCTCCTAACAGATTCTTCACGGCCTCCTTCATCTCATCCAGAGAGATCTTCCCATCGCCATCAGTGTCAAACTGACCAGAGGAACAGAGAAAAACTACCTCAGATATAACTCAATCAATGATCAAACTAAATAGTTTCATTAAATAGATAAAAATGGAGATTGCATCCATTAACATTGCACCAATGGGGATCTTGGTTATGATTTGCATGTTTCAAGGAGGAAGAGACCTGGAAGAGCATGTGAAATAGTTTATTAGTGCCAGCCACCACACCATCTGTGATGACATCATGTTCATGGAGGGATTTTGGATCCGTTTGGACGAGGGGATCTGGTCGGTGATGCCGTGGTGAAACAACTGCTGGACACTGGCCGAGTACATCAACTTCGTCCAGAGCCAGCTGCCAAGTCCGTCCCGGAAGCAGAGCCAGAGGTCCTGTCGGACCTGGCGTTTGAGCCGGCCTATACTCCAGAGGGAGTATTAGTGAAGCTGGATTCTAACGAATGGCTGATCCACCCCTGCTCACCTACGAACCTTGTCTGTCACTCACCCAGTCTTCCTCTCCTGCACACTCATCTGAAGCCAGCCATTCCCTTGTCTCCACCTCCACTGGGCTTCCTCGCCACCTCAGCTCCACCCGGGACCCTCATCCCATCGGCTACACCAGGCTCCCTCGTTCCACCGGCTCCCTCGTCCCATTGGCTTCACCAGGCTCGCTCCTCCTACTGGGCTCCCTCGTCCCACCGGCTCCACTGGGCTCCCTCCTCCTACCGGGATCCTTCATGGATCCACCAGGCTCCCTCGTCCCACCGGCTCCACTGGGCTCCTTCCTCCTACCGGGATCCTTCGTGGATCCACCAGGCTCCCTCGTCCCACCGGATCCACCAGGCTCCCTCATCCCACCGGATCCACCAGGCTCCCTCATCCCACCGGATCCACCAGGCTCCCTCGTCCCACCGGATCCACCAGGCTCCCTCATCCCACCGGATCCACCAGGCTCCCTCGTCCCACCAGCTCCACAAGGCTCCCTCGTCCCACCGGGCTCCCTCGTCCCACTGGCTACACCAGGCTCCCTCATCCTACCAGGCTCCCTCATCCTACCAGGCTCCCTCATCCTACCGGGCTCCCTCATCCTACCGGGCTCCCTCGTCCCACCAGCTCCACCAGGCTCCCGCATCCCACCAGCTCCACAAGGCTCCCTCGTCCCACTGGATTCACCAGGCTCCCTCATCCCACCGGATCCACCAGGCTCCCTCGTCCCACTGGCTACACCAGGCTCCCTCATCCTACCTGGATCCCACGTCCCACCAGCTCCACAAGGCTCCCTCGTCCCACTGGATCCACAAGGCTCCCTCGTCCCACCGGATCCACAAGGCTCCCTCGTCCCACCGGATCCACAAGGCTACCTCGTCCCACTGGATCCACAAGGCTCCCTCGTCCCACTGGATCCACAAGGCTCCCTCGTCCCACTGGCTACACCAGGCTCCCTCGTCCCACCAGCTCCACAAGGCTCCCTCGTCCCACCAGCTCCACCAGGCTCCCTCGTCCCACCAGCTCCACAAGGCTCCCTCGTCCCACCAGCTCCACAAGGCTCCCTCGTCCCACCAGCTCCACAAGGCTCCCTCGTCCCACCAGCTCCACCAGGCTCCCTCGTCCCACCAGCTCCACAAGGCTCCCTCGTCCCACCGGGCTCCCTCGTCCCACTGGATCCACAAGGCTCCCTCGTCCCACTGGATCCACAAGGCTCCCTCGTCCCACTGGCTACACCAGGCTCCCTCGTCCCACTGGCTACACCAGGCTCCCTCGTCCCACCAGCTCCACAAGGCTCCCTCGTCCCACCAGCTCCACCAGGCTCCCTCGTCCCACCAGCTCCACAAGGCTCCCTCGTCCCACCAGCTCCACCAGGCTCCCTCGTCCCACCAGCTCCACAAGGCTCCCTCGTCCCACCGGGCTCCCTCGTCCCACTGGATCCACAAGGCTCCCTCGTCCCACTGGCTACACCAGGCTCCCTCGTCCCACCAGCTCCACAAGGCTCCCTCGTCCCACTGGGCTCCCTCGTCCCACCGGGCTCCCTCGCCCCACTGGATCCACCAGGCTCCCTCGTCCCACCAGCTCCACCAGGCTCCCGCATCCCACCGGGCTCCCTCGTCCCACCAGCTCCACCAGGCTCCCGCATCCCACCAGGCTCCCTTGTCCCACCAGCTCCACCGGGCTCCCTCGTCCCACTGGATTCACCAGGCTCCCTCGTCCCACCAGCTCCACCAGGCTCCCGCATCCCACCAGGCTCCCTCGTCCCACCAGCTCCACCGGGCTCCCTCGCCCCACTGGATCCACCAGGCTCCCTCGTCCCACCAGCTCCACCAGGCTCCCGCATCCCACCGGGCTCCCTCGTCCCACCAGCTCCACCAGGCTCCCGCATCCCACCAGGCTCCCTCGTCCCACCAGCTCCACCAGGCTCCCGCATCCCACCGGGCTCCCTCGTCAGCGGGTCGAGTAGGACCAGTTACACCAGTCTGTAGCTGTAGCTGTTTGTCATTGTCTCATTATCACTGTGTATTTTAGTTCCTCTGTGTGCTCACTTCCGTTGTCCAGTATTGTCTTGTCTTACATGCTGTTCTTCACATGTGGACCTTTTGAGTTTGTTTTATAAAAAATACCTTTGTTTTGTAACCTTTTGAATCTTAGTAGTATCACATATTTAGCTTGGCAACATGCTGTATGTGTCAGTTGTTGAGGCTGATGTGTTGAGCATTAAAAATCAGTCACTAACAAGGTTCTTCTACTCACCAAGGCTGTGTTAATTAGATCAAAAATACAGTAAAAACTAGGGATGTCCCGATCCGATCACGTGGTTTCAGACTCGATCGGAATCGGACGTTACCTCCCGATCAGGACTCGGATATATATGTATATATATTCTCATTATTATTTAACACATCTATAGTTATGCGGTGGCACAGATTTACGGCGGTTTCACACTGCACGCGTTAGCAGAGCATAAGCAGCGCAGGAGCAGTGAGCAGGAGCAGGACACGCGCGTTTTGCTTTCACACTGGCAGCGTTTGTCACGCGCGGCTGAACCGCGGTGTGTGTACAGACAGAGTAGCCTACTCTATAATGGATAAGTTGGCATTGCTTTATTTCGTTTTCAAATACATTTAAGAGAAAATACTTGTCAAGAAGCTTATTTTATTAATAATTTCATAAATATAACTTTTGGTTCATCTTTGTTTTTATTGTTCTGGCAACAAGTTTGTTTTTGGACATTTGTTTTCTTTTTAAATTGATGTTGGTCATTTGATTGACTGTTTAAAACACAATAGATATCATCAGTGCACTTTTTGGATAAAACTGCGGTGTATTTTGGCCATGATCAATGCATATCACTTTAATTCAGCGTAAGCGGCGCAGCAAAAATAGACTCGGCGCCGAAACGATCGCGGCACTGCTGCTTCTGCTCTACGCGCTGCCGCGCCGCCTCTGTGTGCGGTGTGAATGCTCTAATCTGTTAACATGGGCGCCGAAAAGATACGCGCTGTACTCTGCTAACGCGTGCTGTGTGAAACCGGCGAGTGCAGTTCCTAAAAGCACATTACTGGCTTTGCAAACACTGTGGCACTT
>NC_139965.1:875916-1048416 GCF_963993115.1 Abramis brama
GCGAAGGGCCGGTTTGGGGGCGGAGCCTTCAGCTGATTGGCTGGATTGTGTCAGAAGGAGAATATGCAAATGTGTGAGAAACTCAGTAACTAAAAACGGAAGTTTCTATTTCATGTAACACTGACTAAAAACTATTAATAACAATAAAATACACACAAAAATAACATATCTTTCCTTCACGGGTCAAAATGACCCGAAGCCATAAAATTACACTTTTTTTTTTTTTGTCCAGAAAGCTTATTTAATTTAATTTTGATAATTGTTTTTGTTTGTTTTTAATGCAAATTTTTTTGTAGATTTTTGTTTTGTTCTTTTTTATTTTATTTACCTTTAAATTACTAGATTTGATCAATAAATAATACATAAATAGTAATTTAGTAATTTAAGCACATTCCTCACATTCTTTCAACTTAAATTCAAAATAGCTCATAATTTCATGCATAACCCTTTTAATTCAGCTCAAAATATCTTACATTGGGTGTCTTTGCCGACCTCTTGTAATAATATAAAATAATAATATAAGATGATATTTCATGACTCTAGATGGCCTTATAGCTCTATATGGAGCAAATGAGCTGTTCCTCTGGGTCCTAAAGCCAGTTCACTTCAGTGTGCATTCAGATACACATGTAGACATTAGAAGATTATTTTTTGGTAAAGTTTTAGCATTTTTAGTTTGAATCTTGAGGTAAAAGATCTTTGAATCATTTTTATGTTTTTCTATGTGAACTGAAGCATTCCTCACATTCCATTCATTCCCGTGAGTGAAGGATTTGTTACTTTTTTAAATTTCAACCTCAAAACATTTTTGTTTGTGTATTCGTGCGACAAAAGTCCAGGTGTGTTGAACACTCAATTTTTTTTTTTTTTTCAAAAATGATTTCCGGGTCAGAATGGCCCGATGGAAGGATGAGGGTTTTTAACAACAGTTCAGGGCTGCGTTTCCCAAAAGCATCGTAAGTTGATCGTAGAGACCATTGCTGGCAACTGTTCTACATTGATGAACATGTTCCCGTACCTGTCAATAGATGGCGCTCTCTCCGCTCTCTGTGCCATGCTGTCGCTGTTAATGACAGACACAATCAGTGTTGGGAAGATATTAACACCAGATGACAGGGAACGTTCTGGAAGGATTCACTCACAGTAACGTTCCTGTAACAGTAATTCAACATTATAGAATAACGTTATCAAAACGTTACGCAAAAACACCATTCATACATCGTTCATGGAGCGTTTTTACTGAAACATTTTAGTTGGACGTTCATCTGTTTTTTAAACGTCACTACCCATAATGTCTGCATAATGATAAACAGCAGTTTACTGTAATCAGTGCAACGCATAACATGAGAAATGATAGACTCACAAACACACTTTATGTTTTAATCAAGACTGTTTTACTACAGCACTTCCATTTTATGTTTCAGTCCGTTTGTCTCTGGAAGTAAACTGTAGTAGCAGGACTCTTGACACACACATTTCTTCCTTCCATCACATGTTTGAGTAAACATCATGAAAGGTGTCATTCAACATTCATCCTGTGAAAAACATTCTGAAATCTGACACCGCATTACAATGGGAACCGCACTTTAAAACCTGTCAGCGGCTCAATGTTTGTGTGATATCAACTTCACATTTGGAATCAGACGTATGGCTTTGATAGCAATTTAGAATACAAATTATTTTGTAAAATATAGATTTTGTATAAAATAAAAATGTTTAGTTCAGTACATTTGCTTTACAATAAACTTAAACTTAAATAACTTTTCTACACTTTTTCTGATAATCTGCTGAGATCTGCACTTTAAAGCATTCATGAACTACAAGCGTCTTCTGAAGATCTTCATGTCTACAAGCTCAGAGCGAGGGCTGGAAGTTAGTAAACGGTCTTCTTACCGTGAACACGAGCTCCTCCAGCAGAGATGAACCTCTTCTCAGTGCGTCAGAAGATCTTACAGTGATTAAGTGGATGAACAGCACAGATTAAACCAGGACACATGTGGGCATGGCCACAGAAACACAGCCTTCTCCTTTATAGACACAACCGGAGCTTTTCTGATGGAATGACACAGAAAATATTTATTGTGATAATTATTAATAGTGATTTACTGTTTTACGTTTGTACTTCGTTACACTGTACTCGAACCATGTTCAAACATTAGGCATGTTAACATTAATAAGCGCTAAACTAGCACTGACCTCACATGTTCTCGAATCACTCTATTGATCAACAGAGAAAGATTTACATTTGTCTTATGTTTTACACTCAACTAAATCAAGGTTACAATCAGCCGAATCATTAAAATCCACATTTAGACATATTTTGAATTATGAAAAAAAAAAAAAAAAATGGAATGCATGTCGATATATTTTTTTCTGAAGTGACTCCAACGAAAAATATGTGATTGTGAACTTGTGTATGTTTTTTTTATGCTTGCAATCCGTACAGAAATGACATTAATGATATACAACTTTGTATACAATACACACAATATATCAACAATATGTTCAATGTCATCTGTGAACTTATGTGCCTAATACTGTATGTTCACATTTTATGACGCCTGTGTTTTATTCCTGTTTAACGAGGGTCGTCAAACTGACGTTAAAGTGAAAATAAAACAGGAGGAAGAACAGGAGCACGCTTGTTTCCCGTTGATTTTCGTCTGTTTTTATTGATTTTATTTGACTATTATTGTGTTTAACGTGTCTAACGGCTCGAGAAAATAACTATATTAACAGTCTTTGTCTCCGGTGAGTTTCTGTTTCCTCGTTGAACACGACAGTCTGATTGATTATTTCTCTCGTATCATTCGTGTGTTTCTGGAAAAATCCTTCAGAGTTTGTTTTATTTGAGCTGTATTTTCACAGGGATGATGTCGATTATGATCATCACTTTACTGGTGAATCTCCTCATAGAGACTTCTGGTAAGAACAAGTTTGGATTTAATTCAGTTTTATGGATTAAATATTCTACATAGACCAGTATAGATCAACAAATATATATTTACAGAGTAATTCGCGTATGTGAACACCTTTTATTGGCAGAGGTGGACAGTAACAAAGTAACTGTGTTCTAGAAATAAATTTGATATTGATATGAGGGTAGACAGGCATAGATTCAGAGTAAGGTACTGTATTACATACAACAATGCAACAATAATAAAACAATGCATTGACATTTACTTTTTACTTTTGATACTTAAGTACTTTTAAAAATGAGTATTTCTGTACTTTTACTTAAGTAAAAATCGGTCTTTACAACTTTTACTTGTAACGGAGTAATATTTGACCAGTAGTATCTGTACTTTCACTCAAGTAAGGAAGTTGTGTACTTTTTCCACCTCTGTTTATTGGATATTATGGCACTGGGTTACATATTACACATGGAAGGTAATTTAGGTTAATGTGAAACTAAACTGTACCCGATCTCTACTAACTCTTGTAAACTCGTTGCTAGTCGCTATGACCACAATAATATAACAAGAAGATTGCTTACCTCTAATTAAACATCTCTGCCAGTGAAATAATAATTATATGAGCAAAGAACTTATGAACAAACCTTTGGCGCACAATGTTTAGAGGTGCTGTATGTAAGTTTTTGACTGTATAAAGCATAAAAATACCACAATATGTTTGCAGATATTTAGGAAACATGTTCATATAGTCGTTTCTCTGAAAAACATTTGCTACAGCCAGTTGTTTTACTTTGAAATGTGCGTTCCATTTTGATATCGCATGTTGCCAATTTACCCAATAGTATAATTGCCACCACAGGTTGCCAGTTGAAAACACAGCCATGGAAGCCAGTGAACAAACTGGGTCAGAGATCGCAGATTCTACCCGACCTAAAAAGCCTCCGCACCCATCTAAAAATCTCTACGAACGGGAGCATATTAAAACGCGATATCAACTCATCAGCTCTCTCCAATATTTAGAATTTGGACTGCAGTACCCATTTCAGCCACTAGCTGTCAGTCCCACATACTCCACCTTTAAAATCAGTGAAGATCAAGTGAAGAGTTACAGTCGCTCATTGGTCACGAAACTAACGCCAACAAAATACAATATTTCATACGACCATTGTAAAAGTGCCAACTGTTATAGCCTACCATTTTTCTAAATTTTAACTAGCTCTCAATTGTTCAGTAGCCTAACATTTAAAGTCGATGTAATGAATATTAAAAGAAATTAATGTACAATATAAAATGAATGTACGAACTCACTGCGCAGGACGAAGCGCGAAGCCAGCTTCAGCAGCTTGTAACATGATAGTCTCTCTCATCTTGGCAAAATCGCTCGAAACCCAGCGCAATTTCCCCCTTTTTTCCCCCTTACTGTCTCCTGCATCTCTTGTTTTACTTTCAGCTGTGCATGTAGTCCATCTCGGCGGCGAATGCTCAGATTGTGCATTGAAGACTGTCACTTCTGACACCAAATGTAGGAGTTACTAGGAGTAACCAGGCGGCTTCTTTCTCCTCCTGAGACCTTTTTTTTAAGAACTGCAGGGTTACTGTTATGGCCATAACCCACGCCGTACATAACAGGAAGAAATAAATACAACTCACTGCTCTTGCTCTTGAACTCACTCTGAACTCACATTTCTAGCTCCCAACTCTCTATCTCCCTGACCCCGCTAAAACCCTGGCCCTTAATGTGAACAAGGACTAACAGCTAGAACCACTTCTTATTAAATTAACACTGTTGAACATCATATTAACTAGTGTCTTCCAGCATTTATAATGACATTGCATTGCAATACTATGCATTAATATACTGTAGTTGAAGTTACTCCAATAGTGAGGGCTGTGGAAATTACTGAATTGTGCCCCAGATCACCCCACGTGGATGGATAATTATACAATAATTATACAAATGCTGCGATGCTGCGCCTGCCTCAGAGCTCCGCCCACGCCGCTGACCTTCAGTTTGCTGGGGCTGTGGCCAGCCAGGCCATCTGATCAGACATTGCCCCAGGATCGGTCAAATGCAGGGAAACGTTTAGACGGGGGGGGCATGGGCCCGTAATAATATTTCCCACACCTCGCCCCAGGCTGAGAACAAGGAGCAGCGGGTGGAGGAAGGGGTTAGGCTGCGACCTACAGAGACTGTTGTGGTAGTGGGCTGGTCTTATATGGGAAATTTCTGCCACATACCAATTGTAGTGGCAGGAGTCGCTTGCACAGCTCTTGTTGACACTGGATCGATTGCAACCCTGGTTCATCCTGATCTTGTTCCAGTGGGGAAAGCTTTGGAATCGATGTCTGCTCATCTGAAAACTGTGACTGGTGACTTTTGTGCCAATAAAAGGGAAAGGTCTCTTCCTTTTTGGAATAGGCGGGCTGTCCGTGTCGTTCCAGGCATGGGTGGCTGAAGTGCAGGACCCCTGCATCCTGGGACTGGATTTCTTGAGGGCCGTTGGCTGTGTGCTGGACCTATGTAGAGTAGTTACCCTCCCCGATGGACGTTCGGTGCAACTGACCCATCCTGCTCCAAACTTGACCCCTGTGTCCCTATCTGTGTATTCAGCAGACTCATCCAGGCATGCCCTTGGTGCAGAAATCCCAGCCTTTGGGCCACCACCTCACTCTGTGAAATCACCGGCCATTAGTTCAAATTATTACATGGCTTGGTTGAATTCCAGTGTAGAATGTGGTCTGTTATTTCTTGATAACAGACCGCTGCGAAGTATAACACACCATTGCCATGAAAAACAGAGCGTTGCTATGGACGCAGGATTCTAACCGTAGAGACGGAACGGACTATTTTCTTTAGCGGAAGCAATACAATCGTTTTTAAATCAATAAACTCCTTTTTAAATCAATATTTTGTGTCAAATTATTGATTTATTTGGTGGGTAGCCATGTAATAAGCGGGATAATGTAGAGCGAGGCGGTTGTTATAGCGAATACACCCCCTTCAGGCTGATTCAAGACCCCTCCACTTCACGTCGGGGTCCCAATCAGCCTGTCGGGGTTGTATTCGCTATAACAACCGCCTCGCTCTACATTATCCCTTACTTGTTACACACACCACGACCCTGATTGTAATGCTGCTTCCCCTCACCCCCTTTTTCCGTCAGCACTGAATGGCTATTGTGCAGACAATGTGCTGTGCGATGACGAGAGAGAGACTCGGATCTCGGCTGTTAGAGACATTTGGTCCAAAAACTGTGAGGGCTTAAGTTAGCAACAAAAAGTGTGCTTGTGAGAAGTCATGGAGGACTTCAACAACATTTTTGCTCTCAATGAGAATGAAGTGGGCCTAACCCACTTAATACAGCATGTTATTGACACTGGAGATGCCCACCCGATAAGAGTAAGGCCACGTCGTCTCCCCCTGGTCCGACAGGAATCGGCGGATGAGGAGTTGGAAGACATGCTGCAGGCGGGTATAGTTGACCCCTCAGAGAGCCCATGGGCTTCAGTAGTCGTCATAATGCTGCGGAAAAATAGTTCCAGATGGCGGTTCTGCATAGACCATAGGCAGCTCAACAAAGTCACGAAAAAGGATTAATTTCTCCTGCTTCTCCTAGATTGGACAAGTCCCTCGACTATATTTGGCTGGTTCGTCCTGGTTCTCCACCCTTGAGGAGTGGCTACTGGCAAGTGCCATTGTCTCCTGAATCCGCTCCCAAAACCACATTCCGCACAAATAGGGACATCTGGCATTTCAAGCTCCTTCTGTTTGGGCTCTACAACGCTCCTGTCATGTTTGAACACCTCATGGACAAAGTGTTGGCAGGAGTTCCTCGCCGTTAATCTGGATGATCTCTGGTGAGTCCATGGTGAGTCGTTTGATGAAGCACTCGATTCCCTCTGTCGGGTGCTGAATAGAGTAGCAGCAACAGGCCTGAAACTGCATCCAGATAAATGCCACTTTATGAGGCTGAAGGTTGAGTTCCTTGGACACAGGTTGGGGAGGGAGGGCATAGTTACCCTGGAGGACAAAATTCACACCATTAGAGACCCTACAGACCTGAGACAACTGAAGAGTTTCCTGGGGCTCGCCTCTTACTATAGTAGTTTTGTAAGGGGGTTCTCATGCATAGGAGCGCTGCTCTTCCGCCTCCAGCAGAAAGACCATGCCTTTGTCTGGATTGACAAGTGCCAGAAGGCATTCATTACCCTTCGGCAAGAATTGATTGAAGCTCCAGTTCCACCTGACACCACACTGCCTTTTGTTTTAGACACGGACGCAAGCAACGTCGGCATGGGGGTAGTGTTATCGCAGGAAAGACCAGACGAGGCGAAGGTGGTGGCGTACTTTAGCAGGTTCTTTAAAGGAACACTCCACCGTTTTTTGAAATAGGGCTTATTCACCTTCTTTCCTACATTTAGATAGGTGGGCAAATGCATTTTTGTCTCAGTGCATGCATTGTTTTAGTTTAACAGGGTCGGCGCTAGCTTAGCTTAGCATAATGAATGGAATCCTTTGTTGCCAGCTAGCATGTCCTGAGAAAAAAGCGATAAAAAAAAAAAAACCCCACCTAATTACTTCTTGTGGCCTGCGTATTCACAACGAGTACAAATAGCGATACAGATTAACACTAGGCGATTTCCTATGCAGATATTGACTTGGGACTATATTAGGGGGAAGCACAATGGAAGCACTGCTGCTTGTGCGCAGAGATATCACGCCCAAGTAGCAGTGCTTCGCCTGTGCTTCCCCCTAATATAGTCCTTAATATATAAGTCAATATCTACCTAGGAAATCGCCTAGTGTTAATCTGCATCGCTATTTGTACTCATTGTGAATATGCAGGCCACAAGAAGTAATTAGGTGGGGGGGGGTTTATATCACTTTTACTCAGGACATGCTAGCTGGCAACAAAGGATTCCATTCATTATGCTAAGCTAAGCTAGCGCCGACCCTGTCAAACTAAAACAATGCATGCACTGAGACAAAAATGCATTTGCCCACCTATCTAAATGTAGGAAAGAAGATGAATAAGCCCTATTTCAAAAAACGGTGGAGTGTTCCTTTAACAAGTGCAAGAAATGCTATTGTGTCACCAGACGTGAGCTCCTTAAAGTGGTATTGGCATTGAGGCACTTCAAATACTACCATTCAAGACAAGGACAGACTATGCTGCTCTCCAATGGTTGATGTCCTTCAAGGAGCCTGAAGGTCAAGTGGCCCAGTGGCTCGAAGAACTCCAGACATACGACTTCACAGTAGTTCATAGACCCGAGTCTAGCCATGTCAACACTGATGCTTTGTCACGTCGCCCCTGTGCCGATGAGGGCTGCCGTCACAGTGTAAAGAGAGAGACACAGGAGAGGGAACTGTGTCTGGAGAACAAGCTAGCACAGTCTTCATGTGGAGCACTGAGGGTGTTTGACGCACCAGAGTGGAATTTACAGCAGGAGCGGGATGAGGATCTGAGGCCCGTGCTACGTTGGCTGGAGGCACAGCAGAGACCCGATTGGGAGGACATTACGGGGTGCTCGTTGGTCACAAAGGGACTGTGGTCCAAATTCAACACATTGCGGCTGAGTGAGTACTCCAAGGAGCCTACCACCGGGAGAACAAATGGCAAGTGGTAGTGAAAAGTTAAAACTACTTTTGCTGGGCAATAACTTTATTCTAAAGCTACTGTAAAGCCAAAACAATTGGTTACTTTAATTTCCTATTATTACTGTAAAGCTGCTTTGAAACAATCTATATTGTTAAAAGCGCTATATAAATGAAGGTGACTTGACTAGTGCCCAAAACACTGAGAGAAGAATAGGACCTTGGCCCAGCAGCTAACCATCCTCACAGCTGACCATCAGCGGGATTGGGACACTCACCTCCCTTTCATTCTCATGGCCCTTTCATTTCATTCTCCCTTTCATGAGTTCAGAGTGAGTTCAAGAGCAAGAGCAGTGAGCTATATTGATTTCTTCCTGTTACATACGGCGTGGGTTACGGCCATAACAGTAACCCTGCAGTTCTTAAAAAAAGTCTCGGAAAGAGAAAGAAGCCGCCTGGTTACTCCTAGTAGCGAAACACTACAGTATATTACATTGGGTGTCTTTCTGTGTCTCTCAGTGTCGTTCACTGTTGTGGGTCCTCGTGATCAGATAGTGGCTCATGTCGGGTCCACAGTCACTCTGCCCTGCTGGATCTCTCCTCCTGAGAACGCTGAAGCTCTGGAGATCCGCTGGTACCGTCATAACCAGTTCAGCAACCCTGTTCTCTTCTATCAGCATGGGAAGATCCTGGACATCCAGGAGGAATCGTTCAGGAACAGAAGCTCACTGACTCTGCGCTCAGATCAGTCTGGTGGACTGAAGGATGGAGACGTCTCTCTACGGCTGGAGAAACTCACAGTTCAGGATGAAGGTTCATTTCACTGTTATGTCAGTGGAGAAAGTGCATATGACAGCAGTAAAGTGGTTCTCAAAGTCACTGGTGAGTCAAAATTCATTGTTTTTATGGATGATCACCTCACTAAAGAAATAGTTCACCTATAGAAATGACTAATTCTTTAAAATCAAATGTGATTGGCATTTTTTTTTATTAATATTTATAATAATTGATTTATATATTTTGGTCCAGAGTTGAGTTTAAATTTATAAGGACTCTTTTCCTCAGATCCGCCAGATTCACCAGATTCATCAGATCCATGGAAGGCTCTTTTCTTCACCCTTCTCATCTGTGCTCTTCTGGGTTTGACTGGGCAGATCCTGTACAAATACAGACATAAACTAACAGGTACAATCTGGTTAAAAGATTAAAATTATTTTATCTTCAAAAGGTTGTTATGCAGATATTTTATGCTTATGTGTTGATATCTTTCTTTCAGGGAAGAAAACAGTTAAAGAAGGTAATTGAACTACACATTTCATTTTAAGATCCAAAAACATATATGAATCAGCTTAACAGCAAAATCTATTATGGTTTACCAATTCTGGAATATTTGTGGAAGCAATTAATAATAAAATCTTCAAAACATGAAGGCTAATCATACACAGAGACTACTGACTAACAAGACACACCTGAAAACAATAAACAATAAACAATGAACCAATGAGAACATGACACATAGACAAGGGAACCAATCAGAACAAGACACATGAACAGAGGAAGCATATGACAGGATCACATGCGGACAAGGAATCACATGACAAACCAGGAACCATGACTGAGCCAATTTACAAAATTAAAGACATGATAACAAAACCCACAACCAACCGTGACAGCTCCACTCTCAGACTGAATAATGGTAAACAAACAAACAAACAAACAAACAAACAAACATATAAAATAACAGTGCTGCCCAATCCTGTTCCTGAAGATCTACCTTCCTGCAAAGTTCATCTCTACCCCTGATCAAATAAACCTTCATGAACACTTGATAATCACAATTGGAGGAGGCTGGAACTAACCTTTGCAGGAAGATCTCCAGGAACAGGAATAAGATTCTTTATTGCGAAATTGGAGCAATCCTTACAGTGCCATCACTATACCTTTGTGCAAGCTAAACATCTAATTTAAATTCCAAAGAAATAATAAGATAATAACCAATATACAATACGTCAATACACAATATGCCATAAACAATAAAACGCAAAAACAGTACAAAAACAATACTCACAAAACCAGTACAAGCAAGGCGAACAGTCAATTATGGCACAGTAAGCAGTAAGTACTGTATGATATTGCACACAATGAAAGAGAGGTAAGTGCAACAGAATGTAACAGAATTTGAATAATATAGTGTAAACGTATACTAAGTAGACACACTGAGATATACAGAGGGTGTTGTTAACCTTGTATAGAATGAGATATAACATGTCCCCTCAGATTGGTGATTTCTCAGTTAATGAGTGTGTGTAGGTGTGTGTGTGTGCTGGCAGTGTTCAACTCTCATATGGAGCTGGGGTAAAAACTGTTCTTGAGTCTATTGGTCCGCGATTTGATGGACCTAAAATGTTTACCAGAGGGCAGCAATTCAAACAAATGATGTCCCGGATGGAAAGGATCCTTTAAAATGTTTCCTGCTCTTCGGACAGCGTGCAGTGTAAAGCTCTTTCAGGGAAGGCAGAGGGCAGCCAATGATTTTTTGGGCTGAGTTGATTACTCTCTGGAGAGCTTTCTTATCTGCCGCTGAGCTGCTGGCGTACCACGTAGAGATGCAGAAGGTTATCACACTCTCGATAGAAGGAATCTCGATAGAGGGACACTAGCAGCTGCTCTTGTAGGTGGTTCTTTCTGAGAATCCTCAAGAAATAGAGTCGCTGCTGAGCTTTTCTGGCGGCTGCTGAGGTGTTTGTGATCCAAGAGAGATCCTCAGCGATGGTCGTGCCCAAGAATCCGAAGGCTGAAACCCTCTATTCACTTCCGTCACAATGAACATTAGTTATTAACTTAGGGGCCGCTAACACAACACCGTTTTAACAGAAAACTCTTAAGTTTTCTCTGTGCAAACTTTAAAAACGCTAACCTGTGAGAACGCTGATGGCGTGCACATGCGTATTATGTGTTCAGTCTATAGATAGGCACGAGTGCACAAGTTTTGGTGCTAAATAGGAGAAGGATCTACCGCCAGCAGTCGATTTTGATATTCTAGGTATTATCAACTGGCCGGAATTTTGAGATTGCAATAGACGTGAAGGACTATAATGCGTTAAGAGCTCGCTCAAGCACTGCGGAGCTAAACCATTTAGTGCTTTGTAAGTAATCAGCAATATTTAAATGTATACGATGTTTAATAGGGAGCCAGTGCAGTGTTGACAGAACCGGGCTAATATGGTCATACTTCCTCGTTCTGGTAAGAACTCGAGCTGCTGCGTTTTGGACCAGCTGTAGTTTGTTTATTAAGCGTGCAGGGCAACCACCCAGTAGAGCATTACAATAATCTAGCCTTGATGTCATGAATGCATGAACTAACTGTTCCGCATTTGTCAATGAGAGCATATGACGTAATTTAGATAAATTTTTAAGATGGAAGAATGCGGTTTTACAGATACTAGACACGTGACTTTCAAATGAAAGATTGGTATCAAAGAGCACACCCAGGTTCCTAACCGATGACGAAGACTTGACAGAGCAGCCATCAAGTGTTAGACAGTATTCTAGGTTATTACATGAGGACGTTTTTTTGTCCAAAATTACTAGTCATCCAGTTTTTTATATCACCTATGCATTCCGTTAATTTTGTGAATTGGTAAGTTTTGTCTGGGCGTGAAGAAATATAGAGCTGAGTATCATCAGCATAACAGTGAAAACTAATTCCATGCTTCCTAATGATATCTCCCAAGGGTAGCATGTACAGAGTGAAAAGCAACGGTCCAAGTACTGAGCCTTGTGGTACGCCATACTGAACTTGTGATCGATGAGACATCTCTTCATTTACTGCTACAAACTGATAACGGTCAGATAAGTATGATTTAAACCATGCTAGTGCAATTCCACTAATGCCAATATAGTTTTCTAGTCTATTTAAAAGAATGTTGTGGTCAATGGTGTCAAATGCAGCACTAAGATCAAGTAACACTAATGGCCGGGGACCTATAGCCCCCCCCAAACATTTTCTTGGGTGGAGCTATGGGCTTAGGCTCAGGGACAGGCTCAGACGTGACGGCGACCTTCGTGGTTAAGGGCTCAGGCGGCGTGGCGGCCATCTTTAGCGAGGGTACGGGCGGCGAGATGGCCATCTTGGTCGGAGACAAGGGCTCAGGCGTAGTGGTGGCTTGGCTGAGAGTACGGGTGGCGAGGCGGCCATCTTGGCTGGAGACGAGGGCTCAGGCGTGGCGGTGGCTATCTTGGCTGAGGGTACGGGTGGCGAGGCGGCCATCTTGACCGGAGACGAGGGCTCAGGTGTGGCGGCCATCTTGTCCGCGAGCTCGCTAGTTGGAGCCGATGTATGTGCTGTCCAAACACACAAAAGAGCTGTGGAGACGATCATGAATGCTGTATCCTCCGAAACCGTCTCAGGTGCAGTGGCCACCTTGTCCGAAGTCACAGGCATGGTTGACGTGGTGTGAACAGTCTCTGGCTGGGCAGGCACAACGGGAACAGTATCTGGGCCGGCAGGACTGACGTGAATAATCTCAGGCTCGGCAGGACTGATGTGAAGCTCTGGCTCGGCAGGACTGACGTGAAGAAGCTCAGGCTCGGCAGGACTGACGTGAAGCTCTGGTTCGGCAGGACTGACGTGAAGCTCTGGTTCGGCAGGACTGACTTGAATAAGCTCAGGTTCGGCAGGACTGACGTGAAGCTCTGGCTCGGCAGGACTGACTTGAATAAGCTCAGGTTCGGCAGGACTGACGTGAAGCTCTGGCTCGGCAGGACTGACTTGAATAAGCTCAGGCTCGGCAGGACTGACGTGAAGCTCTGGCTCGGCAGGACTGACTTGAATAAGCTCAGGCTCGGCAGGACTGACGTGAAGCTCTGGTTCGGCAGGACTGACGTGAAGAAGCTCAGGTTCGGCAGGACTGACTTGAATAAGCTCAGGTTCGGCAGGACTGACTTGAATAAGCTCAGGCTCGGCAGGACTGACTTGAATAAGCTCAGGCTCGGCAGGACTGATGTGAAGCTCTGGTTCGGCAGGACTGACGTGAAGAAGCTCAGGTTCGGCAGGACTTACGTGAAGAAACTCAGGTTCGGCAGGACTGATGTGAAGCTCAGGCTCGGCAGGACTGACTTGAATAAGCTCAGGCTCGGCAGGACTGACTTGAATAAGCTCAGGTTCGGCAGGACTGACGTGAAGAAACTCAGGTTCGGCAGGACTGACTTGAATAAGCTCAGGTTCGGCAGGACTGACGTGAAGAAACTCAGGTTCGGCAGGACTGACGTGAAGAAACTCAGGTTCGGCAGGACTGACGTGAAGAAACTCTGGAAGGGGGCTCTCAACGGGACGAGACTCTGGAAGGGGGCTCTCGATGGGATGAAACTCTGGAAGGGGGCTCTCGACGGGACGAGACTCTGGATTTGGTGGAGGGGTGTTGGTAGGCTCTGCGAGGCCGATGGTAAGTGCAGAGTTGTTGTTTACCAGCACCCACACAAGCGGCAAAATCTTCACGAGGACCGCTCCCTGGGAGGCGTGCCCAGGACCGCTCACTGAGGCTGGGCGATGTAGAAAATATACAGCGAGCGGTCGGGATAGTGTGTTAGGCATGCCAGCTACAAAAAATCCCTGGTGTGAGACTCCAGGGAGGTGTCCTTTTGTTCCAGACACAGCAGAGCAACGGCGGGAATATCCATGGAGCAAAAACAGAAGAAAACACTGCAAAAATAAACTGTTATGGTCTTGTAATCTGTCACGGATGGGTGGCTGTAATCAAGGGCCAGACGACGGAGACGATAAAGAAGACTTTAATCCAAGGGAAAACGTACAAGCACATATCACCTAGAACTCTAAATATTACAAGACAAGGACCAGACAGAAACAGAGGATTTAAATACATAGCAAACAAGAGGAACTAACAAGACTAATTAATACAACACACCTGAAACGAGTAAGCTAATTAATTAGTAACAAAGGAGACAAACAGGTAGGGAACAGAGGTGAACTGATAAACAGACTAGAAGTATAACAAACTCAGACATGAACAGAGAAACATATTAAAATCAAACATAACCCTGACACCAGGCCTGTGGTACAACATTAAAGTCAAGAGACAGCTGAAAAAGTTGTCAACACACCTTCAGCTGAGATGCACATTCCCTCAGTACCTTGCCCTTTATTCCATCCAGCCCGATGTCTTCAAGTCTGCATGATTAAAATCCCCTGCTATGATGTGCACAGCATCAGGATGGATAGTCTGATTGGAGTTTATAGCGTGCAGCAAGTAGCTCTGAGTGGTGTTAGCATTAGCATCTGGTGGGATGTAAACAGCTGTAACCATAACAACTGTAAACTCCCAAAACAGAGAGAAGGGCCTGCATTTAACAGTTAAAGGGATAGTTCACCCAAAAATGAAATTTAGCCCATGATTTACTCACACTCAAGCCATCCTAGGTGTTTATGACATTCTTCTTTCAGACGAATACAATTGGATTTATATAAAAAAAATGTTCTGGCTCTTCCAAGCTTTATAATGGCAGTGAATTGCTGTTTCTGTTTTGAAGTCCATAAAAGTGCATCTATCCATAATAAAAGAGCATCTATCCATAATAAAAGTTAATCTATCCATGATAAAAGTGCATCTGTCCATCATAAAAGTGCATCTATCCATAATAAAAGTTAATCTATCCATGATAAAAGTGCATCTGTCCATCATAAAAGTGCATCTATCCATCATAAAAGTGCATCTATCCATAATAAAAGTTAATCTATCCATGATAAAAGTGCATCTATCCATGATAATAGTACATCCATCATAAAATTGCATCTATACATGATAAAAGTACATCTATCCATCATAAAAGTGCATCTGTCCATCATAAAAGTGCATCTATCCATGATAAAAGTACATCTATCCATCATAAAAGTGCATCTGTACATCATAAAAGTGCATCTGTACATCATAAAAGTGCATCTGTCCATCATAAAAGTGCATCTGTACATCATAAAAGTGCATCTGTCCATCATAAAAGTGCATCTGTACATCATAAAAGTGCATCTGTCCATCATAAAAGTGCATCTATCCAACATAAAAGTGCATCTGTCCATCATAAAAGTGCATCTGTCCATCATAAAAGTACATCTATCCATCATAAAAGTGCATCTATCATCATAAAAGTGCATCTGTCCATCATAAAAGTGCATCTATCATCATAAAAGTGCATCTGTCCATCATAAAAGTACATCTATCCATCATAAAAGTGCATCTGTCCATCATAAAAGTGCATCTATCCATGATAAAAGTACATCTATCCATCATAAAAGTGCATCTGTACATCATAAAAGTGCATCTGTACATCATAAAAGTGCATCTATCCATCATAAAAGTGCATCTGTACATCATAAAAGTGCATCTGTCCATCATAAAAGTGCATCTATCCAACATAAAAGTGCATCTGTCCATCATAAAAGTGCATCTGTCCATCATAAAAGTACATCTATCCATCATAAAAGTGCATCTATCATCATAAAAGTGCATCTGTCCATCATAAAAGTGCATCTATCATCATAAAAGTGCATCTGTCCATCATAAAAGTACATCTATCCATCATAAAAGTGCATCTGTCCATCATAAAAGTGCATCTGTCCATCATAAAAGTACATCTGTCCATCATAAAAGTGCATCTATCCATCATAAAAGTGCATCTGTCCATCATAAAAGTACACCTATCCATCATAAAAGTATATCTATCCATCATAAAAGTGCATCTATCCATCATAAAAGTGCATCTATCCATGATAAAAGTATATCTGTCCATGATAAAAGTTAATCTATCCATGATAAAAGTGCATCTGTTCATCATAAAAGTGCATCTATCCATGATAAAAGTGCATCTGTCCATCATAAAAGTGCATCTGTCCATGATAAAAGTTAATCTATCCATGATAAAAGTGCATCTATCCATCATAAAAGTGCATCTGTCCATCATAAAAGTGCATCTATCCATAATAAAAGTTAATCTATCCATGATAAAAGTGCATCTGTCCATCATAAAAGTGCATCTGTCCATCATAAAAGTGCATCTGTCCATCATAAAAGTGCATCTATCATTCATAAAAGTGCATCTGTCCATCATAAAAGTGCATCTGTCCATCATAAAAGTGCATCTGTCCATCATAAAAGTGCATCTATCATTCATAAAAGTGCATCTGTCCATCATAAAAGTGCATCTGTCCATCATAAAAGTGCATCTATCATCATAAAAGTGCATCTGTCCATCATAAAAGTGCATCTATCCATCATAAAAGTACATCTGTCCATCATAAAAGTACATCTGTCCATCATAAAAGTGCAACTATCCATCATAAAAGTGCATCTGTCCATCATAAAAGTGCATCTATCCATCATAAAAGTGCATCTGTCCATCATAAAAGTGCATCTGTCCATCATAAAAGTGCATCTATCCATGATAAAAGTGCATCTATCCATCATAAATAGATGGATTTATTGGGCGCATGCGCACGCAGCGACCGGCAGCATAGTAGCGTGATGGTTGCCTGTTTGTTTGTTTGTATAACTCGTTAAAGTTATCTGAGTGTCTTTTCAAATCTGATCGCAGTTTTTAACACAACTGCAGATCTTCGTAACCGTTGTTCACATTCACCCGAAGTCTAACGAAAGCAGTACCCTAGAATTAATCTATAGCACTGTTCAGAAACTACAGGTAGTGTCCCCCGATGCCCCAAACCTAATCTTAGGTGATTTTAATCGCTGTTCTTTGGACAAAATTCTACAATGTTTTTATAAATGCGTGTCCTGTCCAACCAGAAACGGGAAGATTCTTGATCAGTGTTATGGCTCCATCAAAGGTGCCTACAAATCTGTCCCTCTGCCTCCCCTGGGTTCTGCCGATCACAACTGCGTGCATCTTATACCAGCGTATCGCACTTGCCTTCAGAGGGGGAAAGTGGATACCAGGCAAGTGAAGGTCTGGTCTGAGGAGGCTACGCTTGCCCTGCAAAACTGCCTGGACTGTACCTTGTGGGAGTTTGTTAAATCTTCACGGGACATAGATGAACTGACTGAAGTGGTCAGCTCATGGGTTGCATACTGTGAGGACACTGTAATTCCTAAAAAAGTTGTCAAAATATATCCTAATAACAAGCCATGGGTGAGAAAACAACTTAAGGACTTGTTGAAAAAGAAAAAGCAAGCATTCAAACAAAATAAATTTCAGGAATTACACAGTATTCAAAAGGAGATTAAACATGAAATCAAAAGGGCTAAAGGGTACTATAAACTCAAAGTGGAACACAAACTGAGCAATAACCTCCTAGGCTCAGCATGGGACAGTATTAAAACAATGGTGGGTCTAAATGATAAGACAAAGAAAAAGGTGGCACTGGAAGGTTTCAACTCAGACATATTCTTGGCCCAAGATCTAAATACATTTTATTCAAGATTTGACAAATATTATTTTAACAACGGAATTGTTGGCTAAAAACAGTCTTTACTGTCCCTGTCCCAACCAGCTGACTGTTTCTCTGCACAAAGTGTTGTGAACGCCTTTAAATACTGCAAAGCAAAAGCAAGTCCGGGCCCAAACAACATTCCCATACAGAAAAAAATATATGGAAATATATGTGGCATATATTCCAAATACATTGAAATATATTTGCATTGTTGTTCACTTATATTTATCATTTTGAAATATATTCTGAAATATAACAAAAATATATGATGTTAAGTGTGAAATATATTTATTGGGCCAATTTCAAATATTTGCATATATTCCAAAATATATTTTGAAAATATATTTCAAATATATTTATTTTGTGTATGGGTTGGCAGCCGTGTTCTTTCTTGTTGTGTGGAAAAGCTAGGTCCCATTTTTAATTATATTTTTAATCAATCTACTGTATGTGCCAACAGAAGGTCCCTGACTTATGGAAACAGTCAACTATAGCCCCTGTTGCAAAGAATAGCCACCCAAAGACTTTAAATGATTACAGTCCCATAGCCTTTACGTCACTTGTGATGAAGTCCTTTGAAAAGCTGATCAAAAGAGAACTGACATTTAGGACAAATTGCCTCCTCGACCCAGTTTGCATATAAACTCAACAGAGGGGTCCAGGACGCAACCGTAACAGTACTCAACCTCATCCTTAAACACCCTGAGGGCAATAAAAACCATGCCAGACTACTGTTCGTAGACTTCTCGTCAGCCTTTAACACCATTCAGCCCCATCTGCTGGCTGAGATGCTCTTGCATCAGTTCCAACTGGAGGCCAACCTTGTGGGCTGGATATTAGACTTCCTCACAAATAGATCCCAGCAAGTGAGAGTCAATGGCTATCTCTCTGACCTGGCTCTGGAGATGTTATCCGACAGAAGATCCGCTCCGAATCTGCTTGGGTGTAAGCCATCAGCACGGAAAAGCCTAGGACGCTCCCAAAACAGATTCCAATTATTTACAAAGAGCAGTTTCTGCTCACTGCACCATGACATTAACCATTCATTTAGCGCGAATAATCTACTAAACTTTTCTTGTCCTAGTCGGTACGTGGGAAGCGGTCCTGACACTATGATCGTTGTTTCAGGCGATGTGCTGCGTACCGTATCGATCAGATTCCTGAAGTCTTTCTTCAGAACCTCTGTCTGGCGCAGCCTGATGTCGTTCACTCCCGCGTGCAGGACCACAGTTCCGACGCGCTTGTCATCGTTCAGAATCTCGGGAACGTGAGCAGCGATTTCAGAAACACGAGCACCAAGAAAGCAGTGACTGTGCACCTTACTTTTACCTAACGTAGCATGTACGTGCCGAACGATGGAATCGCCGATGATCAAAGCATCGCGTTCTGTTTCGCGAAGAGGGGAGAAGCGGTTTTGGGTGGATATCTCGAAAACCGGGAGGGTCGGAGAGAGTCTTCTTGGTCTAGACCTGACTCGCGTCTTCCGCTGCGGAACCATCCAGGCTTCGTGGTGGCGTGTTGGAGCCGGAGTGAACGAGACCATGGCTGATCGCGACCTCGGCGCTCGGGACCGATGTTGAGAAACGCACGGAGTAGACGAGGTCGGAGTCAGCGGGTTAGTAACGTTGATCACTGATTTGTGTGCATCGGCGCGTGATGTTTCAAGAGCCAAACGCCGGTCTATCAGCTCGGCTTGTCTCACTAAAAGGTCGTGGATCTGTTTCTCAACAGCTTCCAGCTCAGACTGCAGTGCGTGAAGCTCAAATGTGTCCTCACCTGCACCAAAAGGTAGACTACTTACATCTGATATATTCGCCATTTTAACAGATGGACAGTAAGTTAGCAACGACGCTACCAGTGATGCTATCAATATTAATACTAATTTATGACTGAAGTCTTGGATATAATCCGTCTTTTTAGTGGTACGGGTGTAGAGTAGACGCACGATAGGCGAAAAAATGTTTGTTTGTAAGTGAGTGTGGAGAAGACGCATTCAGCCGTGATCCACAGGAGTAACCTATAAGAGTATCCAGCGTTGGATCACTATTCTGTACACTAATGACTGTCGTTCTGTGACTGAAAACCGACATTTTGTGAAGTTTGCTGATGATACGGTTATTGTCAGCTTACTGAACAACGATGAAACTTCACACGGTCATTGACCACTTTGTAACATGGTGTCAGGAAGCCTTTCTTGAACTGAATGCCTCTAAAACTAAGGACATGTGTATTGACTTCAGGCATAATGTCACTAACACTGTAGAAACTAGAATAAATGGTCAGGTAATAGAGGCTGTTAAAGAGTACAAGTATTTAGGATCCATTATTGACGACAAATTGTGTTTTGAGCCAAATACTAGTTTGCTTTGCAAGAAGGGCCAGCAGCGCCTGTATTGCCCTAGGAAGCTGGCCAAGTTTAATGTGGACAAGTCCCTGATGACCCTTTTCTATAGGTCGTTTGTTGAGTCAGTTGTCACCTTCTCTTTAATCTGTTGGTACGGGTCCATTACTGTAAAACAAAAAAACTCCCTTTCCAGGTTAATTAAGGTGAGCAGCTGCATTACAGTGCTAAGCAGAAAGGGCTGGAGGAACTTCATCAGCAGCAGAATAATAATATAGAGAACCATAAATAACTTATTGACTTACAACTTATTGATTGTTTACTGTTTTTTATTGTTTTTAACTATGCCTGCAAGGTTAAGTAATCTTTGTACTGTGTGTGTGGTTGTGTGTGATTTGTACTATACTATCTGCTGCACAACAAAATTGCCCCATTCAGGACAATAAAGTAACTAACTAACTAAAAGTGCATCATTCAGTTTATGACTGTAGAATTCATAACCTCAGCAAACACTGATACAGCACTTTTCATTTCTTATTTGAAGATATAATTGATAATTAAGAACATCATCATTTCAAACCAATCTGATCTGAATGTCTTGAAAGACTGACACAACTAAAGTAATTCCTGGATGAACGGATGAACACGAAGAGCAGTGTGGTGTTTTTATGAGGCTAGAATGACCTTTGACCCTGAGCCTAAGAAGCGTAACTGACAACAATACAAGTTAATATATAAAAGAGATTCTGCCTGAAAGAGTTCAAAGAGTTATTGAGGTTTATAGTGTCTGGAGTATTTGTGGAAGCTGAATGATAATTAATCCCTCCAATCAAATTTTCTCTCATTTTAGTTTGTGACGATGAATCTACGGAGAAACTGACAAAAGAAGGTACTTGAAGTTGTTTTTCTTTGATATATTTTTATATATATATATGAAGAACTGAAACCACTGAAGTGACGCACTAATCATTAAATAAACAATAACATGCATGTTGTAGCAGAAAAAAACATTAAAGGTATTGCGGAGGATTTTCTTTTTCCGGGTGGATCATCAAGACTATTGGTCCTTCTAGTTGTCAATCATTCTGGTGATATGTTTACGTAAGGCCGTCGTACGTGCTCGTCCCTAGGTAGTTTTCGCTTTCTGCGCATGCGCACTTTCGAGTGTATGTGTGTGGTGAGCTACGGTTTCAGCCTTTCATTGAAGCTCACCGTTCTCACCTGTTTTTTTCAAAATGTCTGAAGGTCGCAAGAGAAAAAGTGTCTACGAATTGTATGACAAGAAGAGAAAGGCCTCTGAAGAAAGAAACAAGACCAGAGTGTTTTTGGGAGAATATTTCACACGCTGGCATGCGCTAAAAGCACAGGTTGGGCTTCCCACTGATGCCTCAGTTGTGAAGTTTATACTCGACAGGTAAAGGAAAGTAGGCTTGTATGAGCCATGCCAACAGCAACTAGTAAACAGAGCGTGCACGAGGAGAACTAGGCTCGTGCACGCTCTCTCGTGCACACGTTTAATAGGCGTTCCCTCTCGGGAGCAGGTAGAGTGTTGCGCATGTGCATTTTTTCAAAAAGTGGAGAGGGCGGTTCTTTTCTAAAATTGGGGAAAATCCTCCACTATACCTTTAATATAATATAAAACAGCTTTTGTGATTCAGAAAACATTCAGTTTAAGACTGAACTATCCACACACACACACACACGCACACACGCACACACACACGCACACAGACACACACGCACACACGCACACGCACACACACGCACACACACACACACGCACGACAACTCTCTTGTAAAATTGCACATCAAGAACAATTATTTATAGTCAAATGTTTATGTAATTGCTTAATTCACACAGTGACATCCAGACGTCTGAGAGCACCAGTAAAAATGCTTTGATATTGTATTTTTCTTTCATTAATAATTTGATCCGCATGAAGAGCATCTTGTGCTTCAGTGGAAGCGAGAAAATCTGACCTTACAGGAGTAGATTTCTTTCTCTAAAGTCTCAAATTATTTCTCATTTTAGTTGTGGGAGACACAAATATAGAAGAACTGAGGAAACATGCAGGTATGATGACATCATCTCAGTTATATATATTTCATCATCTTTAGTCATATATGCACATATTTGTAAATATGATCTCACACATGTTGAAGTGTATTAATAATTGTTGCATTGTTTTCTTCACAGTTCAGATCACTATTAATCGTGGGCGTTCACATCCAGGTCTGATGATCACTGAGGACTGTAAAATAGTGAGAGACGCTCCAGGATATAATCACACTGGAGAGGGATTTCCATATGAGTTATGTGCATTTGGAGCTCAAAGATTTACATCTGGCCGTCACTATTGGGAGGTTGATTTGGCACGAGAAGATACTCCTCCTAAAAACTACTGGTTAATTGGTGTGTCGAAACATGGAAATTTTCGCTCAGATAACAGATCTGCTTTTACTCCATCAAACGGTTACTGGTTCTTGTGTTCAGACGGTCCTAATGGCTTTTACATCAGCTCTGATCCACCAGTTACTCTCCCACTGACGCCGAGACCTGAACAACTGGGAGTTCTGTTAGATTGTGATCACGGTCAGCTGTCATTTTACAGTGTCAAAGAGAGGAAACCTCTGCTGACCATGAGGATCAGATTCACTGGATCAGTCGCTCCGCTGTTTAATCCAGGAGTAGGAGATCTGAGTCCACTTATAATTCTGGATTGTCCAGAACCTGTAGAATCACCTGTAGAAACACCTGCACCTGTAGAATCACCTGTAGAAACACCTGTAGAGTCCAGTGAACCTTTACTGAGTTACAGCTCAGACGCCTGACTGACCAATCCAGTGTGTTTAGACAGAATGAAGCATGTGCACAGAAACTGACACAGATGCTTTTCCCTCTTATGCCAAATCCAGATGTAAGCTGGGATTGCAAACTCAACTTCTTTCCCACATTCATCTAGTGTCTGAAAACAGAGATGATGAAGTGAGTTATTACAGTCTTCACATATTAAAGAGTTCTTCATCCTCTCTGTTACTAACACATATATCCAGAAACACATGAACTTACTATAACTATACTTTATACTTTCCTGCATGTAATGTCCCTAACCTGTGTATTAATCTGTGTCCTGCTCTAAACTTGTGTATTATGAATATTGTTGGCTCTTACGACAAACTGCTTGTTCCTCATTTGTAAGTCACTGATAAAAGCCTCTGATAATGAATAAATGTAAATCTTCAGTCTTACAGGAGGAATAAAAGTATAATGTATAAAATATTTCTATTTCTTTATACTGTATATTACTGGAGCAACATGATGTATAACATGTTTAATTAAAAATCTCTAAAGGTTCCTTTACCAAATACTTTTGATATTTAACAGATGATGGTTGTACTTTGGGTTCATTTCTTTCATAAAACATTGTAACTAATATTGAAATGCACACTGATTGATGTTTCTGTGTTAATTAAATAAAACACACAATGATCTGAAATGTAAAGTCTGATACAGATGGCTGAGGGCGAATCCACAGAACAAGACGCTTAATGTAAATACATGTGCAAAAGAGTAAATACAATTGTCTACAATTTACTCAATTACAGTTTTTCTCAGTCGCTTTGGTGCATTTCTTATATCAAAAGTGCAATTCTTGATACTACTTGTCACTTGTGCACATCATTAAAGCAATGTTTTATTCCTTTGAACAAATTGCAATTGCTTTTGTACATATTGCAATTGATAATGTACAAGTGTCAGCTTTTTTCCACATTTTCAATTGCTCATGTCATGTTGATCAAAATATAGTAAATGGTTCTCTGTTGAATAGTCTTACCCCTCAAAACATCTAGGCATTAGTTCCTTGCATAAGCCATTACATGCAAAGTTGTTGAACTATTTGTCATAAACTGTCAAGCATAGTTTTACACATTTCTATTAGACCTTTTGTACAAAAAAACGTGAATTGATGAATCATGCAGGTGAAATTGACCCTCACTCATGAAGGAATGCAAAGTCTTAGTTCAACCAACAATCAACCAGTTGTCTAAATTGCTCAAAGGTGCATCTAATGAACAATCAATTGGCAAGCATATAAAGACAGACCACAACACAGAGTTGCAATTTTACAATAATGGATGGACCAGGAAACGAACAGGGTCAACAGCCAAGAGGAAGAATAATGGCGCTTTTCCACTGCATGGTACGGTACGGCTCGGTTCGGTACGGCACGCTTTGGCGCTTTTCCACTGCATGGTACGGTACGGCTCGGTTCAGTACGGCTCACTTTTGCCGCATTTCCACTGCATGGTACGGTACGGTACGGCTCGCTTCGGCTCGCTTTAAATGGTACCACCTCTGTTGAGGTTCCAAGCGTACCGTACCGATACTAAAATGTGACGCGAAAACACTGCAGATCACTGATTGGTCAGACAGAATCATCACTACCAGCGTCATTGTATTTACGACACGAGACACTAAACCCGCTAGATTTAAATAGCCAGTAGACAACAGCCAGCGCTGTAGCGCCTGTTTTAAAAGTATTTGCTTTAAAAAAAAAAAAAAAAAGAGTAAACTTCAAAAAAAGAAATGGCTGAATCGTGGTCAGTGGACGAGGTGCAGACATTCCTCTCGTTGGTTGCCGAGGAATGGATGGGGAAACACGGAATGAAAAATTCGCATTTAATATGATGATGTCATGGCAGTAGAGACGGCAACTATAACGATCAGTCCCACCCACTTTGAAGCGGTACTAACTGCAGTGGAAAAGCAACCGAGCTAAAGCGAACCGAACCGTGCCGTACCGAGTCGAGTCATACCACACAGTGGAAAAGCGAAGCGAGCCGAACCGTTCCGCGCCGAGTCGAACCGTACCGAGCCGAACCGAGCCGTACCATGCAGTGGAAAAGCGCCATAAGAGGAGCAAGGATGCGTGGTGGAAGGCAAAACAGAGGAAGAGGCAGAAGAGGACATAGGCACAAACCAGATGCTACCCCCTGGGGTACATGAATTGACCCAAAAATATTGGTATAACCCTTTTGTTCTGGTCTGGGTATTTAAGGGTAGGTGACAGAGCAGTCTTTGGGAGCCTGTAACCAGGATCATCCCCCATACAGTGCTGAGTCCGTGTTATCCCGTTGGAACACACTCACACACCACTGTGTGTCTCTGTCAGGAATGCATTGCTTACTTTTAGAGTCATCATTGAGTAACTAATGTTATGTATTTATTATTTCTGAATTGGCTTTTAATCACTTGTGTAATTGGCATGACACATTTTTACCTGACAAATAAATGTTACATCTTGATTTATTCAGAAGTTTTCTGAACTCATTATTTTAGTAGATTAAGAGGAGGCTGGTGCCACCGCAGCTCTGTGTCCAGGATAGGTCAAACTAAAGGCGCATATGAACGGAGCACGTCATCTGAAGACCTTTTGATTTCTGTCTATCACTAGGCATGTTTCCATTACAGATTTGCGCAAAACTTTTGCGTTTTTTTTTTTTTTCTCTAAATGTCGACAAAAAACTATTTCGAAATGACGGCGTTTCCATTAACCGATGTTATGCGACTAAAACTTAATTTTTTCCTCTCGCGATAAGTAAAATCATTCCAAAAACCATGGCAACGGACGTTGGTAGGTTTCCCAGCCACTGCACTGGCCATTATTATTAATGGAAGGAGATGTATGTGTGTTTTCAAAGCATAAGGAACGACCCTTATTATACTTGAGAGCGGCACATATGAGGTGTTTCTGAGTGTTTCTCCCTCATTTCTGCGTCGAGGTCTTGATTGTGGCATTTATTAGAATCCATTATTCCTGTAATTATTTTGTCTTTTATGAATTTAATAAAGAGCTCTGTCTCGTATTCTGTCCAAACACACAGCGTCATCTACGTCAGGTGACTGTAAATGCGCAAAAACTGTTTCCATTGCAGTTTTGCGAAATATTTCTTTTTTGAATTGCCTGAAACACCTCCTCATCGAGTATAAACTTTTTTGCGATAAATGCGAGTTTTTGCGAAATTGACGTGTTTCCATTGGGCGTATTTTCAATTCGCAATTTCAATTTGAGCAATTTGAAGGGTAATGGAAACGTGGCTACTGGCTTGGCAAGTTGTACAGAAGTGGCTAAATAAACTCCACTTTTCTGTATGAGTGAGCAGTAGGCATCCGACTGAAGAGGTATTAGCAAACCCTGCACCCTCTGACCATGATCAGACTGGCGAGGCTGTGTCCGTGAGATCCATGTAAACCCGGGCGTGTGACTCTGTGCGGCATCGCGTCCCTTAATGAATGAGTAATTGAAAGTATGGGATACTCAGAATAATCAAAGATCTAAATTAATTCATAATCAGTATTTATGATTATTTTCTAATAAGAAACACAATCTAAATTTGATTATCATTTGAAATTGGAGTCAGATTAAGCGTAAAGCTAAAGTAATATTGAAACTAAATTCCAATAAATTAAGTGAACTTCACTGGAGCGCTTCGCCCAGGCCGTTGGATTTCCTTCGTTGGGCCAATGGGTGGTCCTTACTGTCACGAATTCAGCCTCTGTGGCTCCCTCTGCTCACCACCAGAGGTCACCATCACCTGAGTACTAGCTCTTTGGACTTCATTTCCCATATACCCTGTACCTGTGGCTGATTTCACTCACAGGTGTTTTCCATTGACTCTCAACTATTTTAACTGTTCTCCCAGCTTCCTCATTGCGAAGTCTTGTCTTGCCATGCAAACATTTCTGAGCGTTTATTCCGTGTGTGATTTCCCGTGTATGACCTGGACTGTTTACTGGACTCTGATTCTTTGCCGCCTGCCTATTCTGATTCCATCTGCCTTGTCATTTGATTATCCTGTGTGTTTGCCGCCTGCCCTGATCTTCAGCCTGAACTCTGACTTTGATTCTGCCTTATCTACATTGTGTTTGAAGCCCGTGATTGAACTCTGCCTGTTTGACTTGCATTCTGTCTTAATAAAGCTGCATATGGATCCTCACGACACTGACTCCTCGTTACAGAAGACTTCGCCAGATCTCGATCCAGCAGCATTCTACCACTTCACCACCGAGGTCACTGCTCAAGCATCGGTCCTGGCCACACACCAGCAGCAGCTCAACCGATTGACCTCGATTACTGAAGAACTGGTAAAGGCATTACAAACACTTCGTCTCCAAGTACCCAGTGATCCTGCTCCACCCCCCACTCCACCTCAGGCACATGCTATTCCCAACACCTCCAGCCCTCGTCTCGCCTTCCCAGAAAAATTTGATGGATCTCCAGACAGATGTAAGGGATTCTTACTTCAATGTTCTATGTTTGTCAATCAACAACCCATGTTGTACCCTGCAGATGAGAACCGCATCGCATTTGTGTATTCGCTTCTCACGGGGAGAGCGTTGGATTGGGCTACTGCAGTATGGAATGAGGATAGACCAACCTTCCCTTCATTTAGAGCTTTTATTCAACGCTTCAAAGAGGTGTTTGAGCACTCCGTTGGAGGAAAGGAAGCGGGTGAGCAATTGCTATCTCTCCGGCAAGGAAGGGGTTCAGCGGCGGATTATGCTCTATCATTTCGCACTCTCGCAGCTCAGACGGGGTGGCCAGACGATCCTCTCAAACTCCACTACCGTAAAGGCTTGTCTATGGAGTTGCAGTCTGAACTTGCCTGTCGCGACGAGGGAAAATCACTGGAGCAATTCATCGAGTTGTCCATCAAGATCGACAATCTCCTTCGATCTCGTCGCACCAACCGTCTGCCCACTTCTCCCATGACACTTTCAACAGTTAACTCCGACGTAGAACCCATGCAAATTGGCTTCACACGCATCAGCGAGGAGGAGAGAGAGAGACGCATTCGACAGAGCTTATGTTTGTACTGCGGATTACCGGGACATCTAAGAGCAACCTGTCCTACTCGTCCACCCCGCAATCCCACTGTGGTGAGTTCAATTCCCAAATCCACTACTAGTTTAGAGATTGCAGTCACTCTGGAGATAAATGGGAGGGTCGTTGAGACAGTAGCATTGATTGACTCGGGGGCTGCAGGAAACTTCATCGATATGTCTTTCGCGAAAAATAATAATATTCCCCTTGTTCCCTATGACTCTCACTTGGCAGTCGCAGCGCTAGATGGCCGACCTCTGGGCTCCGGTTGTATCAAATTCACCACTGAAGATCTGCAGTTGAGCACCGGAGTCCTCCACACTGAAACCATCCGTCTGTTTGTCTTTCAATCACCACAAAATCCCATCATCCTCGGTCTTCCATGGCTGGAGCTGCACAACCCCTCTATCTCATGGACTAAGAAACAAATCACTCAATGGTCAGACTTCTGTCTTCACAACTGTCTTCACAACATGCCCGTCAAGAAGAGGAGTGATACTTCTTTAACAGATCCACTTCCCAGTGTCTATCAGGATCTAGCCGAGGCGTTCAGCAAGGTGAAAGCATCACACTTACCTCCTCACCGAGCCAGTGACTGTGCCATAGATCTCCACCCAGGATCACAACCTCCCAAGGGCAGAGTCTTTCCGCTGTCACAACCCGAAGCAGAGGCTATGAGATCCTACATTCAGGAGGAACTCGCCAAAGGTTTCATCCGTCCCTCCACTTCACCCGCATCAGCAGGCTTCTTCTTCGTCAAGAAGAAAGATGGAGGTCTTCGTCCCTGTATCGACTATCGATCTCTCAACGACATCACAACCAAGTTCCGTTATCCTCTACCACTCGTCCCTGCTGCTCTCGAACAACTCAGACAAGCAAGATATTTCACCAAACTGGACCTTCGTTGTGCCTATAATCTCATTCGCATTCGTGAAGGGGACGAGTGGAAGACTGCATTCTCCACCACGACGGGGCACTACGAATATCTTGTTATGCCGTTCGGCCTGTCCAATAGTCCTTCCGTGTTTCAGGCTTTCATTAACGACGTTTTCAGAGACATGCTGAACCAAAGGGTAATTGTTTACATTGATGACATCCTGATTTATTCCGAAACTTACGAGGAGCATGTTAAACACGTCAGAGAAGTCCTGAAACGTCTCATTCAACACCAACTGTACGCCAAGGCAGAGAAGTGTGAGTTCCACCAAGAGACCATCTCCTTTCTCGGGTATGTGATTAGCTCTGGAGGGGTCGCCATGGACGAGAGGAAGGTACAGGCGGTAGTTCACTGGTCCCAACCTACCACTCTCAAGGAACTACAACGCTTCTTAGGATTTGCCAATTTCTATCGGCGGTTCATCCGTAACTTCAGCAGTATCGCTGCCCCTATGACATCCATGATCAAAAAGGGAACCCAACGTCTAACCTGGTCTTCAGCAGCTATAGCAGCGTTCCGTTCACTAAGAGAGAAATTCACGACCGCTCCCATCCTGCACCATCCTGATCCTGAATGTGAATTCATAGTGGAAGTAGATGCTTCCAGCACAGGCATTGGGGCAGTGCTTTCACAACGCCAGGGTGAACCTCCCAAACTTTTCCCCTGTGCGTTCTTCTCCCGTAAATTGAACTCTACCGAGCAGAATTATGACGTTGGCAACCGCGAACTTCTCGCAATGAAGGCAGCATTCGAGGAGTGGCATCACTGGCTGGAGGGGGCTAAACATCCGTTCACTGTTCTCACTGATCATCGTAACCTAGAGTATCTGAAATCAGCCAAACGACTCAACCATCGACAAGCCAGATGGTCACTCTTTTTCACCAGATTCGATTTCAGAGTTACTTATCGTCCAGGCTCTCAAAATACCAAGGCGGATGCTCTTTCTCGACTTCATGAGTCTGACCTCCTATCGCCAGATCAATAACCCATCATTCCATCCACTATCATTCTCGCACCTGTGCAGTGGGACATACTAACCGAAATCGCAGAAGCCCAGGTCATCGAGCCACCACCGGCTGAAACCCCACCCAACCTCACGTACGTTCCACAGGCCCTAAGACAGAGAGTAATACAAATGGTACACAATAACCCTAGTTCCGGTCATCCAGGTATAACGGCTACAGTACAACTCCTCAACAATAAGTTCTGGTGGTCTTCTATACGAACGGACACCATCACGTTCATTCAGAATTGCACCATCTGCAATACCTCCAAATCTCCGCGTCAATTACCTGCCGGCCTTCTTCATCCATTACCCATCCCACAAAGACCATGGTCACACATCGCCATTGACTTCGTGACTGACCTACCACTCTCTCAGGGCCACACTACCATTCTCACGGTAATTGATCGTTTCTCTAAAGCCTGCAGACTGATACCTCTTCCCAAACTCCCCACTGCTCTGGAAACTGCTGAAGTTCTCTGCAATAATGTATTTAGATTCTATGGTCTACCGAAAGATGTAGTCTCTGATCGGGGTCCGCAGTTCACCTCCAGAGTCTGGTCCGCTTTCTGTCAGCTACTGAACATTAATGTCAGCTTAACCTCCGGATACCATCCTGAAGCCAACGGTCAAGTGGAAAGATTAAATCAGGAACTCACCCGCTTCCTTCGCTCATATTGCCAGAAGAATCAGTCCGACTGGAGTCGGTATCTGCTATGGGCCGAGTATGCTCAAAATTCACTCCGCAAGCCATCTACAGGTCTCACCCCCTTCCAATGCATCCTAGGCTTCCAACCCCCATTGTTTCCATGGTCTGGAGAACCCTCGGACTTACCTGCAATTAACTCATGGTTACAACGCAGTGAGGAGACGTGGAACAATGCTCATGTCCATCTACAAAGAGCAGTTCATCGCACCAGAGAACAGGCCAATCGTCATCGGCGAACCAATCCCAACTACCAACCAGGGCAATGGGTTACCCGTGACATACGGCTCCAGTTACCCTGCAAGAAGCTCAGTCCCAGGAGCCGCTCACAGGGGAGGGGCTCTGTCACGAATTCAGCCTCTGTGGCTCCCTCTGCTCACCACCAGAGGTCACCATCACCTGAGTACTAACTCTTTGGACTTCATTTCCCATATACCCCGTACCTGTGGCTGATTTCACTCACAGGTGTTTTCCATTGACTCTCAACTATTTTAACTGTTCTCCCAGCTTCCTCATTGCGAAGTCTTGTCTTGCCATGCAAACATTTCTGAGCGTTTATTCCGTGTGTGATTTCCCGTGTATGACCTGGACTGTTTACTGGACTCTGATTCTTTGCCGCCTGCCTATTCTGATTCCATCTGCCTTGTCATTTGATTATCCTGTGTGTTTGCCGCCTGCCCTGATCTTCAGCCTGAACTCTGACTTTGATTCTGCCTTATCTACATTGTGTTTGAAGCCCGTGATTGAACTCTGCCTGTTTGACTTGCATTCTGTCTTAATAAAGCTGCATATGGATCCTCACGACACTGACTCCTCGTTACACTTACAAAATGATCAGAAACATGGAGAGGTCTCACCAAAATATTGTCTGTGATGCAGTTGCGTGTGTAAACCAGGTCCAGTTGGTTGCCTGATGTGTGTGTACCTGTGGTGATGAGCCGTTTGAGATTGAAGGAGGCTAGGAGAGAGATGAAGTCTGTTGCATACGGCTTCTCTAGATGAATGTTGAAGTCACCAAAGACTACCAGTGGGGAGCCATCCTCAGGGAAAGAGGACAGCAGCACATCCAGCTCCTCTACAAAGCTTCCCAGCTGACCCGGGGGGCGATATATGACCTCAGTATGGATCTTACTGGGAGTTGTAAGTGTAATAGCATGATATTCAAACGAGTTATTGTTGCATAGAGAAGAGAGTGCTGAGTATTTCCAATTGTTAGAAATGAGAAGCCCTGAACACCCCCACCCCTCCCAGACTGGCGAGGGGAGTGAGAGAAAGAGAAAGTGTTAGAGAGAGCAGCGGGGGTTGCTGAGTCTTCTGGACGAATCCAGGTCTCAGTCAAGCCCAAGATACTAAGAGTAGAATGAGATGCAAAGGCTGGAATAAAGTCAGCATAGACCCACGGAAAGAGAGAGAGGTGTGTGTGAGGATGAGAGAATGGGACGCAGATTAGCAGTATTGCGCTGCCTTCTGCGCGTGATGAAAGAGCGTTGTCGAGAGACAACAGGAATGTATTGAAAGCACATGTAGAGTAAGAAAAATAGGATAAAAGTGGGAAAGGAAAGGGAGAAGAAGATACTTAAGTGCCTTCCTGGTGTCGTTGCTCGGTGGAGTCGCACAGGTAGAGTAGTCGGTCTTCACACGAGGAGTCTGAACACTTCCACGACAGCACACAAACTACATAGATATAATGCTTTCTCAGACAGCTGTCTCGGCCCAGCAATTAAGCAAATAATCCGAAAATGGGAGAAATCGAGACTAGCTGCTGAGAGGCAACACTTAAGTGCAATGAAACTGCAATACTTTTCAGACGAGGCTGTTATTTAAAGTAGGAACGCGTCTAAATAAAATACAGATTTGTGTTAAGGTAAAAATTTTAAATAAGCAGAGAATCGAAAATGGCCTTACCTTGAGTAAGGAGCAGGAGAACTGGATATTAAGAAAAAAACACTTGCGCGCTCTCGCCGTATCCACAGACTGACCGCTTGTCCTGGTTTTGACCTGAATCTCCTCTAGTTTACATCTGTTTTACAGTTGCTGTCTCGGGCAATTAAGCGAATAATCCGAAAATCACAACTTAAGCGTCGGAAGTGGCGTACGCCTCTGTCAGGCCCTGTTTTGTGTGTACGCAACGGTTATAAATGAGGCCCCAGAACTCAGTCACTGATAAACACGCGCTGTTTGATTGACAGCTACAGCTATTGTAAACGGACCGTTCTTTGATCGCTTTTCTATAAATAATTCAATCAGTTTAAATAACAGATTATTTAGTACATCCTACTAAGAGAAACAATGTGAAGATGACCTTTTCGTCACTGGTTTGATTTACTGACAGGACACAGAACATCTTACGGTACATGAATCATTACATCAGAAATCACTGTTTCACAGATCAGGCATTAGAATAAACAATGTTACTTACATGTTACTTACATGTTGTGGCAATACTGTCGAGTCCATATCGTAAAAGTCTGCGCCGAGATTGCGGACTGATTTACCAAAGAATCCAGTGAAATGTACCGAATATGAATAAATAATGTTCAACTGAGTCATTCACATTGTTGAAAATAAACAACCACATTCCCACATTCCCAGCATTAGAATCCTTTGGAAGGTAATGTTCTGTTTAGTCCAGTGGGTGACCCTGTGCTCTTCTCTCTTCCTCATCTCACTAACGCCAGTGGGCGGGGCCAAAGCTGACGCCTTTCACTACCTTTATCACGTCATTAAGAGGCACATTCCAGAATGAGTCTTCGCTGGGCCTGGTAACTATAAAAGCTGATTTTGGACTAACAAGGAAGTTTTCAGTTCTGAAACTTTCAGGATATTCTTATAATATGATGACCTCTTATATGTCAAAACCTCAAGGAAAATTTGATTTCTTAGTTCATGACCCCTTTAATTTCTGCATTATTTTTTACAGTAACGTACTGTAGATTACAGTAAAAAAGACCAGCAGTCTGAATATAAACTCCAGACTCAACCGCAGGAATGAATGACACCTGATATGCAGTGATGTTTGAGATGTTTGAGATGCCTGTCCAAAGACACGGTTCAGCAGGGTGCTGTCCTCCTTCTTCATGACTCCTCGTCTGATTTCTTGCTCTTCTTCTTTTGGGCTGGTTTGGGGGCGGAGCCGTCAGCTGATTGGCTGGATTGTCCGAGGGAGAAAATGCAGAAATGTGAGAAACTCATTACGTGAAAATGCAAGATTCTGTTGCATGTATCCTTACCAGAACGGATGTGATACGTTTCAAGATAATAATAAAAAACTAAAATATAAGACACCAAGTGAATGTCAAGATGCTTGATGTCATGATCGTGGCTGATAAGAACAAAAACAACATTTAAGTGTTGCGAAAAAACTAATCTAACATCACAGTTTATAGGGATAAAATCAGATTCTCACAATGTGACACAGAGTGACTTTGACATTCATGTTGATATTAACAACACTGACTGTTGCATTGTGTATATTGTAAAATACAGTCGTCAACATTTGAAGTGGATCAAAAAAGTTCATCAAAGTTGTCCTAAGAAAAGAACGGTTTTGTTCAAAATTCATGTATAACTTTGATGAAAGGTTTTGATCCACTTCAAATGTTGACTACTGTAGTTCAATGAATAAAATGCTACGACACACTTACAGTTTTTTTTCTTCTATTAAGTAAGCCTACACTGAAAAAAAAATATTTTGGCTGCTTGTTCAAATTGCTTCATTGCTTCATTAGAGGTCTTTAGAATCGCGTGGAAAGACTGTATGTCACGTTATAAAAAGGCCCTAAAAGCGGCCAGGGCTGAGCATCTCCGCAAACTAATAGAAAACAACCAAAACAATCCTAGGTTTTTATTTAACACCGTGGCTAGACTAACAAATAAACAGACGTCACCCGAACAAAATATCCCGTTACAGTTTAGTAGTAATGATTTCATGAACTTCTTCACTGAGAAAATAGAAAACATCAGAACCACAATTGTAAACATTCAATCCTCAATCGCACCTTATAATTCAGCCTCAATTTTCCCCCCGCAAGAACAATTACAGTGCTTTACAACTATAGAACAAAAAGAGTTAAATAAACTTATCACTTCATCTAAAACAACAACATGTTTATTAGATCCTATACCAACTAAACTACTGAAGGAAGTGTTACCTGTAGTGGAAGAGCCTCTCCTCAATATTATTAACTCGTCTTTATCTTTAGGTCATGTTCCAAGAACATTTAAACTGGCAGTGATAAAACCTCTCATTAAGAAACCACAATTAGACCCGCATAATCTAGCAAATTATAGACCCATTTCAAATCTACCTTTTATGTCTAAAATACTAGAAAAAGTTGTGTCCACTCAACTGGGCTCTTTCTTGCAAGAAAATGATATCTATGAAAAGTTTCAGTCAGGATTCAGGCCGCATCATAGCACTGAAACTGCGCTCGTTAAAATCACAAATGATTTACTCTTAGCTTCTGACCAAGGCTGCATCTCAATACTAGTTTTACTCGATCTAAGTGCTGCGTTCGATACTATAGATCACACAATACTCTTAGATCGACTACAAAATTATACTGGTGTTCAAGGACAAGCATTAAGCTGGTTTAGATCATACTTATCAGACCGCTACCATTTTGTCTATTTAAATGGAGAAAAATCGATCATAACTCCAGTAAACTATGGAGTGCCGCAGGGATCTGTGTTGGGCCCTCTATTATTCTCAATATATATGCTGCCACTTGGAAATATTATAAGGAAACATGGAATTAGTTTCCATTGTTATGCTGATGACACTCAAATATATATTTCATCACGGCCGGATGAAAACGCTAAATTATCCAAATTGACAGAGTGTGTTAAAGATATAAAAGATTGGATGACGCGTAATTTTCTATTATTAAATCCAGACAAGACAGAGGTAATACTTATCGGTTCAAAAAACCGCCCACAAAACCTCTCACAATACAACTTTGACATCATAGGATGTCCTGTTACTTTATCCTCTACAGTAAAAGACCTGGGTGTTATACTAGACTGCAACCTGTCTTTTGAAAATCATATTTCGTATGTTACAAAAACAGCCTTTTTCCACCTTAGAAACATTGCTAAGCTACGTAACATGCTATCAGTTTCTGATGCAGAAAAGTTAGTTCATGCATTCATGACCTCGAGACTAGATTACTGTAATGCTTTATTAGCCGGTTGTCCTGCATCCTCAATAAACAAGCTACAGTTAGTCCAAAATGCAGCCGCTAGAGTTCTTACTAGATCAAGAAAATATGATCATATAACACCGATTTTATCATCACTACATTGGCTACCTATAAAGTTCCGTATTAATTATAAGGTATTGCTACTGACTTATAAAGCCCTAAACGGCTTAGCTCCAGTCTATTTAGCGGATCTTCTATCGCCCTATAATCCATCGCGCTCTTTAAGATCAATAAATTCAAGGCTTTTGGTCATACCTAGGATATCCAGATCAACCAAAGGAGGGAGAGCATTTTCACATTTAGCTCCAAAACTCTGGAATAGTCTTCCTGATACTGTTCGTTGCTCCGACTCACTCTCCCAGTTTAAAACTAGATTAAAGACGCATCTTTTCAGCCAGGCATTCATATAATATTGTTAATCTCACAGTTTCAAACTACAATCCGGCCTCTAGTTCATAAACGCCAGAGGAGAACTGGCCCCCGACTGAGCCTGGGTTCTCCCAAGGTTTTTTTTTTTCTCCATTAGGTCACCTGATGGAGTTTTAGGACACCATTAGGTCACTTGATGGAGTTTTTCGGTTCCTTGCCACTGTTGCCTTTGGCTTGCTCAGTTGGGGATATTTTGGGGATATTTAATTTTATTCTATCAATCAATAAATTCCACTAGAAACAAACTTTGTTGTATTATTTTATTTTAATACTGTGAAGCTGCTTTGATACAATCTGTATTGTGAAAAGCGCTATACAAATATACTTGATTTGATTTGATTTGAAAATGAGCTTAAGCAACACAATTGCTATACATTTTGTCCAAACTTAATTCGATTGTGTTCAATCTGCTTAAATATGTAAAATGTAAATTTACTTAATCCGTTTGTGTTGGATTACATGAATGATTTGTGTTGCATTAACTGAAACTGGGCGGTGATTGTTAGTTCCCAGCATGCTTTGCATATAGCTGAATTAAGAGAATAAACATTGAAATTAAGTGTTATTTTATGTGTTTTTGAGAAAATGAGGAAAGGGGAAGACTTGATAGTGTGTAATTGTGTTGAACTTGCCTTGCCTTGCCTTAATGTTCAATTACATTGGAATTATTAGAACCATTTAAATTACAGTGGGTTGCCACTGTGGAGAAGAGTGGAGCATTTGGTTGGGCTGTGGACTGATTCAAATAAGTTTAAATATTGTGACTGACGGAACATATAAATCTTAGCATTTAAAATGTTATTAACTGCTATTATTAGCTAATAGCTAGAGGTAGTCTAGAAATTCATTAGCGAAATCATGTAAATTCTACACACTTTATAAACTAAATAAACTAAAGCATGTCCACTAAACTTAACATGTTTAAGTAACAGGGAAGCAGTTCCACTGATGTGGTTGGACATTACTATTTCACATAGATTCTTTCTCATTCAGTTGTGTTGTCACAACACGAAGAGCTTACATAGATTAAAAAAATTCCATTAATGTTAATAAAAAATAATTTGCTTGTGTGGAACCACTGTCCATACTTGAATTAAGTTAGTTTAAAGAGTAATTTTTTTGAGTGCATTTACCTTAATATATAAATTAAAATGAACCATAATTTCATTTCAGTCTCTGAAGATCTCCAAACACTTTTGTTAATAATAAAAACAATAGAATAAATCCATCTATAACCCTATAGAGGATCAGATTCAACCCTTACACAACAATAAATCTCAGATTGTTCACTTAAATAGGGTCAAACAGAATGCAAACCCGGATTTCTCTATGAAAATGTTCATGCATCACATTCATCTTCCTTGAGCAGAAGAACATGAAGCTTCTCTCCTCCTCATCCAAACCATCAAAGGAGCTGAGTTACAGTTTTCTACTGTTTATAAATAAGCCTAAATTTATTTTCACTTACAAAATATTTATATGATGTATCATCATGCTGCACATGCTAAAGCACAGCTAAGTGTTCATTTATTAAAATAGTTAAGGGAGCGTCGTCTCTGTTGTCCTGATCATCGATCCATATTGATCTACAGTATCGCACACTGCAGGCTTTTCCTAGCCTGGAAAACTTTTTTCTACAGTCGATCCATGAGGGAAAAATCCTTGAGATCTGTGTGGATTTTCCATTAGCTATTCAATCGCCTCATAAAAACAGAAAACACACACATATGCATGCTCACACCGCAGAGATTATTACACAAAAAACATCTATGAGAATCAGTTGAAAAGGCGCATATCCAGTAGTTTCATGGATTGTTCAATTGTACGCGAATGTCAGTGATTTGAGCTTTCGAGGCCACATTTGCTTTGCTGCAGGGGCCAGCGCTCAAATCATGTTTCGGAGAGTCCTATTAAATCTTTCCACCCCTCCATTGCCCATTGGGTGATACGGAGTGGTGTGTGACAGACAATAGCTCAGATATTAAAGCGCTTTCAAAATGTACTCCTTGATCGGAGTGAATTTTTTTGGGGGAAACCATATATACAAAAAAAGTTGTTCCATAACTGTTTGGCAACAGCTTTGGCTGACTGATTTGGGCAATGTACCAACATCATAAAACGATCAGTGACAACAAGAACATCCACTGACTTATTCCTGCTGTCCTCAGCTGACCAAAAGTCAACACACACAAGCTCCAAGGGATCAGATGTGACTATGTTTTCAAGAGGAGCCCTAGCCTCTGTCTCAGGGGATTTACCATAGACACACCTCTTACAACATTTGAAATAATCTCTCACATCCCAGGCATAGCATACAAAACAGAGCCCATTTGCCTGACAATGGTAAGCGGTGGAATGGTTAAGGTCCCCACAAACTCTACACGCATCCCGTCCATCCCCTCTATATTTGGCCCTTGGTCGCACAGGTTTTTCTGTAGGTTTTGTCGGACCACTTGGAACCCTTTCCAACACATGTTCCAGTCGTGTAATTAGGCGCTCTAAGGATACTGTGCCACCCAAATGTTGCTTCAGGATGTCAAAAATAGGTCCGGGGCCATTACTCAAGTCAGTTTTTGCATAGTTGCGTAGGGCTATTTTAACAACATCATGTGCCCTACCCATTAATCGGTTCAGAACTTCTTCAGCCTGACATTCTTGGCTATACTCATGTTTACGCAAGTATACTGACATCAAATCCACCCATACATATATTGTACATTTATCAGAACCATCCCCACAACACTTTAACATCAGACTGTAATACCAGCTTCAGATTTAGCATGTCAGAAGGCGCACTGCTGCCAGCGTGTGTCGCTCTAGATCCCTCCCCACACCCCGTTACTCTTGATTCCAGACAGGACACAATATTCTCACTGATGGATTGACCTATTTCTTTCACAACAGTGGCCAACATATCCACAGAAATACTTCCCTCTGCAGCTGAAGTCCTTAATTCATTCACTTCTGTCCCATTAACCACAGGCTGATCAATTTGACGTGCTTCCCCACAATTTTGATAGGTTACCTGTGGTGTGGAAGTTAGTGGGTAGCCAGAAAACCCCCTACCTACAGAAAATGTTACATCAGTCTGATACACACCACTACCCAGGCCTGGTGTGTTAAATCTGTCCATGTTTTCTCACTCTATTGAACCCAAAATTAAACAAACAACCCACTACCATAAAAGTAATACATCCAAAACAGGAAATATTTCAGATAATATGCATATCAAATCACAAACGCCTCGTGCCAGTCCTCCGAAATCCGTTGTGCGCCGATCCTTGGATGTTACAGAATTTTACAGAGCTATATATGTATATGTATATGTATATAACTATGCTATGTATATAACTAAGTTACACATGCACATTTCACTCGTATTCAGGTTGGTCCCATGAATTTGCCGCAATGACAAACAGAAAACTGATTGGTTTGAAAGGTTTTTTTTTATTGGTTTTCGCTTGATATTTGCATATCGAGCCTGCCCCAACTTTTGCCGCTCTCAGCTGCCAATCCCACAATTCCCCGTGCGACCATGAAGCTCAACTTCTATAGGAATGAACTGTAACCTAGAAAATCGCTCCTCACCAGTGGACATGTACTTTACAAAAAAAACATGCTGCAGATTTAGAATCACTGTGATAAGTAAATGCAGTAAATAAATACAGCATAGTATATTTCATTGGGTGTGTCTCTCTGTGTCTCTCAGAGTCGTTCACTGTTGTGGTTCCTCGTGATCAGACAGTGGCTCATGTCGGGTCCACAGTCACTCTGCCCTGCTGGATCTCTCCTCCTGAGAACGCTGAAGCTCTGGAGATCCGCTGGTACCGTCAAGAGTTCAGCAACCCTGTTCTCCTCTATCAGCATGGGAAGATCCAGGACGTCCAGGAGGAATCGTACAGGAACAGAAGCTCACTGACTCTGTGGTCAGATCAGTCTGGTGGACTGAAGGATGGAGACGTCTCTCTACGCCTGGAGAAACTCAGGATTCAGGATGAAGGTTCATTTCACTGTTATGTCAGTGGAGAAAAGTCATATGACAGCAGTAAAGTGGTTCTCAAAGTCACTGGTGAGTCAAAATTCATTATGTTTTTATGGATCTACACCGTGACCTCATTAAAGGATTAGTTCACCTATAGAAATTACTAATTCACCAAATCAAATGTGCATGAGGTTTTTTAGCCTATAATTGATTGATATATTTTTCTCCAGAGTTGAGTTTAAATTCATATGAACTTTCTTCCTCAGATCTGCCAGATTCATCAGATTCATCAGACCCATGGAAGGCTCTTTTCTTCACCCTTCTCATCTGTGCTCTTCTGGGTTTGGTTGGGCTGATCCTGTACAAATACAGACAGAAACTAACAGGTACAATCTGGTTAAAAGATTAAAAAGATTTAGTCTTCAGTGTTTATTTATTCAATGTCATCTCATGATCTTATTGATCTGTTTTGCAGGGAAGCAACAAGCAGATCAAAGTAAGTCACATGAACCCGTAGTGTCGGCCCAGATCCGGCCCACATCTGGTACGCATTGAATCATCATGAACATGTACCAGATGTGGGGTGCAGCGAAATGAGAACCAACGACAGCATTATTTTAAATAAATGTTGTGGTACATAATCCATAATGCATATATGTATGAATATTACACACGAAAACCGCAATACATAAATATGAAAGATATTCTGTCTCTCTGCCTGGAATGGTTAGAAGTGTAATTTGCAGTAATGTGGTTTATTGTCTTTCTATGTATTTGTTGAAACGGATTTATAATGAACCCCTCCAATGATATTTTCTCTGATTTTAGATTATGAGCATGGAGTTATGAACGACAGAAAAGGTATTAGTAGTTGCAAACAATAATAAAAATAAAAGTAAACAAGTACTGTCAAGTTGTGCACTGGTTTATACCGGGATACACTGAGGTCCAGAAGTCTGAGAGAACCAGTGAAAAAGCTTCTGGATTATATTGATCTAATTTACTATAATCTTTTATAAATAATTGTATCAGCATTAAGAGCAACTCGTGCTTCAATGAATCAAGGAGATCTGACCTTCTATTCCAGGAGTCATTTCTAACATTTATAAGGCTCAGACTTTTAGACCCCACTGTATATTTTATTATAAATATATTTTATTATAATTGTCTACCAGAGCATAATGTGAATATAATTAAACATACAACTTCAATATGAGAAATTAACAATTCATGAAAGTTAAACTATTTATGTCCATTTTATGTCCTAAATTAAAGCTGTAGGTGTCCTTCACTAACATTATTATCTGTTTCTTATTTTAGTTGTGGGAGACGAAAATATAGAAGAACTGAGGAAACATGCAGGTATGACATCATCTCAGTTACACACACTCTTCATCATCTCAGTTACACACACTCTTCATCATCTCAGTTACTCACACTCTTCATCATCTCAGTTACTCACACTCTTCATCATCTCAGTTACTCACACTCTTCATCATCTCAGTTACTCACACTCTTCATCATCTCAGCTATACACACTCTTCATCATCTCAGCTATACACTCACACTCTTCATCATCTCAGCTATACACACTCTTCATCATCTCAGTTACTCACACCCTTCATCATCTCAGTTACTCACACTCTTCATCATCTCAGCTATACACACTCTTCATCATCTCAGCTATACACACTCTTCATCATCTCAGCTATACACTCACACTCTTCATCATCTCAGCTATACACACTCTTCATCATCTCAGTTACTCACACCCTTCATCATCTCAGTTACTCACACTCTTCATCATCTCAGCTATACACACTCTTCATCATCTCAGTTACTCACACTCTTCATCATCTCAGCTATACACACTCTTCATCATCTCAGTTACTCACACTCTTCATCATCTCAGTTACTCACACTCTTCATCATCTCAGCTATACACACTCTTCATCATCTCAGTTACTCACACTCTTCATCATCTCAGCTATACACACTCTTCATCATCTCAGTTACTCACACTCTTCATCATCTCAGCTATACACACTCTTCATCATCTCAGTTACTCACACTCTTCATCATCTCAGCTATACACTCACACTCTTCATCATCTCAGTTACTCACACTCTTCATCATCTCAGCTATACACTCACACTCTTCATCATCTCAGTTACTCACACTCTTCATCATCTCAGCTATACACACTCTTCATCATCTCAGTTACTCACACTCTTCATCATCTCAGCTATACACACTCTTCATCATCTCAGTTACTCACACTCTTCATCATCTCAGTTATACACTCACGCTCTTCATCATCTCAGTTATACACACTCTTCATCATCTCAGCTATACACACTCTTCATCATCTCAGTTACTCACACTCTTCATCATCTCAGTTACTCACACTCTTCATCATCTCAGCTATACACTCACACTCTTCATCATCTCAGTTATACACTCACGCTCTTCATCATCTCAGTTATACACTCACGCTCTTCATCATCTCAGTTATACACTCACACTCTTCATCATCTGTTATACACTCACACTCTTCATCATCTCAGCTATACACACACACTCTTCATCATCTCAGTTACTCACACTCTTCATCATCTCAGCTATACACTCACACTCTTCATCATCTCAGTTACTCACACTCTTCATCATCTCAGTTACTCACACTCTTCATCATCTCAGTTATACACTCACGCTCTTCATCATCTCAGTTATACACTCACACTCTTCATCATCTGTTATACACTCACACTCTTCATCATCTCAGCTATACACACACACTCTTCATCATCTCAGCTATACACTCACACTCTTCATCATCTCAGTTATACACTCGCGCTCTTCATCATCTCAGTTACTCACACTCTTCATCATCTCAGCTATACACTCACACTCTTCATCATCTCAGTTATACACTCACGCTCTTCATCATCTCAGTTATACACTCACACTCTTCATCATCTCAGTTATACACTCACACTCTTCATCATCTCAGCTATACACTCACACTCTTCATCATCTCAGCTATACACTCACACTCTTCATCATCTCAGTTATACACTCACACTCTTCATCATCTGTTATACACTCACACTCTTCATCATCTCAGCTATACACTCACACTCTTCATCATCTCAGTTATACACTCACACTCTTCATCATCTGTTATACACTCACACTCTTCATCATCTCAGCTATACACACACACTCTTCATCATCTCAGCTATACACTCACACTCTTCATCATCTCAGTTATACACTCGCGCTCTTCATCATCTCAGTTACTCACACTCTTCATCATCTCAGCTATACACTCACGCTCTTCATCATCTCAGTTATACACTCACGCTCTTCATCATCTCAGTTATACACTCACGCTCTTCATCATCTCAGTTATACACTCACACTCTTCATCATCTCAGTTATACACTCACACTCTTCATCATCTCAGCTATACACTCACACTCTTCATCATCTCAGCTATACACTCACACTCTTCATCATCTCAGTTATACACTCACACTCTTCATCATCTCAGCTATACACTCACACTCTTCATCATCTCAGTTATACACTCACACTCTTCATCATCTCAGTTATACACTCGCACTCTTCATCATCTCAGTTATATATGCTCCTACAGTAAGTGTAATATCATCTCACACATGAGGATTAATAATTGTTGTTTTATCTCTTCCTCAGTTCAGATCACTATTGATCCTGAGCATTTACATCCAGATCTGAAGGTTTCTAAGGACTGTAAAATAGTGAGAGACGCTCCAGGATATAATCACACTGGAGAGGGATTTCCATATCTATTATGTGCATTTGGAGCTCAAACATTTACATCTGGACGTCACTATTGGGAGGTAGATTTGGCACGAGAAAATAACCCTCCTAAAATCTACTGGTTAATTGGTGTGTCGAAACATGGAAATCTTCGCTTAAATAACAGATCTGCTTTAACTCCATCAAACGGTTACTGGTTCTTGTGTTCAGACGGTCCTAATGGCTTTTACACCAACTCTGATCCACCAGTTTCTCTCTCACTGACGCCGAGACCTGAACAACTGGGAGTTCTGTTAGTATGGAGCGAATTATGTGCCATAATTTAACAAACAAATCCAGCATTTTGCAAACAAACTCAATCTACTTCGCAAAGGAAAACTCCACTCGCAAACAAACTCGATCCGCTTTGCAAAGGAAAACTCGACTCGCAAACAAACAGAAAGCAATGTGCAAGCACAAAGGTCAGTTTGAGTGAAAATGCAGTGGAGTTACAAATATGTATTGTGTTTTACAAATATAAATAAATGAACCAAGATAATACTTAACAAATATATACAAACCATCCTTCAAATTGCATGTAACCTTTGAACAAATACCAAATCTAGTGCATACAAATGCATATCTGTCTGTTATGATTGTGTGACACTTCGCTTTTTATGAGATCTCTTGGCTCGATTTTCTCACAAATGTATCCAGGCAGATTTTCTCACAAATGCGTCCAGGCAGATTTTCTCACAAATGCGTCCAGGCAGATTTTCTCACAAATGCAGTTGAGCAACTTCCTCTTCTAAAACAGTAGATGGCGCTAAACTAGAGGCTAATTTAGCGCTAGTCTCCCAGGAGAAGCACTGATTTGAAACTTGCCTTTGCCTACAGCTGAGGAAAATGACCGGTGAACGGGTGTGTTTCTGTCTTATTTGATCTATAATTAACCTTTTTGAGGTTTTCTCTTGCAAAATGTTTATTGCCTATCTAGACAGAAATCCACATTAGCACTTAGTAGCACTTCATTCTCTCTAGGATCGGGGAATCTAAGCTGAAAGCTCTGCCATCTTGTTGCTTTTTGTCATTTTTTTCTGCATCGGACTCATGCGAAATGACTAAATTAGTAATTATGTCTACACTGAACAAATCTATTTCTTTCGTTCTCCATAAATGAATGAGAACATTTCATTTAATTGAAAGGAGGGTCCCACTTATTTATTTATTTAGTTGGAATTCAGTCAGCTTTACTGTTAATGTAATAAAATAATTAATGAACAAAACAAACAATATACAATTGTTTCTTAACTTGTCTGTGACGTATGCCGTGCCCAAATTATTTTTTTGGACACACAAATGAAACCCGCCGCTCAATTAAATGAAATGTTCTCATTCATTTATGGAGAACGAAAGAAATAGATTTGTTCAGTGTAGACATAATAATGTAACTCCACTGCATTTTCACTCAAACTGCCCTTTGTGCTTGCACATTGCTTTCTGTTTGTTTGCGAGTCGAGTTTTCCTTTGCAAAGCGGATCGAGTTTGTTTGCGAGTGGAGTTTTCCTTTGCGAAGTAGATTGAGTTTGTTTGCAAAATGCTGGATTTGTTTGTTATAATTATGGCACATAATTCGCTCCATATGTTAGATTATGATCACGGTCAGCTGTCATTTTACAGTGTCAAAGAGAGGAAACATCTGCTGACCATGAGCTCCAGATTCACTGGATCAGTCGCTCCGCTGTTTAATCCAGGTGTAGGAGATCTGAGTCCGCTTACAATTCTGGATTGTCCAGAACCTGTAGAATCACCTGTAGAGTCCAGTGAACCTTTACTGAGTAACAGCTCAGAACTTTGACTGACCAATCCAGTGTGTTTAGACAGAATGAAGCATGTGCACAGATACTGACACAGATGCTTTCCCCTCTTATGCCAAATCCAGATGTAAACTGGGATTGAAAACTCAACTTCTTTCCCAAATTCATCTAGTGTCTGAAAACAGAGATGATGAAGTGAGTTATTACAGTCTTCACATATTAAAGAGTTCTTCATCCTCTCTGTTACTAACACATATATCCAGAAACACATTAACTTACTATAACTATACTTTTAATTCAATTCAATTCAATTCAAATTTATTTGTATAGCGCTTTTCACAATACATATTGTTTCAAAGCAGCTTTACAGAAAGTGCATTTCAGAAATGTACATAGAGAAATACAGTTAGTTAATCATGTATTGATTTAGGGCATAAACATATCGCCATCGTCGAGTCGTCTCTTCACAGGCGCCGAGTCGTCTCTTCACAGGCGTCGAGTCGTCTCTGCACGGGTGTTGGGGCATCTGTAGTTTCCATGAGAGGCTGGATACAAACTGGAGCTGACGATCTGTATTTACCTTGGGACTGGCGTCCCGAGATAACAACAGAAAAGCAGATGGGAAATAATTAGCGTAGCTGCTGTTCGTAATATTAATGTTAATGCATTCAATCTGATTCAACTGTAGTATAAAAGGTAGGTATTATGTGAATGCTTGGCTAAAGAGATGCGTCTTTAATCTAGTTTTAAACTGGTACAGCGAGTCTGAGCCTCGAACAATATCAGGAAGACCATTCCAGAGTTTAGGAGCTAAATGTGAAAACGCCCTCCCTCCTTTAGTGGACTTAGATATCCTAGGAATGACCAGAAGCCTCGAATTTAGTGATCTTAAAGAGCGCGATGGATTGTAGGGCGATAGAAGTTCCGTTAAATACATGGGAGCTAAACTATTTAGGGCTTTATAGGTCAGTAGTAATACTTTGTAATTGATACGGAACTTTATAGGTAACCAATGTAGAGACGACAGAATTGGTGTTATATGATCATATTTTCTTGATCTAGTAAGAACTCTAGCGGCTGCATTTTGGACTAACTGTAGCTTGTTTACTGAGGATGCAGGACAACCTGCTAATAAAGCATTACAGTAATCTAGTCTCGAGGTCATGAATGCATGAACTAACTTTTCTGCATCAGAAACAGATAGCATGTTACGTAGCTTAGCAATGTTTCTAAGGTGGAAAAAGGCTGTTCTTGTAACATATGAAATATGATTTTCAAAAGACAAGTTGCGGTCTAATATAACACCCAGGTCTTTTACTGTAGAGGATAAAGTAACAGGACACCCTTCTAAATTAAAGTTGTATTGTAAGAGGTTTTGTGGGCAGTTTTTTGGACTAATAAGTAATACCTCCGTTTTATCTGAATTTAATAGCAGAAAATTACATGTCATCCAGTATTTTATATCTTTAACACACTCTGTTAATTTAGATAATTTATTGTTTTCATCTGGTCGTGATGAAATATATAATTGAGTGTCATCAGCATAACAGTGGAAATTAATTCCATGTTTTCTTATAATATTACCAAGTGGTAGCATATATATTGAAAATAGCAGAGGGCCCAACACAGATCCCTGCGGCACTCCATAGTTTACTGACGTTATCTTCGATTTTTCCCCATTTAAGCAGACAAAATGGTAACGGTCTGATAAGTACGATCTAAACCAGTTTAATGCCTGTTCCTGAACACCAGTGTAGTTTTGTAGTCGGTCTAAGAGTATTTTGTGATCTATAGTGTCGAACGCAGCACTAAGATCGAGTAAAACTAGTATTGAGATAAAGCCTTGGTCAGAAGCTAGAAGTAAATCATTTGTGATTTTAACGAGCGCAGTTTCTGTGCTATGATGCGGTCTGAATCCAGACTGAAACTTTTCATAGATGTCATTTTCTTGTAAGAAAGAGCACAGTTGAGCGGACACAACTTTTTCTAGAATTTTAGACATAAATGGAAGATTTGAAATTGGTCTATAATTTGCTAGGTTATTATGATCTAATTGTGGTTTCTTAATGAGAGGTTTTATAACTGCCAACTTGAATATTCTTGGAACATGACCTAAGGATAAAGACGAGTTAACTTTTACTTTCCTGCATGTACTTTCCCTAACCTGTGTATTAATCTGTGGTCCTACTCTAAACTTTGAATATATTCATAATACTCTGTATAAAATTAAGAGCTTCAACCCATGAACTGTGCACATTGAACAAAGAAAAACCATTGACTTGTACCTGGACATTAAAGAGGTCTAAAACATCTTTTTAGTTATGATAAAGAGTCTCAGTCTACATTACATTACCACTGGTGTTTATGATTTATATAAGTATTCCTATGACGTAAAATCCATATAGCCTATAAATGTACAGACAGATAGACAGATAGATGTTATGTTAAAGTAAGAGTTTTAAAATCAATACGGGCATGGACCAGAAGCCAATGCACGTTCCTAAACACCCCAGAGATATGCTGATGAGGAGTATGTGTAAGAACACGTGCAGCTGAGTTCTGTATGTGTTGCAGACGCTTAATAGACTTTGCAGCTAGGCCAAGATGAAGGGCATTACAATAATCAACCCTAGTGGGAATACTACATTATTTTCAAGGTGTAAACTGAATTTTTTTACCATAACAGGCAGCTGCAGGGGTACCAACTAAAAGGACCTCAGACTTTGTGCCATTCAATTTAAGAAAAGTGTGGTACATCCATAATTTAATTTCCTGCAGACAGTCAGAGAGTGTTGCCGAGATACCTGTGATATTAGTTTTCGCACGCAAATATTAAAAAGTATTTGGCCGAGGACAGACCCCTGAGGAACACCATGACATACCTGTCCGACATTAGATTTATTGTTTTCTAAAACAACAAACTGGGAACGGTAAGGTAAGATTTAAACCACTCCAACACTGTACCGGAAATACCAAGCCAAGTCTCAGTCTCTCAATCAGTACAGAGTGACACAAAGGCTGCACTCAAATCTAACAGCACCAAGGTAGTAAAGGCCCCAGAGTCAGCAGAGACAAGGAGATCGTTCATAACTCGGACCAATGCAGTCTCAGTACTATGTCCTGATCGAAACCCAGATTGAAAAGGTTCTAAAAGCTCGTTCAAGGACAAGTGAGAATATGAAGTTGTGACACGACAACACGTTCCAGAACCTTCGCCATAAAAGGAAGATTAGATATAGGCCTGTAGTTAGACAGATCAGACACATCACACCCAAGGCTTTTTAAGAACCGGTCTGATGGCAGCAACTTTTAGGGCTTGGGGAACAAGTCCAGTACTAAGGGAAGCATTAACAATGTTCAAAATGAGAGGAGTGATAGATGACAGACACTCTTTGAGAACATAAGTTGGAATAGGGTCCAAAGTACAGGTAGTGGAATTCATCATCATAATAGTTTAGAAATGTAATCAATGGTGACCGGTTTAAAACTAGAAAACCAATCTAGCGTACAATTTAAGGGATGGATCTCAGGAAGTGCACACAAAGAGACAGAAGTAATAGACTGATAAATATTCTCTTTTTTTTTAGATAGACAGACGACAGATAGATAGATAGATAGATAGATAGATAGATAGATAGTAAATTCACAATCTTCTTTCTCCACCATAATGTCACATCATTGTTCCATTTTTCATACAATGTCATAGGAATGATGATATATTTTTTCTTTAGTGAATCCAACTGAAAAAAATAAACATCAACACCTTTGAAATCTGTGTGAGTTAACAGTAGATTCAGTTGCACATGTAGGATTGAAAATAATCCAAGATATTTTAAATGAACCAAGACATTGGCTGCGTTCGAAACCGCATACTCAACGAGTAGGTACTTCTTTTCAATAAGTACTTACTTAACGAGAGCTAAAAGAGTAGGTACTTAATAGCCAAATCTCGTTGAGTATGAATGCGGTTCGGACGTCATCTGCCATGTTGACGTTATCATGTGACCTATGACGTTATCACAAGCGCAACAATTTAAAAGTTATGAGCGACAGGTGTGCACCACCGACATCTGATTGCATCAGTACCACCTAACCAGTCCAGAACGGTTCAGCGTCTGAAATGGTTGGCATGTCATCAATAGTTAGAAGAATAATTTGTGCACAAAGGAGACATCGGGCAGCTGCTCGAAGATCTCGCCTTTGGAGAAGGTTGATGATTTTATATTCAAACAAGGCAAGTATTACTACTTAAAAAATGAAGACTACCCCAGAATGAATTGCATTACTAGCCCACCCCAACACTTATGCACAATACTAATGACAAATGCTGACCAACACTTATTTATATAACATTTTCTGGTAACACTTTACAATAAGGTTAATTTATTAAACATTAGTTAATGTATTAACTAACATGAACGAACAAATAGCAATACATTTGTTACAGTATTTATGAATATTTGTTAATGTTAGTTAATAGAAATAAAGCTGTTCATTGTTTGTTCATGTTAGTTCACAGTGCATTAACTCATGTTAACAAGATTTAAATAAATTATTAGTAAATGTTGAAATTAACATTAACAAAGATGAATGAATGCTGTATAAGTGCAGTTCACTATTAGTTAATGTTAACTAATGTAGTTAACGTTAACTAATGTAGTTAACTAATGTTAACTAATGTACCTTATTGTAAAGTGTTACCCATTTTCTTAATGAAAATGATCTATTTTGGTAAAACAAGCAAACTGTTGTATTGTCATATGACAGCTATGCATGAATACACACTAGACAAATGCAGCTGATGTGAATAATACATTTTTATTCAAGCAATGATTAATGCATGAAATGAATTGTTTTATTTACTGAAAACAATATGAAACATGAATAAAAATAAGTAAATGAATAAAATAAATAATCACAATAAATAAATACATACGAGTCAATACTACATGAAACATCGCTTTATTCAAGCTTTTTGTTTTAACAAACTATCATGTTTTTACAGGCGGTGAACCCCACATCATACTGCCATCTCAACAGAGCTGTTCCCATTCTGCAGCTTTATTTTGATGAAGCAGCTGACCACCGTGCCCACCTTCGCCTGTCTCTGCCGTCCATCAGGTCCCTGATTGGTGCAGTCAGACTGGAATCTGACCATGGATGGGAACGGGACATCGAGGTGCTTGTGTTCCTCTACTGGCTGGCTCATGCAGCATCTTACAGGGTGGTGTCGCAGACCTTTGATATCCCCAAGACCTCTGTGCATGACATTGTGCACAGAGTAAGCAAGGCCATCATAGGAATTTTGAGGAGGGTGATTTGCTTTCCGACCGGAGATGACCTGGAGGCAGTGGGAGCAGGATTTGCACAGCTGGCTGGGTCACCAGCTTTCAGCAGAGCAGTTGGTGCGATAGACGGCTGTCATATCCGTATCAAACCTCCAGCAAATAACTCCCACTGTTATTTCAACCGGAAGCTGTTTCACTCCATCCAACTCCAGGCCATCACTGATCACCGGGGGAAATTCCTAGATGTCTTTGTGGGATATCCTGGGTCTGTGCACGATGCCAGGGTGCTGAGGAACAGCCCTGTGTATGCTGAAGGCCTTTATCCACCTGCAGGCAAATGCATCCTCGGGGATGGAGGCTATCCTTGCCTGAGTGCCCCCATCTGCCTCATCACCCCGTACAGAGAGCCGGTGCAGAACCCTGTGCAGGCTCGCTTCAACAGCAAGCACTCCCGTGCCCGCAACATCGTGGAGAGAGCTTTTGGGATGCTGAAGACACGCTGGCGCTGCATTTTCTTCAAGGCCTTGGAGGTGAGCCCTGCCTTCGTGCCTGAGGTTGTTGCGTGCTGCGCTGTGCTTCACAATCTCGCTCTGGTCAATGGAGATATTGTTGAGCCAGAGGATGAGGAAGACCTTGATGACGGCCCCCCTGAGCCCCGCAACCTTGAAGCAAGAGTGGGAGATGATGTGCGGGACAATCTGGCTGCCGCTGTGTCTGCTCCAAACATCCCTGTGCCTGCTCTCCATGAGCACGACTACCTTTAAAATATTTAGGAAGATTAAAATGTTTTTTTTTTTTCAATTCATGTTGTCAGCATTCCATTTCTTGTCAAATGTCATTTTATAGGTTAACAATTACATGCAAATATTTGTTAGAGCTTTACTACCTTTGTGGTGTAGTGGGCTAAACCACTGAACTGGTTAGCAGAAGATTGCTGGTTGATCAGCAAGGCTCTTTACTCCAGGTTTGTCCAGGGTCATTGTCACTGTAATAAATGCATTTAGTCACTTTGGATAAAAACATCTGCCAAATGCATAAATTTGATGGATCTTTGTAAAGAAACAGTCTCGGGCATAAACGCTCAAAGCTGCTTATTTCTTCAAGGTATTACTACAAAATACATACATTTACTACAATTTCTACTTAGTGGGAAAAAGGGTTAGTTCACCTCAACATATAAATACAGCCATTATTTGCTTGCTTTCATGCCGTTACATTACTCTGTTTTTTATTTTATTTTTTATTGTTTAAATACAAAAGGGGATTTTTGTCAAGTTTGTTCTGCTGGTTTAACACAATATCAGTCAATGGAGGCCAACTATCAGAAGCTTCTTGGCATTATTTGATAATGTTTTTGAATCTTCTGAAAGTCCATTGACTGATGTTGTATTAAACCAACAGTACAAACCTGACCAAAATCACCTTTTGTGTTCAGGAAAACAAAACAAAAAACAAAGGGTTCAAACAACATGAAGGTGAGTAAATAATGACTCAATTATTTGCTTGGGTTCACAAACCCTTTAGTCACTATTTTAACAGTGGGTAGTTAATGCAAAACTTAAGGTAGTTTGTGTAAACCGTCTCAAGTTCAGAGTTTTCAACCCTAATTATACACACCTGAATCAATTTAAACCAATTAATAACAAATTACAGACAGGAGTGCTGGACTGAACCCTCCATGACCTGCCTTGAAAATCCCTGCATGAGCTCTGAATGCATTTAGAAGTCATTTAATAAATTCCAATAAAACTGTTTTAAAGTGTGTTTTTTTTTACATTACACCACACATTCACTAATGATTCATCACTTTATAAATATTTAATTTATGAATTTTATCAAACTAAAAGTATGACTAAATTTATAGAAGTCTATAATGCACTGTGACTGCCTAGAAATAGTTTGTTTTACATAACATTGTACAAAAGTCTTAGGCCACCATTTGTTGTTGTCGTTGCACAGTACTGTGTATATATATATATAAATACATTTTATTCACATTAACCCAAATGTGTAAATGACCATAAGATGTTTTTTTTTTCCCACATAATTTATTTCTTAGCAAGGATTTCAAGGACAGATAAAAATCGTTCATCCCTTTCTGCAACTTCTCGTTCTCTCCTTTCCTCCTTCTCAATTGCCTCCCGGTGCCATCTCTCCTCTCTTTCTCTTACTTCTCTTTCTTGTCTTTCTTCTCTCTCTCTTCTCTCTTGTCCTCGTCGTTCCTCCTTCTCCTCCATTTCCCTCCAAAGCCTCTCCTCCCTCTCAGCAGCTTTCCGCTCTCTCTCCTCTTCTCTCTCCTCCATCTCCCGAAATAATGCCATCACGTCAGTAATCAGTAGTCACCTGTAACATCCAGACAAGATTCACGTTACCTCTGTGATTTATGAGCTCAATACTACATTTACATGTTGAGGTTGTTGCTGATAAGTAACCTAGCTTTTTATCCATCATAAACGTTCCACAATTGTTCAACAGTAGGCTACTAATGGACAAATGAAATACAGGGTGGGCCATTTATATGGATACACCGTAATAACATGGGAATGGTTGGTGATATTAAAGTCCTGTTTGTGGCACATTAGTATATATTAGTACACACCACCCATCTTGAGGAGTTTGCCCCCTCACGTATACTAATGTGCCACAAACAGGACTTTAATATCACCAACCATTCCCATGTTATTACGGTGTATCCATATAAATGGCCCACCCTGTAGATTACTTATGTTTAGTTACTTAATCTAAATGTATTAAACATTCGTCTAATGAAAAAAAAAAAATTCTCCTAAACAATAGTACACATACATCACTCAGATGTCTATTTCATATCTATTAGACGTAGTAGTAATCTGCAATTCTTATAGAATATTTTCTTGCTAGATATTTAATAGACATTTAGTAATTTAGATGTATACAGTTTAAAATGTATGCAAATCCACTTTGGAGACGTATGTGTCCTTACTAGAGCTCCTCTGTTAGCTAATATAGCTATAGATAATAAAATGTAATTTACAGCAAAATCACAAATGAACCATATTATATAGCGTCTTTACACCTTCAACAATTCAACAGTTTACTGTACAGTATTCAACACATGCGATTTGGTTTGTAGGCTAATACTCACATTTGAAAGACCTCTCCATTTGTTCAGCCATGTTTGAGTATGACGTATCTTTTTCTTCTTCTTCTTCTTTTATGACGTATCCTCTCTCGTGGCCTCCTGGGATAGAAAAGTATCCATGGTTGAGCACTCAAAAATCCGGGCGGAAGTAGTAAGCCATCCGGGAACTTCTCGCCTACTCTTTTATGAATACTGATATGTTTCAAACGTACTGCTTCCTTCACATACTGTTTTTGCCTACTATATAGTAGGAAAGTAGGCATATTCGAACGCACTATAAGTATACGTACGTCCGAATCTCGCGATAATTAGTATGTCACCCAGGTAATTCTCGCCTACTCTTTTATGAACACAGAGGACTCGTACATACTTTTTCGCTCGCCTACTCTTTTTACCATACTATATAGTAGGGAAGTATGCGGTTTCGAACGCAGCCATTAGCTTTATTGTTTTCCACCCCCTCTTTCTCCCACAAGGACCATTTGGAGTTCCTAAAGGCACCGAGGGGCTGATAGTGATCAAGGCCTGTAGGACAAGATGTGTGTAATTCGGGTTGTCACACCTTTAGTACAGTGGGGGAAGTGTAATTATCTGATTGGTCGGTTTGAATGTCTCACATTTGGGTTTTAGTCACATGGTCACAGAAGGGATAAAAGAAGATGGTAACACTTTAGAATACTGTTTCTTATTTACTACATAACTAATAAGGAATTACTGAAGAACTAATAGGTAATTATTTATTAACACTTAAATCACTACTGTTAAAGGACAAGTTCGGTATTTTACACTTAAAGCCCTGTTTACAGATCGTATCTGAAGAAATAGAACGGTTAAGATTAAATTTTGGACACATGCTCCTGTCCCGAGAATTTTAGGTTTATTTCGCTTTCCCCCCCACCCCCACAATGGTTGTCTAGGTGCACTGGAACATTCCTTCCTAAAACACATTAAACTTTCGTTTACAAAGACGTGAAACTCACCGAGTGGTCAGGGATGTTCACTGATATGCTCACTCAAAAATCGCTGCAAAAGATGCTTTTAATGTAGGCAGTATTGCACATGTTAAAACGAAATCAAATTCATGCTGTATTAAGAAATGTTCTCATCTGAAATAAAGGAAGATATCACGTAAATCAGTTATTGTCGTGTATTTTACAAAGGTTTAGATGATTACGTTAATAGAAAGTTTGATTTGAGTCAGAGGTATGTGGTAATTCTTTATTAATTACTAATGTGTTCCCATATTTCACTTTAGAATACTGTTTCAGGTTCTAAGTAATTCCTGCAGAATTTTTTGATAATTATTTATTAATTACTAATAAGTTCCCATTATTCTCAGTTCCCCTCAGCTGTTGCCTCAAATACATGAATTTACTCAATGGCATTCTATGCTGAGGAATACAGACACACACACAGTACTGTAAATAAAATATAAAAACTAATCTGAGGTTAGTTATGGCAAGGCACTTGAGTGGGGTTCCTTTAGAACACTCACAGAACCACACAGGCAAAAACCTCTTTAACATTTATATGTATTTGTTAAAATTGTATTTTCATAATACTACTTCTATTAATAACATTAGTAAATAAGGAAGGGCACAACTCAATGTAGTTGTGTATGACTGTTCATTAGTTACTTCTAAGTTATTTTTCTAATAACTTCCTAATTTTTAAATCAACCTTAATTAGTAGATAATTAATAATAGTTCTTCAGGCGGTATGACAGAATATTGATTAACTAACTGATACTTAACACAATCATACAATTCTATTACATACTGATTAGTTAACACATCTTCCTTAGTAGTTAACAGTAGCAAAGAAGTAGTTAATGAAGAATTACCTATTAGTTCTTCAATAATTCCCTATTAGTTATGCAGTAAGAACAGTATACTAAAGTGTTACCAAGAAGATTGTAACTGTTGCACTGTCTCTTTGATGCTCTGGCTCTCTCTTCTTATTCTCTGGGTCCCTCTCTCTCTCTCTCTCTCTCTCTCTCTCTCTCTCTCTCTCTCTCTCTCTCTCTCTCTCTCTCTCTCAGGTAACATTTTACATATATGCTGGGTAAAATTATTGGTTTTTATCATCTCATACATCTATTTTGTAACTATTTTTAGTGTAACCATAACCATATTTTGGCATTAAACTTTTTCAATTACAAATAATGTGCTAACTAGTTGTGATTTGGTATTGACTTTGAAGTGCTACCTATTGCAATACAATATCGTCACTCTCTATAGCAACGCTCTCCCACATATTAAGCTATTGTAACTGCGCTTATTTCTGTCGTTGGTATAAGTAGCAGTGAGTGGAATAGACAAGAAATGTGCAGTTTTCTACAATCTTGCTAATAACGTTTCTTTAGTCATTCTGCAGTCTTGCAGCTTGAACCACTGCAGGAGATCCACCCTTACACACACACATGTGCAAATACACACATACTGACTGAGTGTTCTGATGACGTCTGTGTTTCATTGAGGATCATTAAACTGACGTTAAAGTGAAAGTAAAGCAGGAGGGAAAACAGGAGCACGTTTGATTCTCACTAAATTCCGTCTGCTTTTATGAATTATATTTATATATTAATGTGCTGAATGTGTCTAATGGCTCAAATTCATCGTAATTAACACTGTGATTTAACGGACGAGTCTTTGTCTCCGGTGAGTTTCTGTTTCCTCACTGAACACGACAGTCTGATTTATTATATCTCTCATATTATTTGTGTGTTTCTGGAGAAATCTGGATTTTGTTTTATTTGAGTCTGTGTTTTCTCAGAAATGATGTCGATTATTATCATCGCTTTACTGGTGAATCTCCTCATAGAAACTTCTGGTAAGAAACAAAACACGTTTGGATTTCATTCATTTTTACGGCTTTAATATTCCACACAAACCAAATGAAATCAACAAATGTTCATATTTATCGAGTAATTTGTATATGTGAACACTTTCTATTATTATTGCACTATAGATTAAATATTACGCAGACATGGAAGATTATTTACAATAGGTTATTTGAGACACAGTCTGTCTTATCTCTAACTCCACTCCTTCAATATTCAATATCAGAGTCTAAAGTTCAAAAATAACCCTGGTTAAACATTCACTGTTTGCAATGCTTACATGTATTTCTAACCTGTGCAAAACTGCTCCAGATTTAGATCCACAATGACTAGTAAATATAATGAATAAATACAGTATATAGGCCTACATCAGGTTCAGCAGCATTTTTTAGTTTTGTAAAAGCACTTTTATAATTACCTTGTAAAATGTGTTTTATATGTCTAATATTTAAATTTAATCAATTAATTTAATCCAACAGAATTTCTGTTGCCAATAAAATTTGATCAGCATCAACACAAGCCATCTTTACACTGCCAATGTGGCACAGAATGGCATGTTTAGACACAGACTGTTTAATGCTGCTCAGGGGTGGCATTAATGTATTTACACAACAATTGCATAATATAATGGGATCAATGTAATTTTAAATTGGCTACATAAAGTAGGCCTATATAAATGATAAAATTAAACAATAGGATCTAATTACAGGGTAGGGCTATTGGGGTAGGGCCCTGAAAAAGCGGAACGAGATGCTGCGCTGCTTAGCGCATTGGGAACGTCTTTAATCGTGACCAGCTGTGAAAATTGTGTGTAAACACGTCGATGGAATCGACTGGAGGTAATATAGCGGTCGGTGACATCATCGGCGCGCACCCGCGACACGAGGCTATAAATAGATGAGCCACAGGTGCATCGTCAGGATATTTTGTCTGAAGAGCAGTCCCGGGACATCTTCAGCACGGCAATGCAGCGCAGCATCTCGTTCCGCTTTTTCAGGGAACAGGGTTACAGACAAGTAACCCGGAACGTTCCCTTTCAAAAGCTACAATCGATGCTGTGCTGCTTAGCGCATTGGGAACGAGAATGCCTACGCCGCTGTGCTTGAAGGTGTCTGGACCTTACGGTTGTGCAGGTGTGCTCACAAGAACGCAAGAAAGCCCTAGACATTAGCTTGTGACGTTGACTCAAGGACGTGAGAGCCCGGAGTGGCATGAACATCCAAGCTATAAAATCTTATGAATGTGTGCGGAGAGGACCAGCCTGCCGCATCACAAACAAATTGTAAGGGGGCACCCCTTGCCAGAGCAGTAGAGGAGGCAACCCCCCTGGTGGAGTGAGCTCTTAGACCCGTTGGCGAAGCTTGGCCGCACGCCTCATAGGCAAGAGCAATAGCATCCCTGACCCAATGTGACATGGTCTGTTTGGTGACCATAACAGACGAACAGTTGCTCTGACTTACGCCACTGGCTAGTGCAGTGGACGTAGGTCTGAAGAGCATGGACTGGGCACAGTCTGTGAGATCTCTCCTGCTCCGACGTTGTGAACGGCGGGGAGCAGAAAGCCTCAAGAGTGACCGGATGTACAGCCGAGAAAGGTACCTTAGGCAGGGAATCAGGATGAGGATGCAAAATCACTTTCACCATTCCTGGGGCAAAGTCTAAGCAGGATGGTGATATTGACAGAGCCTGCATGTCCCCGATTCTTTTTAGAGAGGTTATAGCCATAAGAAAAACCATCTGTAGGGTCAGAATTTTGTCAGACGCTGACTCTAGAGATTCAAAGGGGATCTCAACCAGACCCTCGAGGCTAAGTCCCATAAAGGGATCTTGGTTCTTACGGGAGGCCTCAGTCGTCTGGCCCCACGAATAATGCGAGCGAGCAGAGGATGTCTCCCGAGTGGCACCCTGTCAACCAAGGCGTGGCAAGCCGAAAGAGCGGCCACATAAACCTTGAGAGTGGCGGGGCATGTGCCTGTTGATAATTTTTCCTGCAGGAAGTCCAGAACTGAAGCAATCTGGCAGTTGACCGGATCTGCATTATGTACGACACACCACCTTTCAAAGACACCCCATTTGTTGGCATAACTCTTTCTAGTGGAGCCCTAGCACTTAGAATGGTCTCAATAACGGCAGGCGAAAGCCCAGTGCCCCTCAGTTGGTACCCATCAGGGGCCAAACATGAAGGTTCCACAGGTTGGGCCTGGGATGGAATATCGTGCCCTCCGCCTGGGACAGAAGGTCCCTCCTCTCCGGAATCGCCCATGGCGAGCCGCAGAGGAGAGATATTATCTCCGAGAACCATACGAGGCGCTATCAGTAAGAGGCAAGACCCTTGTTGGCGAACTCTGGCTAGAACTCCCGGGAGCAGAGATACTGGAGGAAATGCATACAGGCGCATTTTGGGCCATGTGTGTGCCATCGCGTCCAGACCCAGTGGGGCTGGGTGACTCAGAGAGACGTAGAGGGGACATTGCGCTGTCTGTTGGGAGGCGAAGAGGTCCACCTCCGCTTCATAAAATCTGGTCCAGATCTGTTTTACTACTTCTGGGTGGAGTTTCCATTCCCCCATTGGCAGTTTCTGTCTGGACAGTAAATCCGCTCCAACATTCAGATGTCCTGGAATGTAAACTGCCCTGAGTGACAGGAACTTGGCCATGAAACCTAAAATTTTTTGGTACTGACGAACAGTGCGATCTTGGTCTAGCCAGACTTTACTCATGGTTAGCCGAATGGTCTCGATTCGAGTGGGAGACAGTTGTGCCCGCATCGTAATCGAATCCCAAACGATCCCGAGATAAGTCGTTCTCTGTGCAGGAGAAAGAACACCTTTCTTGGTATTGAGTCTCAACCTTAGAGAAACTAGATGAGCTAACACAATGTCTCTGTGTTGAAGCGCCACCTTTTGCGATAGTGCTAGTATTAACCAGTCGTCTATGTAATTCAAAATGCGAATGCCCTGGAGTCTTAATGGAACCAGTGCTGCATCCATGCATTTTGTGTACGTGCGGGGTGACAAGGCTAAGCCAAATGGAAGAACCCGAAATTGGTATGCTTCACCCCTGAAAGCGAACCTCAGGAACTTCCTGTGTTGTGGCAATATTTGTATGTGAAAATATGCGTCCTTCAGATCGATCGTGACGAACCAATCGTGACGTTGAATTTGCGACACGACCGTCTTGACGGTTAACATCTTGAACTTGAGCGCATTGACTGTACGGTTTAACTGACTGTACTGCCTCGAAGATCTAAGATTGGACGCAACCCCCCGTCCTTCTTGGGAACCAGGAAGTATCTGCTGTAATAAAACATCACGCGCCGATGCACACAAATCAGTGACTAACGTTACTAACCTGCTGACTCCGACCTCGTCTACTCTGTGCGTTTCTCAGCATCGGTCCCGAGCGCCGAGGTCGCGATCAGCCATGGTCTCGTTCACTCCGGCTCCAACACGCCACCACGAAGCCTGGGTGGTTCCGCAGCGGAAGACGCGAGTCAGGCCCAGACCAAAACTCTCTCCGACCCTCCCGGTTTTCGAGCTATCCACACAGAACCGCTTCTCCCCTCTCCGCGAAACAGAACACGATGCTTTGATCATCGGCGATTCCATCGTTCGGCACGTACATGCTACGTTAGGTAAAAGTAAGGTGCACAGTCACTGCTTTCCTGGTGCTCGTGTTTCTGAAATCGCTGCTCGCGTTCCCGAGATTCTGAACGATGACGAGCGCGTCGGAACTGTGGTCCTGCACGCGGGAGTGAACGACATCAGGCTGCGCCAGACGGAGATTCTGAAAAAAGACTTCAGGAATCTGATCGATACGGTACGCAGCACATCGTCCTAAACAACGATTATTGTGTCAGGACCGCTTCCCACGTACCGACTAGGACATGAAAAATTTAGTAGATTGTTCGCGCTAAATGAATGGTTAATGTCATGGTGCAATGAGCAGAAACTGCTCTTTCTAAATAATTGGAATCTGTTTTGGGAGCGTCCTAGGCTTTTCCGTGCTGATGGCTTACACCCAAGCAGATTCGGAGCAGATCTTTTGTCGGATAACATCTCCAAAATGTTAAATACTTTTTGACTAGTAACCAAAAGTCCAAATCATAGTCTCTGCTGCACCAATTTAACTGATATAAATACTAGTGTTGAACATTGCATAGAAACTGTGTCTATTCCTCGTTTAGTGAGACCAAATAATAAATCTACTGCAGGATCTAGGAACAATCTAATTGTTATTAAACCAGAAAATGTTGCTATTAGTAAACAAAAACAATTTTTAAAGCTAGGTCTTCTAAACATTAGATCACTCACACCTAAGGCAGTTATTGTAAATGAAATAGTCACGGATAATAGCTTCGATGTACTTTGCCTTACTGAAACCTGGCTTAAACCAAATGATTATTTTGGTCTAAATGAGTCTACTCCATCTGGATACTCCTATAAGCACAAGCCCCGTCTGATTGGTCGTGGCGGCGGTGTTGCAACAATCTATAGAGATATTCTCAATGTTACTCAGAAAACGGGTTATAAGTTTATTTCGTTTGAAGTACTTGTACTAAATGTTACGCTCTTAGATGTTAGAAAAACAGCCCTATTATCTCTAGCCTTGGCTACCGTATATAGACCGCCTGGGCCTTACGCTGATTTCCTAAAAGAGTTTGCAGATTTTCTCTCAGACCTATTAGTCAATGTAGATAAAGCATTAATTGTTGGAGATTTTAACATACATGTAGACAATCCAAATGATGCGTTAGGGGCTGCGTTTACAGATTTATTAAACTCCTTTGGGGTCAAGCAAAACGTCACCGGACCAACTCATCGTCTTAATCACACACTCGATTTAATTATATCATATGGAACCGATCCAACTGATATAGATATCATTCCACAAAGTGATGATGTCACTGACCATTACATGGTAACTTGCATATTACGTACTGCTGTAATATGTCATGCGGCGCCGCGTTATCGACCAGGCAGAACAATCCTTCCATCCACCATAGATAATTTCTCAAATTGCTTATCTAATCTGTCTCATCTGCTGCCTGAACCCAAACAAACAGATGAACTAGAAGAACTAACTAGCACTATGAGCACCATTCTCTCTAGAACATTGGATGTTGTTGCACCTATTAAATTAAAAAAGGTCAGAGAGAAAATTAAAGCACCATGGTACAACAATACTACGCATGTTCTAAAGAGAGAAACCCGTAATTTAGAGCGTAAATGGAAAAAAAAACTAATTTAGAGGTCTTTAGAATCGCGTGGAAAGACAGTATGTCACGTTATAAAAAGGCCCTTAAAGCGGCCAGGGCTGAGCACCTCCGCAAACTAATAGAAAATAATCAAAATAATCCTAGGTTTTTATTTAACACCGTGGCTAGACTAACAAATAAACAGAAGTCACCCGAACGAAATATCCCTTTACAGTTCAGTAGTAATGATTTCATGAACTTCTTCACTGAGAAAATAGAAAGCATCAGAACCACAATTGTAAACGTTCAATCTTCAATCGCGCCTTATAATTCAGCCTCAATTATCACCCCTCAAGAACAATTACAGTGCTTTACAACTATAGAACAAAAAGAGTTAAATAAACTTATCACTTCATCTAAAACAACAACATGTTTATTAGATCCTATACCAACTAAACTACTGAAAGAAGTGTTACCTGTAGTGGAAGAGCCTCTCAATATTATTAACTCATCTTTATCTTTAGGTCATGTTCCAAGAACATTTAAACTGGCAGTTATAAAACCTCTCATTAAGAAACCACAATTAGATCTTAATAATCTAGCAAATTATAGACCAATTTCAAATCTCCCATTTATGTCTAAAATACTAGAAAAAGTTGTGTCCGCTCAACTGGGCTCTTTCTTACAAGAAAATGATATCTATGAAAAGTTTCAGTCTGGATTCAGACCGCATCACAGCACTGAAACTGCGCTCGTTAAAATCACAAATGATTTACTTTTAGCTTCTGACCAAGGCTGTTTCTCAATACTAGTTTTACTTGATCTAAGTGCTGTGTGCGATACTATAGATCACACAATACTCTTAGATCGACTACAAAATTATACGGGTGTTCAAGGACAAGCATTAAGCTGGTTCAAATCATACCTATCTGACCGCTACCATTTTGTCTCTTTAAATGGAGAAAAATCGATCATAACTCCAGTAAACTATGGAGTGCCGCAGGGATCTGTGTTGGGCCCTCTGTTATTCTCAATATATATGCTGCCACTTGGAAATATTATAAGGAAACATGGAATTAGTTTCCATTGTTATGCTGATGACACTCAAATATATATTTCATCACGGCCGGATGAAAACGCTAAATTATCCAAATTGACAGAATGTGTTAAAGATATCAAAGATTGGATGACGCGTAATTTTCTTTTATTAAATCCAGACAAGACAGAGGTAATACTTATCGGTTCAAAAAACCGCCCACAAAACCTCTCACAATACAATTTTAACATCGTAGGATGTCCTGTTACTTTATCCTCTACAGTAAAAGACCTGGGTGTTATACTCGATTGCAACCTGTCTTTTGAAAATCATATTTCATATGTTACAAGAACAGCCTTTTTCCACCTTAGAAACATTGCTAAGCTACGTAATATGCTATCAGTTTCCGATGCAGAAAAGTTAGTTCATGCATTCATGACCTCGAGACTAGATTACTGTAATGCTTTATTAGCTGGTTGTCCTGCATCCTCAATAAACAAGCTACAGTTAGTCCAAAATGCAGCCGCTAGAGTTCTTACTAGATCAAGAAAATATGATCATATAACACCGATTTTATCATCACTGCATTGGTTACCTATAAAGTTCCGTATCAATTACAAGGTATTGCTACTGACTTATAAAGCCCTAAACGGCTTAGCTCCAGTCTATTTAACGGATCTTCTATCGCCCTATAATCCATCGCGCTCTTTAAGATCACTAAATTCGAGGCTTTTGGTCATACCTAGGATATCCAGATCCACCAAAGGAGGGAGAGCATTTTCACATTTAGCTCCGAAACTCTGGAATAGCCTTCCTGATACTGTTTGTTGCTCAGACTCGCTCTCCCAGTTTAAAACTAGATTAAAGACGCATCTCTTCAGCCAGGCATTCATATAACATTTTAAATCTTACTGTTCAAACTACAATCTGGCCTCTAGTTCATAAATGCCAGAGGAGAACTGGCCCCCGACTGAGCCTGGGTTCTCCCAAGGTTTTTTTTCTCCATTGGGTCACCTGATGGAGTTTTAGGACACCATTAGGTCACTTGATGGAGTTTTCGGTTCCTTGCCACTGTTGCCTTTGGCTTGCTCAGTTGGGGATATTTTGGGGATATTAATTTAATTTTATCAATCAATAAATTTACACTAGAAACAACCTTGTTGTGTTATTTTGGTTTAATGCTGTGAAGCTGCTTTGATGCAATCTGTATTGTGAAAAGCGCTATACAAATATACTTGACTTGACTTGACTTAATAGCCCGACTGCCTCTATGGAAGAGGAACATGTTCTATGGCCTCTTTGCTCAGAAGAGTTTGTAGCTCTTGCGACAGTACATGCATCAGCTCCGGTCTCACGGACGTGGATACCACGCCGTTGGGCTATGAATAAAGTGGATTCTGTATCCTATCTGTACTGTGCTTAATACCCACGCAGAAATGCCTGGCAGAAGTTTCCACGTTTCCAAGTTTCTCTCAATTTTAACACTTCCTTTTGAGGGGATGTTAGATGTTCCGTGTCCTGGATGACAGCAGGAAGCAACGGAACATCTAACAATTCGCTGGAAACCGCTGCCCCCCCGAAGCACCAGAGGTGGCGGGGATGGAGAGGTTTCGTGGGGGTAACGAGAAGGGGCGGTCAGATGTAATACGGGCCCCGTCTCGCGGGGGGGCTACCCACACCACACTGGGCGCCAGACCATCAGGACTTCTTCTTTCTGTTGATGATAGTCTTAAGGTCTGGCTTAGGAGGTTGCTGAGCGCGACGAGCCTGTCCCCAGTTCTTACTAGGGGGAGCACGGTTCGCCACACTCTGCTTTTTCACCTCCCTAGATCTTGAAGGACCGGGAGAGGTTGGGTGGCCGATGGCTCCTCCCCTTGAGTGCGGCGAGGAAGGAACTGAACAAACGCCTCCTCATGTCTCTTAACCTCTCTGAACCTGGAGACTACTGTGTTGACCGAGTCGCCAAACAGGCCAGAGGGAGAGACCGGGGAGTCCAGAAGAAAAACACGGTCCTTATATTTTATCCCCGTGAGGTTGAGCCACAGGTGCCTCTCCGTGCTAACGCAGACATACAGATGTGGCCTTTAGAAACGCGCGTTTTCTCCCGCGGCATTCGGCAATTCGTCTCGCATAGTCTCGCAGAATTCTTCAAGTTCTTTCGGGGGGGCCTACTTAAAAAATCCCTCAATGTGTTTCGCTTCACAGAATATCCACCAGGTGGCGCATAAAAAACAACTTTACATTCGATTTTTTAGTTTACTTCACATTAAGTCATGATTGTGAGAAAACATCCACGATAAAATATAAATTATAAATAGTAATAGACACAAATATTTACAGTAGGCTACTGTATTATACAGACATTTGAAAATATTTGTAAATGCAAAAGGTTCGTCAAAATTGTCTTAAGACAAGAAGGGGTATTGGACAACGTTTACGAATTTTTATATGCTTTGTCATTGCTGTGGTTTCCAGGAGATGAGTGCATGCAGAATATTTAACATTGCTTTTATTAAAACAGCATAGTGACGTTCTTGCCAGCGCAAAACTTTTTTGTACAACTATTAAGATGATTGTGCATGCAATGCGCATTTATATAAGTGCAACAGAGAATTTAGTGTGAGCATAATACATGTGACTCTGCCTGTAAAAACCCAGCAGTATTTTTTTTTTATATATATATAGGCTACACAAAATCATCCTAACATAATGAAAGGCTTAAATAATGCGACTTACCCAGACTCTTAATTCGTGCAGATATTTCTTGTGTGATTGTTCTTGTGCAGATATTTCTTGTGAGGTAATGTTGCAGCACAACGCGTAGCATTTATATTTTGGGCGCATCTGATTTGCCATTACATTATTAATAAATATTTTAATTGAACTGTCTTAATGCATTAAGCATAAAGATTTTTCCACGTTAGTCTCAGAATGTCCGGGGTTGGTTTGCGGTCTTGCCGACAGTTTGTAAATCTTCTAAATATTCATATTCACAAATTCCATACAAAGGGTGATCAACAGTTATGACTTCTAAAATAAAATAAAAAATGCGAACACGAAAAATAAAATAAAATGAATATTATAATGTTTTTTTTTTTTGTTGGGTCAGACAATGATTACCAAATTTCTCTCTCATATTGCTCCTCATAACCACTGAAAACGGTAAAAAAAAAAAAATCGAACCAAAAGTCAAATTAATATGGATGGAAGTTAAAAGTGGTGGGTACAAAATGACTCGTGACGAAATCTGGTGGGTGCGTACCCACCGTCCCCACCGAAATCGACGCCTATAGGGAAACATGATAATATAAAAAGTACTGTACAGTAATGCAGAAAAGCGCATTACAACCATGTTAAAGCTATTTAAAACGTTAAGATGCAAAAAGGAACTAAAGATAATGATATTGCGCAAATGCTCTCGGTCTCTTCAAAGGTCTTCGCAAATTATTGTGTTATAAGACTCAGTTATCATACATCACATCTCTTCTACTGTAAGTACACAGAAAAAAAAAGACAAATGATGCGCGTTTGAGTCGGATTTTTATGAAGAATATGTGACTGTTTATGTAACTGGCAAAAGAAAACATTGTCTTCGTCATACTTCGTCAACTCAGTATGGCCACATGAAACACGACTGCCATCTACAGGTTTTAGTATTTCCTGCGTCCAACACCTAATCCCCCTTCTGCACAATCCCGCAGAATTTCGGAAGTGCTCGCGGCATTCTTCTCTCTGAGACGCGCATTTTTAAAGGCCACATCTGTAGAACGGCCGATGGCACAGGCCGTCTGTTTAGTGGCACGGAGAGACAAGTCTGTGGCTCAGCGCAGTTCAGAAAACACTTCCTCATCTATCGTTGTGCCTGCACTCAAGTCCTTCAAGAGGTCAGCCTGGTACGCCTGTAACACAGCCATTGTGTGCAGCGCAGCACCAGCCTGACCTGCAGCTTGGTAAGCTTTACCCACGAGAGCCGATGTTGTTCTGCATGGCTTCGTGGGGAGGGTAGGTCTCTTAAGCGAAGATGCAGACCCAGGTGAGAGATAGCTGGCGAGCGTCTCTTCAACCCGAGGCATCTTCGCATACCCCTGCGCCTTCGAACCCACGATAGTCGAAAAAGTCGACGTCGAGGGAACAAAGACACAAGAGGTATATGGTTTTCTCCATGATTTAGAGATTCATGGAGGTGCTCGAAGAAGGGGAGAGACTAATGTTGCGGTCCCTCCCCCCTGCCACCGGACAGAAACCTATCCTCAAGCTTACTGCGTTTGGGGGTCTCTTGTTCGCGAGGCCAGTCAAGCTGCAATCTGGCCACCGCACGAGTAATAACCCTGAGTAATTCCTCGACGGACTTATCAACGTGCGAGGAATGCTCAGAGGTTGGCTGCTCGAAGTCCGTAGAGAGAGATTCATCATCGTCCCCTGCGTGAGCCGAAGAAGCACCAGGGACTTCGGGATCACTCGAGGGAACTTGTGGATCTGGTGAGCGAGCAAGCAAAAGGGACGACCCGTCTCTTGCTCGTCAGCCAAATCGATTTGGGAGCCCCACGATGTTAATGCGGGTGCGGACTGAAAGTAGCCAAGATGAGCACGAAGCATCTTAACTGTGAACAGTTCACAATGCTCGCACTCTCCTGACTCCAATGCAGCGGCCGCATGCTCCTCCCCCAAACACACAAAGCAGTAAGCGTGTGTATCCAGTTCTGACATAGGACGAGAACATGGAGGGATACAGCGCTTACTTTGCTGACTCATTTCTCTTTTTGACTTTTAAACTCTTTTATTAGATTGTTCAGAGATGAGAAAGAAAAAAAATCTGCACACTGCCAGATGTAAAACTAAATAACTCCTAACCAAGATCTGTAGTAGACAAAGAGGAAATAGATGCTTGCACACTAAGAGGTCTCTGAAGACAAAAGACCTGATGATGCACCTGTGGCTCATCTAATTGTAGCCTCGTGTCGCGGGTGCGCGCCGATGACGTCACCGACATTCACAGCAGGTCACGATTAAAGGCGTTCCCAATGCGCTAAGCAGCGCAGCATCGATTGTAGCTTTTGAAAGGGAACTCCTGTTATGATAAATAATGATGTCTACACTGCATAAAGATTTTTTTATTGACATTGTATCTGAACTTAGTTGTTCATGATGAGAGAATTTGCAGAACGCTTGCTGAACAAAACTCCAGCGTTGCAGATTTCTTCTTCAACAGAGACTAATCTAAACTCCTCTATTTGGCCGTGGATTAATGTGGAAATGTGATTGGTTATAATGCTCAACACTGTAAAAACTGCTTAAAAAGCTTTGATGCAATGTGAGCAGATATGGATGTAATTCTGCAATCAACACTTTTTATTCATGTTCACATTTCACTTTAATCACAACAGTCAATCATTTTAGTTTCTGCACCTGCATCTTAAATTTAAGGCATTTATGTGAGCATTGGGGGCATTTTTACCCCAAGCCCAAATGTGAATCCACTGCAATGAGAAACATAAAACAGCTTGGTTTTAAAGTGACTTCTGTGTGAGCTGTACTTCATACATTGTTACATAATTGACAATAGATAATGGACACTTTTTGCATGCAAATTTTATCTGAAATATTGCTAATGCTATGAGTCACTGTATCTAGTAAAATAAAATAAATACAGTATATACATACATTAAAGACTAATGCATAGTATTTTTTTTTTTGGGGGGGGGGGTGTCTTCTGTGTCTCTCAGAGTCGTTCACTGTTGTGGTTCCTCGTGATCAGACAGTGGCTCATGTCGGGTCCACAGTCACTCTGCCCTGCTGGATCTCTCCTCCTGAGAACGCTGAAGCTCTGGAGATCCGCTGGTACCGTCAAGAGTTCAGCAAACCTGTTCTCCTCTATCAGCATGGGAAGATCCAGGACATCCAGGAGGAATCGTTCAGGAACAGAAGCTCACTAACTCTGTGGTCAGATCAGTCTGGTGGCCTGAAGGATGGAGACGTCTCTCTACGCCTGGAGAAACTCAGGATTCAGGATGAAGGTTCATTTCACTGTTATGTCAGTGGAGAAAGTGCATATGACAGCGGAGAGGTGTTTCTCAAAGTCACAGGTGAGTCAAAACCTACAATTCATGTTTTATGGATCATTAAAGCCTGTAAAGGGGACATTTGTTTTATTGCAAGGGGAAAACATCATTACATGAACTTCCAAATGAATTGAAGAATCTGGGGTTGACTATACTCCTAATCATCCCCATATGTATATATACTAATTGGCTTCATCACTCTGTCTCCTCTCCACCAATAATCGGACAGAGAGGTTGTAGACACTTGCCTCTCATCCCTCGGGAAGAGAGCCAAGCATGAGTGGAGCTTCCTCACTGTAAACTTGACACAGTGATTCATCCCCCTCAAGGGCTGAATTCTGAATCCTAAGCAGACAACGCAGAGCTCATGAGTGTCCTCAGGTGTCAAATAACGAGGACACGGAAGCAAGACAAAATAGCTCAGGCACCCCTTTACACGCACACACTCCTGGACTGCTGTCTGCCAATAAGATTGCCATGTGTATAATAAATGCTGAGGGCGTTCCCCATAGCGTCAACACCAAGATGCAGTGTCGAATTTCCACTTTGAAAGGGAATGTCTTGGTTACTGTTGTATCCCTCGTTCCTTGAAGGAGGGAATGGAGACGTTACGTCGAAAAGACTGACATTATGGGAGCCAAATCACCTTCTAGTGGTAACAAAACAAGCCAATGGACATTAGCAAGTGAGATTTGCATGGCAAGCCACTCCCCCAGACATACGGGTATATAAGCTTGCCAGCAACTCACTCATTTTGTGCTCGTTTGTGCTGAGGAGGCGAGACAGGGTCCCAGCCGTTCAGCGGTGATACGGGGTTGTGGCAGACGGGACATGTCGTCTCAGTTTCCTCCTTCAGGGAACGAGGGTTACAGCAGTAACCAAGACTTTTCCCGATCAGCCGGTCACGTTCGACTTTCCGTGGGCGTGAACGGGGCACAGCGACGAAAGGGAGTGGTGGGAACTTTGGGCACATATCCGGGCTGGGGTTTCAGGATTACGTGAGTCAGCTGACCCAAATTCCAGACAAGTTTCGCTGACCGAAAATGCCTGCAGGTCCCCTACCCTCTTGATAGACATGAGCTCAGTCAGGATCTTAAGCTTGACTGACTGTAGCAGCTCAAAGGGCGCTCTCTGCAGGGCTGTAAGTACAGCGGAGAGGTCCAAAGAGGGGAGAAGACGTGGTCGAGGAGGATTTAGTCTCCAGACACCTCTCAGGAACCTTATGATCAGGTCGTACACTCCCTAAGACCTACTGTCTACTGCTTTGTGATGTGCTGCAATTGCAGCAACATATTCTTTCAAGGCAGAGGGAGACAGCCTTCTCTTAAACCTCTCCGGCAAGTAAGAAAGCACAGAGCTGATCGGGCATTTACGAGGGTCCTCCTGGCGGGGAGGAACACCAATCAATGAACAGTCTCCACTTAAAGACATAAGCTACTTGTAGAGGAGGCTCTGGCTTGAGTGAGAGGAACTAAGGTTTTAATTAGGAATTAATTTAGCAGGGGGGGGGGGGGGGGTCGCCTGGGATATTTCAAAGAAACACAGGGCCAAAAAATGATCCTGCGGTAGGCCACTTAAGTCTGGAAGCCACACATGGAGGTTCCAGAGATCTGGACACGAGTGCTATGAGAAAACAGGTCCTTCCTCAGGGAAATTCCTTAGCTGTCATGAGGAGCATCATGTCCAAAAACCAGGTCCGGTCGAGCCAATAAGGGGCATCCATCAAGACCGGCTCCCCTTTCTCCTGTCCTTGCACAGTGTCTGTGCGAGCAAGCTCACTGGGGGAAATCCCCAGGGCCATCTGTGTGTCAGTGCATCCATGCCGGTCCCCTCGGTCATCATGGAGTAAAGAAGCTGGCAATGGGAGGACTCCGGAGAGGCAAACAAGTCTACCTGTGCATCTCCAAATCAACTCCATATCAGCATGGCAGAGTGACCTGAGCTTCTGCTGAGTTCAGAGGAGGAGATGTTGTGCGAGTTGTGACATGATAGGGAACTTTGTCCAGCATTAAGCCTGGTGTGAACACACATGAATTGAACATGAGCAAAAATGAAAATTTTGTTTTCTTTTAGCATTATTTATTTATATATTTTGCTTTAGAGTTTAGTTAAAAATTATATGGACTTTCTTTCTCAGAACCACCAGATCCACCAGATTCATCACATTCATCAGATCTATGGAAGGCACTTTTCTTCACCCTTCTCATCTGTGCTCTTCTGGGTTTGGTTGGGCTGATCCTGTACAAATACAGACAGAAACTAACAGGTACAATCTGGTTGAAAGATTTCAAAAGAGTTTAGGAGTTTGTTATTATGTTTTATGCATCTCATGTGTTTTATCTGTTTTGCAGGGAAGAAACCAGAAGAACAAAGTAAGTAACATGAACTCATGCCATGTACATCTAAACTCAGTCATGGATCAGACGAAAGCTTTTAGACACAGGATTACTGTGAGAAAATGCCTGTTCTTTTCTGAAAACACTTTCTGATACAGTTAAAGTAGTCTATGGTTTTATGCCAGTCAATGCCGGAGTTGGTTAAATGTGCAATTTAATCTGGAGAAATGATCATTGGTCCAAATTAATCCCTCCAATTTTATTTCATTTTAGTTTGTGAGGATGAAGCTATGGAGAAACTGACAAAAGAAGGTACTTTATTAAATGTTCTTTGATATATTTTTATAAGAACCATAACTGCTGAAGGGACACGCTAATCATTAAATAAACATTTACATGCATGTTGTAGCAGAAGAAAATATGAACATGGTTTGGTGGAAAATAGAATGAACTGAATAATGAAACAGTCAGTTCAGGATCAGGTCTGTCCACATATGTGTTAGTAAAAATGAACTCGATTAACAAATCATTGTCATTTTGTTGCTTTTACAGTCTAACTGTAACATAAGAATTTGCTCACTTTTCATATTTGTTAATTATACTTTTCTCTGTTACACATTGATAACTCTAGATGTCCTCAAAACATTTTTTTTTCTTTTCAAAACATCAAATTGCTTGTTTTTCATTTTAGCTGGGGGAGAGATAACTATAGAAGAACTGAGGAAACATGCAGGTATGACAATCTCATTTACATACATTTCATATGCATATATGTAAATATGATCTCACACACAAGTTTGAGGATTAATAATTGTTGCTTTGTTTTTTCCTCACAGTTCAGATCTCTGTTCACGAACATTATGTATCTCCAGATTTGAGCATTTCTAAGGACCGTAAAATAGTGAGGCACAATAAAGAATATAATCACACTGGAGAGGGATTCCCCTACAGATTATATGCATTTGGAGCCCAAAAATTTAAATATGGCCGTCACTATTGGGAGGTTGCGTTGGCACAAGAAAATAAACCTCCTAAAAACTACTGGTTAATTGGTGTAGTGAAAGATGGAAATTTTCGTTCAAAAGACAAATCTTTTACTCAATCAAACGGTTACTGGTTCTTGTGTTCAGACGGTCCTAATGGCGTTTTCACCAACTCTGATCCACCAGTTAAACTCTCACTGACGCCGAGACCTGAACAACTGGGAGTTCTGTTAGATTATGGTGCCGGTCAGCTGTCATTTTACAGTGTCAAAGAGAGGAAACATCTGCTGACCATGAGCTTCAGATTCACTGGATCAGTCGTTCCGCTGTTTAATCCAGGAGTAGTTGAACAGAGTCCGCTTGTAATTCTGGATTGTCCAGAACCTGTAGAATCAGCTGTAGAGTCCAGTGAACCTTTACTGAGTAACACAGAGGCTACACCGGACGCAAGCGGCGCGATGCAACGCAACAAAAGCAAAAAGAAACCATTATAATCAGTGATGCTGTCTACACTGGATGATGGACAATAGTAAACTGATGCTCTGCTCTATTTCTGATGTACTCCACACACACACACACACACACACACACACACACACACACACTAAAACTGCACTTTTAAGCCTTCTGTTTGTCAGTTCGGTGAGTTTGAGTGACTTTGATCTTAAAAACGAGCGAAATCCCAGCAAATTTAATATAAAATTAAATTTGACATTGTAAGATATATTCAATAGATGGACACTGTACTTTGGGGACATTGAAATACATTTCTTTTATAAACCATATTGTAAATGACATTGAAGTACACTTTGATTGATTTTTTTTGTCATTTTAATAAAAGACACAATAAATAAATAATCAAAATACTTTTGTTTTTTCTTTATAAATGAGATCTTGAGGAGGAAACACACTGAGACTTCAGACATGATGAAGTAAAGTGATGTTCATGAGACACGCAGAAACACACACTTGATTTGATTTAACTGCACCAATGCTTTTGGGGGTCACTGCTGTAAACCTCTTAAATGTGAATTAATTTAAAAGTTCTCTTTCTTTCTCCATTAATCACAGTTGTGGCTCCTTACGGTCGGGACTACATTCTCTTCTGTAAGACTTTCTTTCTTCAGGCAAACACAGGAGGAGATGTTCAGAACTGAAACGGTTGAGCTTTAAAATTATATTAAAAAAAGCACCGTGAACTTATCATAAGAGTAGTGCACATGACTTGTGTGCTGTATTCTAAGTGTTCTGAAGTTATATGATACTTCTGTGTGATGAACAGAACTTGATCTCGACACTAAAGAGCAGCAGTCTGGATATAAACTCCAGACTCAACCGCAGGAATGAATGACACCTGATATGCAGTGATGTTTGAGATGTTTGAGATGCCTGTCCAAACACTGTCCTCCTCCTTCATGACTCCTGATTTCTTGCTCTTCTTCTTTTGGGCTGGTTTGGGGGCGGAGCTGTCAGCTGATTGGCTGGATTTGATGCTGTCAGAATGAGAAAATGCAGGAATGTGAGAAACTCATGAACTGAAAATGAAAGTTTCTGTTGCATGTTTCCTTACCAGAACTGATGCTTGATCGTGGCTGATAAGGACAAAAATTAAATTAACCCATATGGCAACAATTAATTTCTACTCCTTGTTCAGAAAAAAATACAATATATTGCTCCATGAGAATTAAAAGGGCAGGCCTTAAGGTAGCCAATGATGTGCTGGTTTTAAGTCACATGACATTTGAATGTCCTTCCAGAACTCTCTTTCCCACCGTCACACTGAAGACTGTTAATGTGCTCAAGAAATTACTCTATTAACCTCATTTCTAAATCTCTTCTCAAGGGGGATTTTTATGAAGCATCTTTGATAAGTAAATTATATATTTTTATGCACAAATCAACTTTGTCTAACATAGTTTTACTGTAAATTGAGAAAATGGCAACGCTGTACCACAGTAGAATTGCAGTAATGTATTTCTACATTGGGATTTTTTATAGATAGTAGCATCAACAATATGATTGCAGTTATTTATTTATTTGAAGTGTTTATTGTAGTATAGTTGTATTTATGTATAAATAACAAATTGATTTCTTCTTTTCAGAAAATGAATACAGCAAAAAATCAGGTGCACGTTTGATAGATTCAGATTTCCGTCGATTTTTTCCGTTTATTTTGACTCTATTATTGAGTTGAACGCGTAACAGCTCATCTTCAGATCTCTGTGATTTAACAGAGTCTTCTTCTCCGGTGAGTTTCTGTTCCTCGATGAACACGACAGTCTGATTTATTATTTCTCTCACATGATTCATGTGTTTCTGGAAAATATCCCGTAGTGTTTTATTTGAGTGTCTGTATTTTCACAGGAATGTTGACTATTATTGTCGCTGTTCTGGTGAATCTCTTCATAGAGACTTCTGGTAAGAACATGTTTAATAATAATAAACTGTATTTCATATGGTGTCTTTAAAGCAGCTTCTCAAGGCACTTTACACTATAAAACAGACATAATTTTGCACACATTGAGTGTAGTTTTAGGAACCCATGCAAGAAGTGCGTTGTAATCAATGTGTTAAAACACAAAAGTATTGATAAGCTTTTCAGTCACAAAAAAAAAGAAAAAAAAAAGGACAAAGTAGCAATATTTCTGAAATGAAAAAAAGGAATTCTTAACAGTATGGGTCAAAAGACAAACTTGAATCAAATATAACTTCTAAAAAAAAAATTACAATAGTTTACATGCAATGAGTAGCCTAGTTTTGGTTGTTGTTGGTGGCGTTATTGCATTGTTATGCCTACAATGCAAAATTGTTCCCTCGCGATTGGAAGCTCCTGTAGCGCCGCATACGCATTTCAAAACATCGCAACGTGAAATGCCACAAAAAGCGGTTTGTGAAGGTCTTAGTGAGTTAGGAGTCCTCTCGACTTCTTTTAAGCTGTCCCAGGCTTAGGTGCTACTTTTAGGGCTAAAATGCTTCGTGAATTACTCTTAGTCAAAAAAAAATAGGAGTCCTAAAGTTACGAGTGACACGCCCATTATTTTTAGGAGTTGCTCCTAAATTCGCCAGTTAGAGCTACTTTTAACCTTAAAATTCTTTGTGAATACGGCCCCTGATCTCTAGGTTTTCTCAGAGGAAACGTGTCTTTAAAGCAGCTTCTCAAGGCACTTTACACTATAAAACAGACATAATTTTGCACACATTGAGTGTAGTTTTAGGAACCCATGCAAGAAGTGCGTTGTAATCAATGTGTTAAAACACAAAAGTATTGATAAGCTTTTCAGTCACAAAAAAAAAGAAAAAAAAAAGGACAAAGTAGCAATATTTCTGAAATGAAAAAAAGGAATTCTTAACAGTATGGGTCAAAAGACAAACTTGAATCAAATATAACTTCTAAAAAAAAAAAAAATTTAGTTTGGAACAGAGCCATCTAAATTTAACATTAGTGAACCAGCTTTACGGAGCTGATGATGAGAGACAATAAGCAAAACCTCTTAACACTATTAAGGCTCATCCATATTTATATCTCAGAAATACAATGTGAGAGAAAAGAAACATCCACATTTTGACCAGGATTGGAGTGGATATAAATCTGAGTCTCATCTGCACAGAAGTGATCATTACGCCTGAGTGTTCTTAAGAGCAATCCAGGAGGATATATATAAATGATAAAAATTAAGGGGCTTAAAACCGAACCCTGGGGGACGCCAGTCAATCTCAGACCTGAAGCCACTCATAAAAACAAACTGGTAGCGGTCAGAGAGATAAGATCTAAACCAGGTTAAAACAGTCTCAGAAACACCAAAGACAGTTTCAAGATGGTTGAGTAAGAGGTTGTGATTGACAGGTTTGGATTTCATTCAGTTTTATGGCATATATTCCAAACACACCATTCCTGATAGATCAACAAATGTTGATATTTATGGAGTAGGCCTAAATCATATATGTGAACTCTTTCAATTGGATATTATGGCACTGGGTTACAATGCTTAGACATGGAAGGTTATTAGGTCAATGTGACACCAACCAAGCTAACTAATTTTTGTTCTAAGAACGTTTTCCAAACATTTTGTTTTGGTTATGGAAACGTTAAAGTGTCCAGTTTTCTTAATGTTAGAGGAGCGTTTTATAAAAGTTTAGTATGATGTTCTTGAAACATTCTTTCAACTTACTTTTTATCAACAACTCAACATTCTAGTAATGTTGATTTGTAACATTCCAAGAACATTAAAACATCCCACTTCCTTAATGTTAACAGAATGTCTTTTAACTCCACAAACAGCATTACCAGCTTCACTTATTACTTGTCACATGCCTGTCCTGTCTCGTGTAGCACATGTGGTGTTTGTGTTCCTGTCTCTGTTTTGACCCCACCCTCCTTGTTATCTCATTATTGGCTTCATTTGTCCCACCTGTTCCTTCATTATCCTGCCTGATTTGTTCCCTTTTATAAGCTCCTTTGTGTTTGCAGTCTTTGTCAGATTGTTGTCTGGTTTACGTCTCCCGCTTCATGTGTAACCCTGGTATGTGTTGTTTCTAAAGTTGTTGTTTTGTTGAGTTCTTGTTTTTCCCCTTGTGGGTTTTTGGTTTCGATTTCTGTTTCAGTTTGTTAATAAATTCTTTTTCTGCAATTGAGTCCTTCCCTTAGTTTTCTTTAGTTTTCATGACAGAACGATCCGACCATGTCTAGGATTAAGCAGAAAGAGTCACGTCACCCACCAGGCCCTCCTGTCTCGTGCCCCCACTACCAACGCATTGTACGTTTCCAGTCATTAAGTGCCCTCCGCCAACAAGGAACTGACCTGAGGAAGTTCGCTAGGGAATTCCTTAGAGCGGTGGAGGGTTTAAGACTTAATAACGGGCCTCTTAAGGACCTTTTTTTTACGCTCTTAATGAGCCAATGGACTGGGTTCTCAGGAGGGCGTATGATGGGTGTACCTTTGAGGCTATGGTGGAGGGTCTTGCTCGCTTTCAGGAGCGGGAGGCCAGGAAGGTGGCCCCTGTTCCAGTGGTCCCGAGTCCGGTGGTCCCGAGTCCGGTGGTCCCGAGTCCGGTGGCTCCTAACACGGAGACCATCCCGGAGGTGACTGCCGTCCCTGACGCGCCACCCAGGCGTCTTGCTCTGCCCGCGCCGCCCAGGCATCTTGCTCTGCCCGCGCCGCCCAGGCATCTTGCTCTGCCCCACCGCCCAGGCGTCTTGCTCTGCCCGCACCGCCCAGGCGTCTTGCTCTGCCCCACCGCCCAGGCGTCTTGCTCTGCCCCACCGCCCAGGCGTCTTGCTCTGCCCGCACCGCCCAGGCGTCTTGCTCTGCCTGCGCCGCCCAGGCGTCTTGCTCTGCCCCACCGCCCAGGCGTCTTGCTCTGCCCGCACCGCCCAGGCGTCTTGCTCTGCCCCACCGCCCAGGCGTCTTGCTCTGCCCCACCGCCCAGGCGTCTTGCTCTGCCCCACCGCCCAGGCGTCTTGCTCTGCCCGCACCGCCCAGGCGTCTTGCTCTGCCCCACCGCCCTGGCGTCTTGCTCTGCCCCACCGCCCAGGCGTCTTGCTCTGCCTGCGCCGCCCAGGCGTCTTGCTCTGCCCCACCGCCCAGGCGTCTTGCTCTGCCCCACCGCCCAGGCGTCTTGCTCTGCCCCACCGCCCAGGCGTCTTGCTCTGCCCCACCGCCCAGGCGTCTTGCTCTGCCCGCACCGCCCAGGCGTCTTGCTCTGCCCCACCGCCCAGGCGTCTTGCTCTGCCCCACCGCCCAGGCGTCTTGCTCTGCCCGCACCGCCCAGGCGTCTTGCTCTGCCCCACCGCCCTGGCGTCTTGCTCTGCCCCACCGCCCAGGCGTCTTGCTCTGCCTGCGCCGCCCAGGCGTCTTGCTCTGCCCCACCGCCCAGGCGTCTTGCTCTGCCCGCACCACCCAGGCGTCTTGCTCTGCCCCACCGCCCAGGCGTCTTGCTCTGCCTGCGCCGCCCAGGCGTCTTGCTCTGCCCCACCGCCCAGGCGTCTTGCTCTGCCCGCGCCGCCCAGGTGTCATGCTCTACTGGCCCCGCCCGAGCTGCTCGCACTGCCTGCACCACCCCAGCGATCCGTCACGTCTGCTCAGCCAGAGACTGTTCACGTCACGTCTGCCCAGCCAGAGACTGTTCACGTCACGTTTGCCGAGCCTGTGTCTTCGGACAAGATGGCCGTCACAGAGACTGTTCACATCACGTCTGCCGGGCCTGTGTCTTCGGACAAGATGGCCGCCAAAGAGACTGTTCACGTCACGTTTGCCGAGCCTGTGTCTTCAGACAAGATGGCCGACGCCGACCCTGTTCACGTCACGTTTGCCGAGCCTGTGTCTTTGGACAAGATGGCCGCCACAGAGACTGTTCACGTCACGTCTGCCGAGCCTGTGTCTTCGGACAAGATGGCCGCCGCCGAGCCGGTGTCTGTTCCTGAGCCGGTGGTGTCTGTTCCTGAGCCGGTAAGCCACCCGAAAGGTCGTCTCCGCCATGGCCGCCTGAGGGGTCGTCTCCGTCATGGCCACCCGACGGGTCGTCTCGGCCCTGGCTGCCTGCACAATCTCCTCTGCCCTGGCCGCCCGAGGGAGAGTTTCTGCCCTGGCCGCCAGATGGACTGACATTTCCGCCCTGGCCTCCCGAACTCTGTGGTCCGCCCTGGCCTCCTGAACTCTGTGGTCCGCCCTGGCCTCCTGAACTGTCCATTTCCCCTGCTCCACCCTGGTCTGTCCTTCCTGTTCCCCCTGTTCCATCCTGGTCTGTCCCTCCCATCCCGCCCTGGTCCGTCCCTCCCGTCCCTAGTGGAGCGTCTGGTAGCCGCTCCGTAAGGAGGGGGTAATGTCACATGCCTGTCCTGTCTCGTGTAGCACATGTGGTGTTTGTGTTCCTGTCTCTGTTTTGACCCCACCCTTCCTTGTTATCTCATTATTGGCTTCATTTGTCCCACCTGTTCCTTCATTATCCTGCCTGATTTGTTCCCTTTTATAAGCTCCTTTGTGTTTGCAGTCTTTGTCGGATCGTTGTCTGGTTTACGTCTCCCGCTTCATGTGTAACCCTGGTATGTGTTGTTTCTAAAGTTGTTGTTTTGTTGAGTTCTTGTTTTCCCCCTTGTGGGTTTTTGGTTTCGATTTCGGTTTCAGTTTGTTAATAAATTATTTTTCTGCAATTGAGTCCTTCCCTTAGTTTTCTTTAGTTTTCATGACATTACTAACCAGATTTACTTTATTTCTCTCATACGTCTACAGAAGTTCTTAATGAGAATTAACAGAGGATTAGTTGTTGATGTTTTACATCAAAGAACGGACAAAAGTAATGATTATGAATATGTCAAATATAGCAAGGAGACATTTCAATTGTTTATTAATAAACAAGTGTTTTCTGTGTCAGTGTCGCTGCAAAAATGAAGTTGACGATGCAAGATCTTCGCAGTAGCGCCAGAGAGAAATGCATATTTCATACGGATTACATAAGCAGAGAGCAGTCTGTTTTCTTTCGTTTTGAATTGTTCTGCTTAAAAGTAGACATTTCAAGCTTTCTATATATTTCTCAGGTCTGTGAGGCAAGTACCTTATTCGCTGAATTTCGGTTAATTTATGAGACGAGAGTCCAGTTCACGCACCGGCGCCTCCATGTCATGATTATCTATTTTTTACTATTCTTATTTATTAAATCCAGACAATTGGTTGATGAAACATTGATTAAAATTAAGATACAATTAATAAAAAAACGAAATTCACTTTAAAGAAAGGCTTTGTGCTTTCTGTTTGAGGTCTTTGTGAAAGTTTTAAAGTCGCTTTCAGAGCGGTCATGTCCGTAACATTGTTTTTTTCCTCATAAACACGAAATGTTCCATGCGAACACGAAAAATAAAAATAAAAAGAATATTTTATGTTCTGTGGAGGCCGACCCTTCTTCGGTGGGTAGAGTATTACTTTTGGTTTGAGCAGTGTAATTCACAGAATTACTAAAAAATATTTTGCCACCTAAAAGTTAAAGATTTTTTGTGTCACGTCACGTGTATTTGTGTAGACTGATATTTTTCTAATGTGTGGACTCCTTTATTAGGCTAAGGGAGTATGGATATATAAACAGATGTTTTAATATATTGGTATTAAATGCATTTTCTGAGAATTTATATTTCAAGTTTTGACTGCAAATGTCACGTCCATAATGCTGGAATTGCCCAATTTTAAAGAATTTATCCCCAACTAGTCTTTTGGTGTAGGTCTACGTATTTTATAATCTTAACTTCAAATAACGCTAATAGTAATTTAAAGATGTGGTAGCCCTACATCTTACACATCATACTCCACTGTTATGGTGGAAATTTCAGTAGATTTACTCACTAACATTGTTAGAATGGAAACTAAAATATGGTAGTATCGTGCTGCAGCGCACATTCTATCAGCTGCAGTTCTGGCGCCTCAGTCCCAATACCGTAAAACTCGACGTACATTCACATCACATGTTAATGCAGCGGTAGAGTCACACTCACAGGACTCTGCACTTATTCGCAATCACAAAAGTTAATTATTTGCTTGTGCTTTAAAGCTTTGCCGGGTAAACATTTCATCGGCGTTCTGTTCTGACATGATGCACTTTTTCTGAGCACGTACTTAAGTGCGCGCGCACTGTCAAACAGTGCCAAACTGGATTTTTGTTGGGTCAGACCCATCTGATAGCGATGTGGGGCCGAAACCGAGAGAGCTACATGGAGCTACATGGAAAAAATATGCACCAAGCAAGCCACTTTTGCTGTTTTCATGAATACAAAAGTTGGGTGACCCTCCCCCTAGACTAAAAAATGTTGGATGACCCTCCCCTCAACAAAGAATAAAAAGACATGACCCTCCCCTATTTTCCTCCGGTGGTCCATTCCATAAATACAAACACTCATTATACAAACCTCATCAATGGTGATAATAATAAATAAAAAAATAGTAAAAGAATTCAGCTGCATAATTTATTCATGCCGCAATGCATGCTGGGAGCCATGAAGGAGTTTTGAATGCTGGCATTAAGCATTTCACCATTGTTGCGTTTCATATGCCGATTGTTGATGTCTGTGAGTGTATAAATAACACAGCCATTAATAACTTCCTGAACATGTTTTCATTTGTCAGAAAATCTGATTTTCACAATAACATCACATCAGTAGCACAATTTTTAATTAATTAAAAACAAAACACACTTCCGATCAGTGATTAGACTTCAGGTGTGATCAATGAGTTAGGCCACTTCATGATGATTTCACTATTAATTAACAGTCAACATCATCTGATGTTATTGTACTCTTCTGACACAATAAATGTGTTTTCTAAACACACTCATACTGCCGCTACAGGAAACACTGATCACCACGGCGGTGACTTCAAATGTTCCTCTTTCCTTAAGTGATTTTACTCATTAACATCAGGTGACATCACTAATGGTCACATTGAGCGTGTAAGGTTACAAATTACACAACAACAATGAGGGTGTGCTTACAATGTACTAAAAATGGTAAAAACAGAATAACATTTCTGTTATTTGCGTACAGACGAATATGTTGTCAAAACGATCCCTGTTCACACGGATCTGCATAAACTACTAAAAACGCTGCATTATTCATGCCAAGCCAGTAGATGGCGATTATGGGATTCCATTTGTGCCAAAAAAAGAGTCGACTGCTTTGTGCTTTGTACTATACATTTGTCCTTGACAACAGTCATTGCCTAGTTGTTCAGATAAATTAGTATGTTGATATGTACAGTGGGGAGAACAAGTATTTGATACACTGCCGATTTTGCATGTTTTCCAACTTACAAAGCATGTAGAAGTCTGTAATTTTTATCATAGGTACTCTTCAACTGTGAGTGATGGAATCTAAAACAAAAATCCAGAAAATCACATTGTATGATTTTTAAGTAATTAATTTGCATTTTATTGCATGACATAAGTATTTGATACATCAGAAAAGCAGAATTGTAATATGTGGTACAGAAACCTTTGTTTGCAATTACAGAGATCATACGTTTCCTGTAGTTCTTGTCCAGGTTTGCACACACTGCAGGGATTTTGGCCCACTCCTCCATACAGACCTTCTCCAGATCCTTCAGGTTTCAGGGCTGTCGCTGGGCAATACGGACTTTCAGCTCCCTCCAAAGATTTTCTATTGGGTTCAGGTCTGGAGACTGGCTAGGCCACTCCAGGACCTTGAGATGCTTCTTACGGAGCCACTCCTTAGTTGCCCTGGCTGTGTGTTTCGGGTCGTTGTCATGCTGGAAGACCCAGCCATGACCCATCTTCAATGCTCTTACTGAGGGAAGGAGGTCGTTGGCCAAGATCTCGCGATACATGGCCCCATCCATCCTCCCCTCAATACAGTGCAGTCATCCTGTCCCCTTTGCAGAAAAGCATCCCCAAAGAATGAGGTTTCCACCTCCATGCTTCACGGTTGGGATGGTGTTCTTGGGGTTGTACTCATCCTTCTTCTTCCTCCAAACACGGCGAGTGGAGTTTAGACCAAAAAGCTCGATTTTTGTCTCATCAGACCACATGACCTTCTCCCATTCCTCCTCTGGATCATCCAGATGGTCATTGGCAAACTTCAGACGGGCCTGGACATGCGCTGGCTTGAGCAGGGGGACCTTGCGTGCGCTGCAGGATTTTAATCCATGACGACATAGTGTGTTACTAATGGTTTTCTTTGAGACTGTGGTCCCAGCTCTCTTCAGGTCATTGACCAGGTCCTGCCGTGTAGTTCTGGGCTGATCCCTCACCTTCCTCATGATCATTGATGCCCCACGAGGTGAGATCTTGCATGGTGCCGCCCCAGACCGAGGGAGATTGACCGTCATCTTGAACTTCAAATACTTATGTCATGCAATAAAATTCAAATTAATTATTTAAAAAGCATACAATGTGATTTTCTGGATTTTTGTGTTAGATTCCGTCTCTCACAGTTGAAGTGTACCTATGATAAAAATTACAGACTTCTACATGCTTTGTAAGTAGGAAAACCTGCAAAATCGGCAGTGTATCAAATACTTGTTCTCCCCACTGTATGTTCATAAACAGAGAACATACATATGAACATATATTAATTAATTTATCTGAACAACTAGGTAATGACTGTTGTCAAGGACAAATGTATAGTACAAAGCACAAAGCAGTCGACTCTTTTTTGGCACAAATGGAACCCCATAAGTCTTATTTATTTTATTTTTCACAAAAAACATAGACTACAGATTTAGAATCACTGTGACTAGTAAATATAGCACATAAATACAGTATATAATGCATGTATTACATTGGGTGTGTCTCTCTGTGTCTCTCAGTGTCGTTCACTGTTGTGGTTCCTCGTGATCAGACAGTGGCTCATGTCGGGTCCACAGTCACTCTGCCCTGCTGGATCTCTCCTCCTGAGAACGCTGAAGCTCTGGAGATCCGCTGGTACCGTCATGACCAGTTCAGCAACCCTGTTCTCTTCTATCAGCATGGGAAGATCCAGGACATCCAGGAGGAATCGTACAGGAACAGAAGCTCATTGACTCTGTGGTCAGATCAGTCTGGTGGACTGAAGGATGGAGACGTCTCTCTACGCCTGGAGAAACTCAGGATTCAGGATGAAGGTTCATTTCACTGTTATGTCAGTGGAGAAAGTGAATATGACAGCGGAGAGATGTTTCTCAAAGTCACTGGTGAGTCAAAAACTACAATTCAATGTATTGTTTTTATGGATCTAGAGCTCATTAAATGAATAGTTCACCTATTGTGTTGCATGAGTAGGCTTTTCTCCAGATTTCAACCACTATATCTCTGAAACAAATGGAATATCAAAACACAAAAGTTTTTGCAGCATAATGCTGCCATCATTTTCCAAAGAAATTGTCAACCCAGCAATCAGGGAATGTTCTCATAACTTTTGCTAATATTCTGGCAATGTTCTCTCAAAATGAATATTCTTTCAATATCTTTCTAGTAACATTAATAGAATATTTGTTAAACATTTTTTTTTTGAAGAAGAAGAATGTGGTTTTACAGATGCTAGAAACGTGACTTTCAAATGAAAGATTGGTATCAAAGAGCAAACCCGGTTTCCTAACTGAAACCAGAGACTTGACAGAACATTCATCAAGTGTTAGACAGTATTTTAGGTTATTATGTGCTGAGGTTTTTGGTCCAATAATTAGAAACTCAGTTTTTTTCTTCAGAATTAAGTAGTAGAAAATTATTAATTTCTAGTCATCCATTTTTTTATATCAGCTATGCATTCCATTAATTTTGTGAATTGGTAAGTTTCATCGGGGCGTGAAGAATTATACAGTATCATCAGCATAACAGTGAAAACTAATTCCATGCTTCCTAATGATATCTCACAAGGGTAGCATGTACAGGGTGAACATCAGCGGTCCTAGTACTGAGCCTTGTGGTACGCCATACTGAACTTGTGATTTAACACTTTCTGGTCTCACACAGATATCTTCATATTTTCAGTGTTAATGCACTACAGTGATATTACAATAGCTGGTTCTGTTTTTATTTTTTTATTTTATTTTTTTATTAATGCTTCAACTTCATAATTGTTACATTTAAGCCTATCATGAAACTACAGAAAAAACAGTTGTTTAAACCACTTTAATGCAGTAATTTGACTTTCATTAAAGTAGTCATGTTGATATGCTTTTTCCTCAATCTCTTTCTTTATCAATGCAGTAATTTTCTATGAAAACAGTAATGCAATTTCTGTAAGAGAAATCAACAAAAGTCAAGGGTCAAGAGATCAACTAAAGATTTTGCTGTGAAGAATGTTGTTGTTAATAAAGATCAAGTTGAAAGAATGTTTCAGGAATATCATACTAACTGTAAAAAATTTGTTTAAAAAAAATCCTCTAATATAAGGAAACCGTCTCATGTAACCCATGTTCCCTTAGAAGGGAACGAGACACTGCGTCGGTAATGACACATTTTAGGGAACGCCCTTCAGCATAGCGCCTCTGAAGCATGAATGAAACTAAGCCAACCATGATTGGTGTTGCGTCATGATGTAGTGTGTGACAACATACACAGAAGCTACAAAGGGATGCCGGCACACAACAGAGTTAGCTTCTGTGATGAAGCAAGTTGCTCCCAGGCAGGGGAAGGCGTGGCAAAGGGACGCAGTTTCTCGTTCCCTTCTCAGGGAACAAGGGTTACAGTCATAACCCGAGATGTTCCCTTTTGAGGGAACTCACACTGCGTCGGTCACAACACTTTGGGGAACAAATACCCACTATGTTTGTATGCCACAACAACTTAGGACAAGAGCACTTGTGCACCCGGCATCAAAGGAAGGTCCAGACTATAGAATCTTGTAAATGTATGAGGGGTGCCCATCCAGCCGCATCACACACTTCTTGGATAGGGGCCCCTGAGAGGAGGGCTCTAGAGGACACCATGCCTCTGGATGCGTATTACGAGTTCAGTCTATAGGTATGTGCGTTTGAATATATGTGCGCAGGCGTGTAGTCCTTCCCTACAAATCAACCCTAAACATACTACTTGTCTTGCCTTAAAATTAATAATACAGAATTTTATCGCTTCCACGTAGCCACGCGAACCGGAATTATCCCGACAACGCTTTATCTGTAGAGAGGTAAAGGGAGGGGAGGAAGGCCTTCACAGGGAAGAGCCTAGTTGACATTTCAGGACTGCTCTGTCGTCGTGTCCAAGCGCAGGTCCTTCATCAGATCTGGAGTGTGTGTGTGTCCAGGCGCAGGTCCTTCATCAGATCTGGAGTGTGTGTGTGTCCAGGCGCAGGTCCTTCATCAGATCTGGATACGGCCTGGATCCGGCGGCCTGCGGTAAACCTCGGGATAAACAGAGAGACTAATATTAGCGTAGATGCCATTCTTCTTATGATGTAACGAGTACATCAGGATTTATGGGAAGTGTTCCCGGTTCCAGCTGACCTAATCTATGCAGCCTAACATTGAATTATAAAAGTCTATAATGTGTTATGTGTATCCTAGGTCAAAGAGATGTGTTTTTAGTCAAGCTTTGAACTGACAGAGTGTGTCTGCTTCCCGGACAATGGTAGGAAGACTGTTCCAAGGTTTTGGTGCTAAATAGGAAAAGGATCTTCCGCCAGCAGTCGATTTTGATATTCTAGGTATTATCAACTGGCCGGAATTTCGAGATCACAATAGACGTGAAGGACTATAATGCGTTAAGAGCTCGCTCAAGCACTGCGGCGCTAAACCATTTAGTGCTTTGTAAGTAATCAGCAATATTTTAAAATTTATACAATGTTTAATAGGGAGCCAATGCAGTGTTTACAGAACCGGGCTAATTTGGTCATACTTCCTGGCTCTGGTAAGAACTCGAGTTGTTGCGTTTTGGACCAGCTGTAGTTTGTTTATTAAGCGTGCAGGGCAACCACCCAGTAGAGCATTACAATAATCTAGCCTTGAGGTCATGAACGCATGAACTAATTGTTCCGCATTTGTCAAAGAGAGCATATGACGTAATTTAGATATATTTTTAAGATGGAAGAATGCGGTTTTACAGATACTAGACACGTGACTTTCAAATGAAAGATTGGTATCAAAGAGCACACCCAGGTTCCTAACCGACGACGAAGACTTGACAGAGCAGCCATCAAGTGTTAGACAGTATTCTAGGTTATTACGTGAGGAAGTTTTTTGTCCAATAATTAGAATCTCTGTTTTTTCAGAATTAAGTAGTAGGAAATTACTAGTCCAATTTGTTATATCACCTATACATTCCTTTTCTTTGTGTTGAGCCTCAATCCCACCTCTGAATGTGGGCAAGGACGACAGCTCCTGTGACTGGGCCAGAATAAGCCAATCGTCGATATAATTCAGCACCCGGATGCCCTGAAGCCTCCATGCACTTGATAAATGGGCGAATGGAAGAACCCGATATTGGAACTCTCCGCCCCCGAAGGCGAACCTCAGGAACCTCCTGTGAGATGGATGGATATGTGGTATAGGTATGGGTCCTTTAGATCTATCGTGACAAATCAATCCTCAGATTGGATCTGACTCATGATGATGGGAATAGTAAGCATCTTTAACCTGAATCTCCTCAGGTACCGATTCAAGTGCTTTAGATCTAAAATTGGATATGACCCTCCATCCTTCTAGGGAATTATGAAGTAGCGGCTGTAGAACCCGGAATCCCTGTCTGGTGGAGGAACACGTTCTAATGCCTCATTTACCAGCAGGGAGTTTACTTCCTGTTCCAATACCCGACTCTGCTCTGGGTCAACTGCAGTCCACACCACCCTGCTGGATTTCAGAGGGCGGAAATCGAACTGCAGCCTGTAACCCTTTTCTATTGTACACGGGACCAAGGAGAAATATTCGGCAGGTTTTGCCATGCTTTGAATATTCTACTATATTTGAAATATTACTGTATACTGCACCCCTGTCCGAAATTCAGAATGGATGGGGACACACATCAGATGTGTATACACTGCTTGGGAGTGCAGCACACTCAGGCAGATCTCGAGGGAGCCTGTGCAGATTGTGAAAGGTTGCTGATCTGAGTGCTGCCCTCACGTTTGCCCATTTTCAGTGACGATGGTCAGGCTTGCGTTCCCTGGTGGTTCGGGTCCGGGCGCGGCGTCTCAGATCATGGGGTTCCCAGATGGAGCTGACAGAGGACCCTGAGACTGCTGAGGCACTTTCTCAGGCTTCCTTTGCCAGCTCTGATGTTCTCCCTCCTCATGCGGAATCCTTTCACAATCTGCACAGGCTCCCTCGAGATCTGCCTGAGCGTGCTGCTCTCCCAAGCACTGTACAAACATCTGATGTGTGTCCCCATCCGTTATGAATCTCGGACAGGGGTGCACACATCTCTTAACCCTCTGGGGACCAAGCTGTTTTTGGGGTCCTTGAGATGTTCTGACATGCCTTGACATTTGTGCTTTTTTCAGTTATTTATAAACATGTTAATGGCAAAGGTGTAAATTCACTCTATATAGCACAAACAGGGCTACCATAATATGCGAGCAACGTGTATGTAGATGTTTGTATTTTTAAGAGAATAATGTTTATGCGTGGTTATTGGAAAAAATTCAAATGAAAGTTGCTGAATTAAGACCACAAAACACATATTAAATATGTGTCCACAAGACTTTTGACTAATGGATGTCGTCCCTTTGAGTTCTAGCTTCAAAATGATGTAAAAATAGTCTTGCTTTATCGTTCACAAAAAAAAATACATTGATTTAAATGGTGTAAAACAGGTTTTGCTTGGAAAGCCAATATGCGAGGGGGAGGAGTAGTTTACACCTTAGATTATGAATGTCCCACCCACTCTGCATAATGAGCCATTCACTCAGGTGTGAAACTGACTGAGCCACAATGCAAGGACAAAAGATGTATTTAGAAGAAGACTTATATTGACCATTTAAGATTTCGCTTACATCTCTCTTGTAAATATGTTTTGCTATTTTATTAAAAATGTTACAATTACAACAATAATTACAATTTCAACAATATTTCAAGTGTACTCTTTCTTTGTAAAAAAAAAAAAAAAAAAGATTATAGGCCTACATTTTATCATATGTATTCATTAGTTTGAATATAGCCAACATTGGAACATCTAACATCTTAGTCTATGAATTTATTTTTGACAAAAATAGTATTTTTTTTGCAGTTTAATACGTTGCTTATACAAATACATTTTATTTCAACATATTCCAGTCGATTTTTACTCATCTCAGTAGGCTATAGCAAAGCAGTTTATTCTTTCACACACAGACGCGCGATTCATATTTAGGCTAAACAGTCTTTACAAATATGTCCCCTTCATTCATCTCACAGAAAGGCGAGTCATATTATAGAAATGCGATTCATCTTTTTGCGGTTTACATAGGCCTACACTAACGTTATTCCATAATGTTATTCCACACGTGAGAAAAGAAAACAGCCTACCTCACTCCTCAGCGGAATCTGCTCCTCATTTCAGGAGATATTGCTCCTCATCAGCACTGTTCTGAGGAATCTTTTCTCCATAAGGTAGGCTATAATGTCTCACTCGCGAGGAGTCGCAACGCGCTTTGTTTACAGCTGATGTGGGCGTTTCACAGCTCTGAAATAGTTCTCAGAATTTGCGTTTGAATAGCACGCGCTCTCCGGGGAGTGGTCACATTACTGTGAATGAGCTCCTAATGAGCTCGACAGGAGTCGCTCTCTTTTTATACAGATTACAGAAGCTGAGAATATTTGTTTTTTATATAAATGACTTCATTTAAAAGATGCGATCTCAAGCTTTATGCCCGTGGGTCTGTTTGCCTGTTTGACTGAATTTTCGCGGAGTTATAGATCATTTTCGAACGCGTTTCAAATGGGAGTTTACTGACAGAGAGAAGGCAGAAATCGCATCATGTTAATTTTTCTTTATTTGTCAAAAAGCAAAACACTTTATTTTTATTGTGAGTATACAGAAAAAAAATAGAAACTGAACAGGATCGATTGATGTATTACACGAAAATGAAAGATCAAAATTAACAGAGCATTTAGTGTTTATTTTCATTGCTAAAAAAAAAAAACGAGCAAAACGCGTGGGCGCGTTTGTGGTCCCCAGAGGGTTAAATGATTTTGCCATGTTTGCTGATAATATACAGGCTTGTTTGACAGAAAACACCAAATAAGACAGACAAAGATAGAGAGTGCTTGCTGAAGAGCAGAAAGCTAACTCTGTTGTGTGTCGGCGTCTCTTTGTAGCTTCTGTATATGCCGTCACACATTACGTCATGACACAAAACCATCCAGGATTGATTTAAGCCCTATTCGGACGGGATTAACTTTACAAGGGTAGATAGAGTAATGTAATTTTACCACAGGACGTCTGTAATATTAATGGCCAATTCGCACGGGATAAGAGATCTCAGTAAAACTAGCAGAAGTAGGAAAGGTAACTCGATTTGCACATCGCTGTCACTCCTGTCGTCATGCTTCATGTATTACATTACTTTCTTATATCACGTGTGCAAACACATAACCTATATTTATAAAACCGTTATGTCCGGTCGAGCGATGTATTAATTAACTTCAGATTGGATTGTGTTGGTAATAGGCACTTGCCTAACGCTAAAAGTTTCGTGCCTCTAACAACTTTTGATCTTCTTTCTGATCTGAATGGCGTGTGGAAAACACTTGAGTTTTGTCCCAGCGTCTAGAACACAACTGAATGCTTTTTCAAGCGTCTCCATACTTGAAAAACTGTGGAAAAATACTTTTAAACAGGAAATGCCGAAATATTTACGTACATGTTTACAGCGGGTCTATTCGCACGGGATTAGTATTACCTGAGGTAGTTTTTCCGGACCTTTTTACCGAAGGTAAAAGTCGGCGTAATCTTAACTGACATTGTCCGTGATGATTACTGAGATGCACATTCGGACGCGACTAAAATCACAGAGAAGCTCTGGTCATTATTACTTTACCCCACCTCTCCGTGTTAAACTAATTTCGCTGGTACTTGTGACTAAGTGACAATAAAGCTACTACAACTAGTCCCGTCTAAATAGGGCTTTAGTTCTCCAAAGTGTTGTTCCGACGCAGTGCGATCTCCCTCGAAAGGGAACTGGATATTTTAAAGTTACCATAACCAACACATAATGTTTGAAAAACGTTCTTAGAACAAACATTTGTTTGCTGGGAAGCAGCCTTCATTAATCCACTAGAGATGCATTTACCCCAAAGAAATGTAAAATATACTTGCACAGTGTTTGTAGAACGTCTGTCTCTTCTCTTCCAGCTTTAGGATCCGCTCCTGTCCTGTTTCCACAGCCTCTGGATGATGGATGTGTGAACATCAGCTGTAAGTCCAGCGGCTGGTATCCAGAGCCGGACGTCACCTGGATGTCAGATGAGCGAACGGTTCTCCGTCCTGGAGGAGTGTCTCGCAGTCGTGGAGCAGATGAGATGATCTCTGTCCACAGCTGGACGGCCGTCTCTCACTCGGACACTCAACTGGTCTCATGCTCAATGTCTCTCAAGACTGGAGAGTTTAGAGAAAGTAGGATTGACATACAGGCCGTCATCCCTTCAGGTCAGAGAACATCTTGGAACAAACATATTTGTAGATATCTGAAAAAGGTTGTGTTCACAGACAATACGGTTGTGAGTTCCGAAAATATTCGGATGTGAGTTTGGTTAGTCAAATAAAATTTTACATTTTTCAACCATCCAATTAAAAATAAAATCCCATCCTACATTTAGTTCTCAATCCTGTTTCAGAAGAAAAATGGATTATGAATGACATTTTTATGTTTACAAAGTAAAAAAAAAAAAAAATCTACTTAATCATTGTAATGGATTTATATATTTTGAAGATATTAAGATTGATCTGGTTTGTCTTCCTCAGATCCACCAGATTCATCAGATCCATGGAAAGCTCTTTTCTTCACCCTTCTCATCTGTGCTCTTCTGGGTTTGGCTGGGCAGATCCTGTACAAATACAGACATAAACTATCAGGTACAATCTGGTTAAAAGATTAAAAATGATTTCATCTTTAAAAGCTTTTTATGTGGGTATTTTATGCTTATGTGTTGATATATATTTTTTAATCTTTCTTTCAGGGAAGAAAACATGTAAAGAAGGTAATTCAACTACACATATTTCATTTTAAGATCCAAAACACATGTGATTCCACTTAACAGCAACATTTATTATGGTTTACAAATTCTGGAGTATTTGTGGAAACAATTAATAATTAAATCTTCAAAATAAAATTTTCTCTCATTTTAGTTTGTGACGATGAAACTATGGAGAGTCTGACAAAAGAAGGTATCTGAAGAAGCGTAATTATTGCAATATCCAATATCAGCAATAATATCTGAAGCTATTCACTAAACTTCAAACAAATGCTCATGTGTATGTTGTTGCAGAAATCTTATACCAGAACACATTTCCAGCTAATAGTAATAACTGTATATGTCCACAATTACAGCTGTAGTTTTCTTTCTCTAAAACCTTGAATTATTTGTTTTTTAATTTAGTTGTGGGAGACAAAACTACAGAAGAACTGAAGAAAGATACAGGTATGTTATGATGATATCTCAGTTATATATGCATACACTGTACAGTATTTGTAAAGCTTGTTGTTTGTTCCATCCTTTCCTCTTTTCTCTCCCGCTTTGCTCCAATCTCAGACTGATTAAAGACAAATAACGGTAAACAAACAAATTTTGCAGAATGACAATCTATAAATACAATCATACCATTCTTAAACATTTTGATTGTATAAGGTAAATGAGGGGGTTACACACAGAAGCCACAGTGCATTCAGAGAAACACCAAATCACGAGGCAGATGTGATGAAAATCATTCAGTTTATGACTGTAGAATTCATAACCTCAGCAAACACTGATACAGCACTTTTCATTTCTTATTTGAAGATATAATTGATAATTAAGAACATCATCATTTCAAACCAATCTGATCTGAATGTATTTGTAGCAATGTTAGATGTTGCGGGAAATAAATAAAAATGTTGCGGGTTAAAAAATAAATAAACAAATACAAAATGAAAGTAAAGACAGAAACAAAACAGAAAACAGAAACAAAACATCAAAAAAATTCCAGGTCTGGCCTCTCTCGTCTTTCACCGTCGTCGCTCCTCCTTTTACGCTTCCGCTCCTCCGTGAGAGTTACGAGACCGGTGCATCGTGCAGGTGTCACTCATCAGCAATCACGCCACCGGCCTCGCGCTGTTCTCCCACGGCCCTCGGCCTCGTCCTGCTCGCCACAGTATTGAAAGACTGACATAACTAAAGTAATTCCTGGATGACAGATGAACACTAAGAGCAGTGTGGTGTTTTTATGAGGCTAGAATGACCTTTGACCCTGAGCCTAAGAAGCGTAACTGACAGCAATACAAGTTAATATCTTAAAGAGATTCTATCTGAAAGAGTTAAAGGAGTTCCCTTTCGAGAACGGTCACTTCGTATTGCGCAGCTATATGCAGTGGGGAAACTCCTTTTCCTGGATAATACTGAAGCCTAAAATGTAAAACGCATTTGCAGCTGCACAGCTAGCACAGTGAATGTCTGGCTCACTCATTGGCTGTGCTGCGGCAACTGCACATCCAATGGCATGGCGTCTCTGGTCTCTGACGTGTGTTGGCGGGCTGTTAGCTCATTGGCGCACACGTCAGAGACCACCAAATTGGCCGTGGCTAAGTCTATATTAGAGCCTGAATTCGCCATTATAGCAGATGTATCTCCTTCATCGACACACTTCACGTCTCTGATTCCTCTGCAAGCCTTCGCCATAGAAACAAGCCTTTTACAGCCTGAGCGAGCCATTTTACAGTAGACTACGCCTTCAACACCCAAAGTCACTCCTGTCGCCGTTCTCCTGTGGCCATCTGGCGATCGACACATATCCTTTTCATTGCATTATTGCTACTATGTGTTCGCCGCTGCGTTCACATAGTCTGAAAGAGCAAGCGAGCGTTGTTACAAAAGCCTCGCTCTACATGCGCCACGTGCGGATGCCATCTGCACGAGGCCGACGGGCATGCGAAGTGCGTCACATGTCTGGGAACCCCCCATGCTGAAGCTGTGCTCTCTGCCGGAGGCTGCTCTCTCTGCGAGAGTATGCCTGTTCTGTGACTGCGCACGCGGCTAGCTCTCTGCAAGATGGCGATGTCGCTTCTCCTGCTCTTCCTTTCCCGGAGGAAAAAGAAGCGCCACAGCCAACGAGCGCCCGAAAGAATGGAGGTGATTATTTTTTTACGACACAAGAGAGCTACCCCACCCTCCGTTCTGCACATCACACAGAAGCGCGTTTTCTCTGAAAGTGTTCTCTATCATGTGCTTCCCCGCTTCCTTCCTTCATTGAGCCCCGACGGAAGAAGCGCACGGTCAGATGTGCTCGCGGCTATCTCTCTTTACGACACAAGAGAGCTACCGCTCCCTTCCGTTCTGTTCATCATGCAGAACCTTCTCCGTGATTCAGACACAACAGTGCGGTGTTCATGCCTGGAATCAAACCACACTGAAACTGTTCTCTCTCACTGCGAAGCCACCATTCTAAGTACTATAAGAGCTCTTATCTGTCAATCCCCCCTGTGGCTCAGTGGTGGATTCTAAGACTTTCGCGCCAGAGACCCGAGTTTGAATCTCGGCTGCGCTGAATCTATTCACCAAAGCGAATGAGCTCACACCAGCCCCGCCCCCGCGTGACTCACTCTCTTTGGCAGCGTCTGAAGAAGGGTTTGGTCGGGCTCATCATTTGACCCCGCCCCCCAGCATGAGTGCAATTGGACAAAGCATGGCCAACTAGTCATATTAAAAAAACATTCAAACAGAGCTATAGCCGCAGTCAAGGGGCCCGCTGTAAACCGCGCACCACTGCAAACTAACGCTGTTCTCACAGTAGCTCAAATAGAGTGAGAAATAAATGTTACCCCACAGCCCCCGCTCACAGGTGGCTGGGAACGTTCTCAAATCAGTCATTAGGCCTGTTACAAAGCACATAAAGAGTATGTTTCAAGCACACAACATACTGGTTCACAGTCCCCCTTCACTAGGCAGCCCCTTCCCAGTTGTTTCTCTGACTTTGCCCCAAGCGAAAGCCTTTACAGTCAGCCCAACACTCAATATGATAAGATAAGAAAAACTTTATTGTCTGTCACAAGTGACAGAAATTTGTGTTTGACAAGGCAGGCTCAGATAACATAAAAACACATACAAAAAGAAAACATGAATACACTCAAAACAATTTAACCACATTAGCTGTACAGACATGTGCAAAATGTAAAAATGTGATGTGTTCTATATATGATTGTTCAGTGTAGTAATGGCCGTGGGAATAAACGATTTTTTGTATATATTTTTCCTTGCAAGTGGGACTCTGTAGCGTCGACCTGATGGCAATAACTGAAAGGATTGCTTAAGGGGGTGGGTGGGATCCTGTGTGATTGTAGTGGCTTTCCTCAATACTGACCGAGTGTGAAGTTCTGTCAAGGGAGTTTGAGGGGAGCCTATTATCTTACTGGCTTGATTTATTATTCGTGCAAGTTTGGATTTGTGCTTGACGGTGAGGGCATTATACTGAGGCTGATATTAGGCTGAGATATTAAAAGTGAGTATGGATTCAATGAGTGACCTGTAGACCCTAATTAAAATTCCCTTGCTCACCCTAAAGTCTCTAAGTTTCCTCAGCAGGTGTAAGCGCTGCTGGGCTTTCTTATACACAGTGTCTGCGTGCTGTGAGAAAGACAGAGATGTGTCCATCTCTGTCCCAAGGTATTTAAAAACATTGACTTGTTCAACTGTCTGACCATTGATGCTGAGGGGTTGAAACATTTGCTGTGTATTCTTGGTTTCCCTACTCTGACAGCACAGCTCCTTGGTTTTATCGATGTTGAGCTCCAGGGAAATTTCTTGGAATGTTGTGACCAGATTATTAACTGTCTGGTGGTAAACAGACAATGCCTTAGTATCAGACAAGTGGGCTACTAAGGCCATATCATCAGCATACTTAAAAAGAAACATTCCGTCCCTGTTGCAGGATATATTGTTTGTGTAAACAGAGAAGAGAGCAGGAGATAAAACACATCCTTGGGGGAGCCCAGTATTTAAAAGCTGTTTCCTAGAATTAAAACCGTTCACACGCACATGTTGTGGTCTGTCCTGTAAAAAGTTATTAATCCATAAAATCAGTATTGGGTGGACCTGAAGCTCGACTAGATGTTGCAGAAGTGTGTATATGTGTACAGTATTAAAAGCAGAGGAAAAGTCCATAAATAAAATCCTTGCGTGAGTGTGTAATGAGTCCAGCTGTCTGGTCACAGTGTCCAAGAGAGTTAGAGTTGCATCCTCCACTCCACGTTTAGCTTTATAAGCAAACTGGAGTGGGTCCAGTCTTCCTGTCACAGGTGATGGCAGGTAGCGGTAATCGGCTACCTCTTCTCCTCATTCTGTTGCGAATACCTCCTCTAGACCCTCGTTTCCTCCGTATTCTCCTCCGTTTGCTGCCACGAATTAACTCCGGAGGGATCTGTGTTGTGGAAAGGGATACCTGCGATGGCTCTAAGTCAAGCTGGCTCAGCTCAAACAGATGGGTCCGCGTGTAGACGAGCCTGCCTGGGTTGGCGGCGAATGGAGTATCTGGTCCTAAGAAAAGTCCGTTTACACGACATAGACTCACAATCGCGAGCCAGATGTACGTTAAATTCAACACTGTTGTTATTGACATTTTGTCAAACGTGAAAACACACACTATGGAACACAACACAAGGCGGAATAACAGAAAAATACAGAGCCTGACCGTGTCATGTGACATGTGCACAAATCACAATATAAGGGTATCAGGTCCCCCTGTGTTAGCTGGCCCGTCCCCGAACATGTGTCAAACCTTGGCCTGGCAAGCCATCCCCGGTGTGTTGAGTTGGGTTATAAACACAATAAAGCGAGGCTACTCGCTCGCAGACCCCCAAAATTTCAGGCGGTTGTCGAGACCTCGGTGAGAAGCGGCGTGTGTCACGTGCTTTTCTCCGAAATACAAAATCTGTTAGCAAAAGGGGCGATAGAATTAGTCCCCCCTGTGCTAAAACACTCAGGGTTTTACAGCCACTATTTTCTAGTTCCGAAAAAAGACGGCGGCATCAGACCCATACTAGATTTGAGACATTTGAACAAGGCTCTCATGAGACGGCCATTCAAAATGTTAACTACCAAACATATCCTTGCGCAAGATCGCCCGGGGGATTGTTTTTTTTACGGTGGATCTGAAAGATGCATACTTTCACATTCAGATAGCCCCTCGTCACAGGCCATTCTTGAGATTCGCCTCGAGGGGCAGGCTTATCAGTACACGATTCTGCCATTCGGTCTGTCCCTAGCACCCCGTACGTTTACGAAGTACATGGACGCGGAGCTTTCTCCTCTGAGGCATCAGGGAGTGCGTATGCTAAATTATCTCGACGACTGGCTAGTCCTGGCGCAGTCGAGAACCGAACTTTTGACACACAGATCTTTGATTCTCAGCCATTTGGAATGCCTGGGTCTCAAAATCAACTTATCCTAGAGCAAACTGAACCCCATCCAGAGTGTGATCTTTCTGGGCACAGTTATCGACTCTACAACGATGAGAGCGCGGCTTACACAAGAGCGCACGCTCTCTATACAGAAGCTGGAAGCCTCCTTCAAGGCAGCCGAGTGCACACCCTTAAGAAGTTTCAGAAACTTATCTGTCTCATGGCAGCTGCATCGTCAGTACTCCGAATGGGATTACTGCGCATGCGCCCACTGCAGTACTGGCTCAAACGCCGTGTGCTAGCCCATGCATGGCAGTCAGGCAGCCTGCGATTCATGGTGAATCACGGTTGTCTATGGACCCTGATTCCCTGGCGGGCTCAGGACTGGTACCATGAGGGCGTGACCATGGGGGTGACTTCCGGGAGTAAAGTGGTTTTTACAGACGCTTCCAACCTAGGTTGGGGAGCGCTGCACGAGGGCAAGCCTGCCTCCGGCCTCTGGTCGAGCACGGAGCAGAGCTTACATATCAACTGCCATACAACACGTCAGTGGTGGCATACATAAATCGGCAGGGCGGTGTCAGGTCGGGCAACCTGTACACCATGGCAAGAGGCCTCCTCTTCTGGGCGCAAGCCAATCTGAGCTCTCTGAGGGCAGCACATATCCCTGGCATTCAGAATCTGGGTGCGGATATGCTTTCACGGGGCAACACTCCCCTAGGCGAGTGGTCCCTGAACCCTAAGACGGTCGGTCTAATATGAAGTGTGTTCGGCGAGGCCGAAGTTGACTTTTTCGCCTTGAAAACCAACACTCACTGCGCAGTGTTCTTCTCGAAGAACAGGGACGCGTTGGCCCATCTCTGGCCCAGCCGCCCCCTTTATGCGTTTCCCTCTGTTTCAATGATCCCCCAGGTCATCTAACGGGTCAGGGAGAGCGGATGCCCAGTCCTCCTAGTGGCCCCCCTCTGGGAATCCAGGCTGTGGTTTCCAGAGCTGGTTCAGATGACGGTTCAAGTCTCCTGGCCTCTCCCGCTGAGAAAGTTTGTGACGATGAATCTACGGAGAGAGTGACAAAAGAAGGTATCTGATGAAGCTTAATATTACAATATCAGCAATAATATCTGAAGCTATAAACATCAAATAAATGCTCATGTGCATGTTGTAGCAGAAATCTTGTACCAGAACACATTTCCAGAAAATAATAATAACTGTATGTATATGTCCACAATTACAGCTGTAGTTTTCTTTCTCTAAAACCTTCAATTATTTGTTTTTCAATTTAGTTGTGGGATACGAATTAACAGAAGAACTGAAGAAAGATACAGGTATTTTATGATATCTCAGTTACATACACTGTACAGTATTTATAAAGCTTGTGGTTTGTTCCATCCTGTCCCCCTTTCTCTCCATCACATTGTAGGTTATGTTTACACAACAATGATATGCTTAAAACGGAGAAGTTTTCTCCTTCCTTTGAGTTTTCCACGTACAGACGACACCAATATCAAAATGATCCCCATTCACACGGATCCGCGAAAATGACTAAAATCTCTGTGTTCTCCTGCCAGGCCAGTAGATGGCGATGAAACACAATAGACTGAACACGTAATACGCATGTGCACGACATCATCGTTTTTAGAGATCGTTTTTGTTGTTTACACGGAGAACGTTTTCAAAAGTTAGCGTTTTCAGGCACCCAAAACTCTGTTGTCGTGTACATGTATGGCCAAAACATTTACGGATGAGGCAGACGAGAAAATGGCGAAGGGATGGTGAGAGCAGATAGATGAGACCATGGAGGCGATGACGGAGGAAGAAGCCATGGTTGGGAAGATGGGAGGAGCCAAGTGATCGTCGGGACAGAAGCCCACGGTGGAGTTTGTGGAGGGAGGGGCCATGGTGGAATCCCGGCTGACGACACTAGGGGAATGACCGTCGGCGATGGAGCCAAAGGTAGTGGAGCCCAGAGCAAAAATGGAAGGCAGAGGAAGCAATGTGACACCGATGACCTGGGCAGCTGCGACGGAGCCGCAGATGGAACAACCTCCTGAGATGGAAGTGGGGAATCAAGTCTGCAGCGGAGGCGTGGCGATGTCCGACCCAGGTGAAGCCGACAGTTCTCATCACGGTTCATCGCGCCCAGAAGGAATATGCTACCAGCAAGTCCGCAGTGTAACAACGCCACTGAGAGGAGGTAGAGGTGACCCAGCGGGACCGATGTGGGACGATGACGACTGGGTGGCAGACTTGGCTGAGGACTGAGGATGAGGATGAGAATAGATAGTAGCATGAAAACTAACACAACACTACTGATAGCAGTATGTAGAGGTGGTGGGAGAGGGAGGCTGGGTGGGGTCAGCAGGACTGAAGTGGATGTACATTCTGGCAATATCAGGGGACATAAGGAATTCCTCTCTCCACACTCAAAGAAACTGTCCAGTAAGTCCAGCCGGTACTCACACTCAGTAGTGGGAGGGTGGGCTGGGCTTGCTTCCATTCCCTCAAACTCCACGAGGACTCCCACGACAAAGGATGATGACCCTGGCTGTGAACACACATTCTAAAATTCACAGTGCTAGCTAAAATAAATTTGCCTGTTCAGATCACACGTTCAAACAAACGATAAGAGGATGACGTATTGCACAGGTGCCCTTTTATACTCTCTGTCTCACCTGTAGTGACGTCATAGGCTGCCGCCTGCCAATGTCAAGTTCATTGTCGTGTTTAGATTTTCACTTCAGACACCGGTCGCGCCCAATGCATTCCACATAACGATCCCTAGGGGACGCAGTGCGAGTTCCCTTTCGAAAGGGAACCTAAAAGTTTCAGGTCTTTTAAAAAAACACAGAAGCCATGCCCTCGCTCCGGCCCTGACTGTGTTAGGCTGGAACTGAACTCTGCAGGAAGATCTCCAGGAACAGGAAAAAGCTCTCTTGACCTAAAATCTCTCATTTTGCTTCAGAGTTTATAGTTGAAATGTTTACATTTTCACAATCTATAAATACAATCATACCATTTCTAAAACATTTTGATTGTATAAGGTAAATGAGGGGGTTACACACAGAAGCCACAGTGCATTCAGAGAAACACCAAATCACAAGGCAGATGTGATGGAAATCATTCAGTTTATGACTGTAGAATTCATAACCTCAGCAAACACTGATACAGCACTTTTCATTTCTTATTTGAAGATAGAATTGATAATTAAGAACATCATCATTTCAAACCAATCTGATCTGAATGTCTTGAAAGACTGACACAACTAAAGTAATTCCTGGATGAACGGATGAACACGAAGAGCAGTGTGGTGTTTTTATGAGGCTAGAATGACCTTTGACCCTGAGCCTAAGAAGCGTAACTGACAACAATACAAGTTAATATCTTAAAGAGATTCTGCCTGAAAGAGTTCAAAGAGTTATTGAGGTTTATAGTGTCTGGAGTATTTGTGGAAGCTGAATGATAATTAATCCCTCCAATTAAATTTTCTCTCATTTTAGTTTGTGACGATGAATCTACGGAGAAACTGACAAAAGAAGGTACTTGAAGATGTTGTTCTTTGATATATATTACAAGAACTGAAACCGCTGAAGTGACGCACTAATCATTAACTAAACATTAACATGCATGTTGTAGCAGAAGAAAACATTAATATAACAGGTTTGGTGACTCACAAAACACTGAGTTTAGGACTGAACTATTCACACACACACACACACACACACACACACACACACTCATACTCTCTCACACACTCACTCACTCACACTCACACACTCTATCTCTCTCTCTCTCTCTCTCTCTCTCTCACACACACACTCACACACACACACACACACACTCACACTCAGTCAGTCACTCTCTCTCTCTCACACACACACACACACACACACACACACACAGACACTCACTCACTCACTCACTCACATACACATACACACACACACACACACACACACACACACACAGTCACACACACTCTCTCCCACACACACACACACATACACACTCTCACACATACAGCAACACACTCACACACACGTATTGGGATTCAAAATTTTATTTACAAGTGTAGAATTGTTGTATCCCAGATTGTCTTTTGACTTTTGGACTCCGCTGTATATTTTACAAAGTGTTGCAGAAACATAGTGTGAACATAATCAAATATACAACTTCATTACGGGGAATAAACAATTCATAAAAGTTGATAAAAACTAATAATGTCTGTTATATATTGATGATACAGATACAGGAGTAGATTTCTTTCTCTAAAGTCTCAAATTATTTTTCATTTTAGTTGTGGGAGACACAAATATAGAAGAACTGAGGAAACATGCAGGTATGATGACATCATCTCAGTTATATATATTTCATCATCTTTAGTCATATATGCACATATTTGTAAATATGATCTCACACATGTTGAAGTGTATTAATAATTGTTGCATTATTTTCTTCACAGTTCAGATCATTATTGATCCTGGGCGTTCACATCCAGATCTGATGATCACTAAGGACCGTAAAATAGTGGGAAATGCTCCAGGATATAATCACACTGGAGAGGGATTTCCATATGAATTATGTGCATCTGGAGCTCAAAGATTTACATCTGGACGTCACTATTGGGAGGTTGATTTGGCAGTACAAGATACTCCTCCTAAAATCTACTGGTTAATTGGTGTGGCGAAACATGGAAATTTTTGTTCAAAAGACAGATCTGCTGTAACTCCATCAAGCGGTTACTGGTTCTTGTGTTCAGACGGTCCTAATGGCTTTTACATCAGCTCTGATCCACCAGTTACTCTCCCACTGACGCCGAGACCTGAACAACTGGGAGTTCTGTTAGATTATGATCACGGTCTGCTGTCATTTTACAGTGTCAAAGAGAGGAAACATCTGCTGACCATGAGGATCAGATTCACTGGATCAGTCGTTCCGCTGTTTAATCCAGGAGTAGGAGATCCGAGTCCACTAGAAATTCTGGATTGTCCAGAATCTGTAGAATCACCTGTAGAAACACCTGTAGAAACACCTGCACCTGTAGAATCACCTGTAAGAGTCCAGTGAACCTTTACTGAGTTACAGCTCAGAAGCTTGACTGACCAATCCAGTGTGTTTAGACAGAAGAACGAATATGAAAAAAGTAAATATCTCTTCTCAGATATACATCCTAGAAAAGTGTTTAAAATCCACAAGTAGAGCATCAGGCTCATGGTTTGATTCCCAAAGATCATGAATACTGATAAAATGTACAGCTTGAACACAGCAGCATCAGTTCAGTCTTTAAGGTACGACAACTTTAGATGAAGCAATATTATTACAATAATCACATAACATCATCAGATCAAGTGCTGCACATTCTCTGCTCACAGCAACACTATTACAGCTCAAGACACTCTTGATCTGACTGATTCAGGGATCTCGTCTTGCTCTGATACTGGCTGAACTGCAGAACAGAAAACTGAACATGAACCAACAGAATCAGCCACAGAAAAATCAAACCAGTCCAGATGTAAGCTGGGATTGCAAACTCAACTTCTTTCCCACATTCATCTAGTGTCTGAAAACAGAGATGATGAAGTGAGTTATTACAGTCTTCACATATTAAATAGTTCTTCATCCTCTCTGTTACTAACACATATATCCAGAAACACATGAACTTACTATAACTATACTTTTTTTATACTTCCCTGCATGTAATTTCCCTAACCTGTGTATTAATCTGTGGTCCTGCTCTAAACTTGTGTATTATGAATATTGTTGACTCTTACGACAAACTGCTTGTTCCTCATTTGTAAGTCACTGATAAAAGCCTCTGATAATGAATAAATGTAAATCTTCAGCCTTACAGGAGGAATAAAAGTCTTCATGACTTTAAGATCAAGGCTCACAAAACATGATGCTCAAAGATATTTGTACTTTTTTACTGTATATTGATGGAGAAACATGATGTCTAAAATGTTTGATAAAATGTCTAAAGGTGCCTTGACCAAATACTTTTGATATTTAACAGATGATCATTGTACTTTGGGCTCTTACTTTTCTCTTATAAAACAATGTAACTGATAATTGAAATGCACATTGGTTGATGTTTGTGTTCATTTAATAAAAAACACGATCTGAAATGTAAAGTCTGATACAGATGGCTGAGGGCGAATCCACAGAACAAGATGCTCAGAGTAAATGAAAACGAAAGACACAACTGCATCAATATAAAAATAATAATTTCTTGAAGTTGTAAACATTCTCAGAATCAAAATACAACTGTCACAGTCACTTAACTCCTGTTTCCCTTTTGCTCTATTTTCCCGCCACTCGTTTGTCTCCTTGCTTACCGTCATTATGAGTTCTGTGTTTCAGCTGTGTTTGATTATCATCTCGTTTGTGTTTGCTTTATAAGTTGTACACTCACAGTCACTCTTTGTCTGGTCACGGTCCATGTTAGAGGTTGTTTTGTTTGCCTGCCTGTTTGGATTGCCTTTGTAGTGGATTATTAAAGACTCTTAAAACATCATCAATAATCACTCATCAACCTTGTGTGACAGATGACCGGACCAAACAAAGAAATGGACATTGTGTCTATTAACGACACAAGGAGGGGCAATAGAGTTTTGGATGGAGGGACAGTTTATGTTCTAGAGTGGCAGAGACCTGGAGCGATTCCTGGATACGTGGAGGAGTTCCTCGAAAGCTTCCATCTTGCCACCAGACCCAGAGCCCTGCCCCCCACCAACACACTAAACCGAGGAGATTTCATCTGAGCCCCAGCAGACGGAGAGCTTCAGCCTGCCGCGATGTGTGAGCCAGAGTCCGTTAAAGAGAGGACATCGCCGACCATCGTCCCGGAGCCAGAGCCTCAGACTGAGTCTGACCAGGGGTGTGAGCCAGCGGCATCTGTGGCTGAGGGAGTTCTGGTGGAATTGGACACTGAGGACTGGCTGATAAACTGGGACACTGAGGTACTGCCTCCCACCCTGAATCATTTGCCTGTTCTTCATCATCGCTGTTTAAAGACAGCACTGAGACCGTTTCATTGACTTGTTGGGAATTGGAATTACCGTTATTGATCCCGTCCAGCTTCCCTCTCTCACCTTCACCTCAGCCAGTCCTCCAGCCCTGCCTCTGCTGGATGCCCTTCGTCTTCCCCGGGAACGACTTGCTGCGACGTGAAGCCTCAGGTTGTGCATCCACCAGCCCTGCCCTAGTGAGAGGATCCTGTGGCCGTGCCTCCGGCCTCTGATCCCTTCACTCCACCTCGGCCCGTCGACCTGTCGGCTCCGCTTTGGCTCCTCCCACCCTTGGCTCCACCAGAGACCCTCGACCCTGCGGCCCCACCGGCTCCCCCTTGGTCAATCGTCAAGTCACCTTTATTTATATAGCGCTTTTTACAATACAGATTGTTTCAAAAGCAAGGCAAGGCAAGTTTATTTATATAGCATATTTCATACACAATGGCAATTCAAAGTGCTTTACATAGAAGAAATTAAAATAATAAAAAGAAATAAGAATAATTAAAACAGTTTAGAATGAAAAATAAAATAAAATACGGTACAGTACAAACAGTCGGACGAACAGTGACACAGTGCTCATTCAGTAAATGCACAGCTAAACAGATGAGGGATTTGAATGTGATACTGTAGGAGCACGTCTGATCTCTTCTGGAAGCTGGTTCCAGCAGAATTGTCTTATGGTGTTTTTGGGAAGGCCAGTGAGGAGTCCATTACAATAATCCACCTGCTGGTGACGAAAGCATGAACTCGTTTCTCTAAGTCTTGTCTGGAAACAAAGCATCTAATTCTTGCAATATTTTTCAGATGATAGTATGCTGATTTAGTTATTGCTTTGACATGACTACTGAAACTAAGGTCTGACTCTAGTGATACACCAAGATTCCTGACTTGATTTTTAGTTGTTTGACCCCTAGAGTGAAGGTATGCATTCACCTTGAGAACTTCATCTTTGTTTCCAAACGCAATGACTTCAGTTTTGTCTTTGTTTAACTGAAGAAAGTTTTGGCACATCCAACTGTTGACTTCATCAATGCATCGGCACAGGGAGTCAATGGGGCTGTAATCGTTAGACGATAGGGCTAAGTAGATCTGTGTGTCGTCTGCATAGCTGTGGTGTGTGTGTGTGTGTCGTCTGCATAGCTATGGTAAGCAATTTGGTTCTTTCTCATTATTTGGCTCATTGGGAGCATATACAGGTTGAACAGGAGTGGCGCAAGAATTGAGCCTTGAGGGACTCCGCATGTCATGGATGTCCACTCAGACTTATGGTCTCCTATACTCACATAATAACCTCTCCCATCTAAGTATGACCTGAACCATTTAGGACTATCCCAGAAAGCCCCACTCAGTTTTCCAGCCTGTCAAGAAGTATGTTATAATCGACAGTGTCAATTATTGGACAAACTGATTAATCTCACAGTTTTAAAGGAAGGTCTACCTGGGCCAGCTCAAAGGCCTAGGACCACAATTCAAAAACTAGAAAGGGTTCCTTCATAAAGCCAATTGAAGACAAATTTTCAATGATCTTGCCTATGAAAGGAAGATTTGAGATCGGTCTATAGTTGCTTAATATGGTCTTATCCAGATTGCTCTTTTTCAGGAGGGGCTTGACAACTGCAGTTTTCAGGGAGTTTGGAAAACGTCTCAGGTTACGACTGTAACCTATGTTCCCTGAGAACAGGGAACGAGACACTACGTCAGAATGACGCTATGGGGAACGCCTCAGGCGTGACAGGTGTCTGAAATAAATATCAACTCACGTCAATCATGTTGACCGGCGACAGCCCGTGAATCATCAGCTTGATTGATTAACGCGCGACCTGGATGTATAAAGGGGAGCCTTGCACACATGACAACATCCTATCGTCTGAAGGGACTGTTGCAGGCAGGCCCCGAGGCATGGCAGGAAGACGTAGTGTCTCGTTCCCTGTTCTCAGGGAACATAGGTTACAGTCGTAACCTGAGACGTTCCCTTTCGAAAGGGAACTCTACACTACGTCAGAATGACGCTATGGGGAACGATATACCAACGCCACCATGCTAAGGGGAGTGCATGCCCTCAGGTCACACTGGGCTGTCAGTGACAGCATTCCCTACGGTCATAGCCCAAGCTAAATGATACCACAGAAAACCTCACAGTTTTAAAGGAAGGTCTACCTGGGCCAGCTCAAAGGCCTAGGACCACAATTCAAAAACTAGAAAGGGTCCCTTCTAGGGAATGTGGCTAGGGGACCCGAGGGAACCCCAGCCAGTCACTGTTCAGGGGAACGTGCCACCTGAAATACCACCAGGCAGGCCTGACCTGGTGTCACTACATAAGACACTAAAGTCTGGCCACTTCCTGTCTGTCCGAAGACAGAGCCTCTGGAACTTGCCTTAGGAAGGCATCCAACCCGAGGGACTGCGAAGCAGGCAGTGAACCACTCAGCCCGGATCTCAGAGACGGGACATCCTGGAGAGTATGACTCAGCATAGTGCTTTACAACCCTTGCCAGCGAGGGGAGTTTCTCTACTCTATCCATGGATCTACCCAGTGTTTGAGTTTCAAAACACTGAGGAGGCCTGTGAGGGCCTAAAGGGAGCTTACCTCCAGGAAGGCCTGGTAGGACCTCTAACCTGGCGACCACAACATGGGGGAGCTTGTATTCAACCACAATATGTGGGAGCTTACCTTCAGGAAGGCCGGTAAGGCCTCTGACCTGGTGACCACAGCATGTGGGAGCTCATATTCAACCACAGTATGTGGGAGCTCATATTCAGGAAGGCCTAGTGAGGCCTCTGACCTGCTAACCACAGTATGTGGGAGCTCATATCAGGAAGGCCGGTGAGGCCTGTAACCTGGCGACCACAGCATGTGGGAACTCCTATCAGGAAGGCCGGTGAGGCCTCTAACCTGGCGACCACAGCATGTGGGAGCTCAAATCAGGAAGGCCTATGAGGCCTCTAACCTAGCGACCACAGCATGTGGGAACTCCTATCAGGAAGGCCGGTGAGGCCTATAACCTGGGGACCACAACCTGTGGGAGCTCACTTTCAGAAAGGGAATAAAGCGTACAGCGCACAACCCTTACCATAAATATTGGAAATAGAAAGTACATGAAAGAAAGTGCATGTACTTAGCCATTCTGAACCCAAGAAGGCCTGATGAGGCCTCTAACCTGGCGACCACAGCATGTGGGAGCTCATACTCGGGAAGGCCGGTGAGGCCTGTAACACGGTGACCACAGTGTGTGGGAGCTCATCAGAATGTGGAAGTTAGCTAGAGAAAGGCGTCTGTCGTAAAAAGTGACGACAGGACGCATCTAGAGTGGGACCCGAGGTGAAAGACCAAGGTCTGAGCCACATAGGAAGGGACCGAAGCGAACAGCGCATGACCCTTACCATAAAAATGGATTTTAGAAAGTACACAGGACGTTAGTCGTGTGACTTACATAAGCATGGGTTTAAGAAAAATAGATGAAGTAAAGGTGCATGTACTTCATCACTCTATATTCAGGAAGGCCTAGTGAGGCCTATAACCTGATGACCACAGTAAGTGGGAGCTCATTCTCAGGAAGGCCCCTAAGGCCTGTGACCTGACGACCACAGACTGTGGGAGCTCGTATCCAGGAAGGCCGGTGAGGCCTGTAACCTGGCAACCACAGCATGTGGGAACCCATGATCAGGAAGGCCAGATGAGGCCTATAACCTGATGAACACAATGCGTGGGAGCTCACATTCAGGAAGGCCTGAAGAGGCCTGCAACCTGACATGTGGAAGCTCACAACCAGTGTGGCCTAAACCCTAGCGACCACAGAGAGTGGGAGTTCACATTCAGGAAGGCCTGGATGAGGCCTGTAACCTGACATGTGAAAAACTCATAACCAGGAAGGCCTTTAGGAAGCCTGCAACCTGGCAACCACAGTATGTGGGAGCTCATACTCAGGAAGGCCTGTGAGGCCTGTAACCTGGCGACCACAGTATGTGGGAGCTCATACTCAGGAAGGCCTATGAGGCCTGAAACCTGGTGACCACAGTAAGTGGGAACTCACATTCAAGAAGGCCGGATGAGGCCTGTAACCTGACATGAGGAAGCTCATAACTAGGAAGACCTGCGACCACGGTGTGTGGGAACTCATACTCAGGAAGGCCGGGTGAGGCCTGTAACCTGGCGGCCACAGTATGTGGGAGCTCACATTCAGGAAGGCCAGGTGAGGCCTGTAACCTGACATGTAGAAGCCCATCACCAGGAAGGCTGGTGAGGCCTGTAACCTGGCGACCACAGTATGTGGGAGCTCATACTCAGGAAGGCCTAGTGAGGCCTATGACCTGATAACCACAGAATGTGGGAGCTCATATTCAACCACAGTATGTGGGAGCTCATTTTCAGGAAGGCCTAGTGAGGCTTATGACCTGATAACCACATTATATGGGAGCTATATTCAAGAAGGCCTGGAGAGGCCTATAACTTGATAACCACAGTATGTGGGAGCTCATATTCAGGAAGGCCTAGTGAGGCCTCTGACCTGCTAACCACAGTATGTGGGAGCTCATATTCAGGAAGGCCTGGTGAGGCCTCTGACCTGATAACCACAGTATGTGGGAGCTCATATTCAACCACAGTATGTGGGAGCTCATATACAGGAAGGCCTGGTGAGGCCTCTGACCTGATAACCACAGAATGTGGGAGCTCATATTCAACCACAGTATGTGGAAGCTCACATTCAGGAAGGCCGGGTGAGGCCTGCAACCTGACATGTAGAAGCCCATCACCAGGAAGGCCGGTGAGGCCTGCAACCTGAGATGTAGAAGCCCATCACCAGGAAGGCCGGGTGAGGCCTGCAACCTGAGATGTAGAAGCCCATCACCAGGAAGGCCGGTGAGGCCTGTAACCTGGCGACCACCGTGTATGGGAGCTCATATTCAGGAAGGCCTGGTGAGGCCTATAACTTGATAACCACAGAATGTGGGAGCTCATATTCAACCACAGTATGTGGGAGCTCATTTTCAGGAAGGCCTAGTGAGGCCTATGACCTGATAACCACATTATATGGGAGCTATATTCAAGAAGGCCTGGAGAGGCCTATAACTTGATAACCACAGTATGTGGGAGCTCATATTCAGGAAGGCCTAGTGAGGCCTATGACCTGATAACCATAATATGTGGGAGCTCATTCAACCATAGTATGTGGAAGCTCATATTCAGGAAGGCCTAGTGAGGCCTATAACCTGATAACCACATTACTCCTTGACAGTCGATTCCTGGGAGCTCACCTCAGGGAGGCCCAAGCGCTGTCCGGTTGCAAAATGGGGACTGTCTGGTCAAGGAGGCCTGATAAGACCTACTACCTGACCATCGAAAAAAAAAAAAATCTTAGATTTACTTTCTTACCCACAACATTTTGCCCCAGACTCTAAAACAGGAAACGTGGTCTGAAAAGAAACAGAAATATGTTAATTTCACATTTTACAAAAAGACCAGAATTACACCTGCTCTTTTTGTTCACTGCTCATCATTTTAATTCCTTAATTAAAATGCAGCCAAAAACACTGGATAACGCGATCTGGATGATAGGCTGAATTACTAAATATCTAACTTCATAAAAGTCAGATAAAATTCCATCATTTTAATTCATAGAATTAAATGCAGCCATAATCACCAGACAATACTGTTTTAACATTTATACGTTCTCGTAGTCTACACACTGCCTCGGCAAGCGCGAGAAACGAGCCGTTAAATATATTTGGCTTTCATCCCTCGAGAAGAAAGTCAACAGGTGCGAGGTTGAAACATCCGACAGCGCACGGATTTTTTTCTTTCTCACGCGCGCCGAGATATTTCTTAATGAACACTGCCAGCACCCTCAGGAACTGACTGTGAATGCCTCGTACCCAAACAGTATTGTTTTTTCACAGATCGCCACAGGGCTCAGATACTGAACCCTCCTCCCTCGAGAAAAGGGTCAGACGAGAGCGGAGCATCTTTAAATGAAAAACGCTCACAGTTTCTCTCGAGAGCCTCCCGCGCGCTTCAGCGATATTCTCAAAACAGACAAACAGTCCCTGAAGACGAAAAGATGTTGTCATGTGTGCAAGGCTCCCCTTTATACATCCAGGTCGCGCGTTAATCAATCAAGCTGATGATTCACGGGCTGTCGCCGGTCAACATGATTGACGTGAGTTGATATTTATTTCAGACACCTGTCACGCCTGAGGCGTTCCCCATAGCGTCATTCTGACGTAGTGTAGAGTTCCCTTTCGAAAGGGAACTCCCAGAGAGAAGTGAGGCATTTACCACTTCTAGAAGATCTGCTTCTAAACCAGTGGCGGAGCCAGAGGGGGGTCCGGGGTGGCACTGGACACCCCTGACATGCGATTGGCCACCCCGGGTGCCACCCCAAAATTGTATTTGCTACTGGCAGTTGCTGATGCTGATTTGAAAATAAAATAAAAAATTACGTTCGCCGGCAGCGTGTCGCGCGCGCAGTTTTCAAACGGACGAGCAGACAGAGGACAAGAGATGGTTGAAAGATACCGAACTTCCCGGATAAGAAAACATCATATTTGAAGTAAGTTTTCAAGGTTTAGCATCAGGGTGGTTTGCTCCGAATACATTAGGCCTAATACACGCATACAGTAGGCTACCTTGCCGTGTGTACGTTACAGTATACAAATGTTCAAGCCAATGCGAGGATAGGAGATCAAAACGCATGCAAAGAAGAGCAGAAACAAGCGATATTTCATAATGCGATCACTGACTGTGAAGCTTTATGGGTGTAGGGTGTTGATGGACTCGATCTATTGTGTTTTGATCATCATTAAATCTGATCTAGATGTAACGTTAGTCTTTGATAAAAATGCAATTTTCTCAGCTTTTTGCTCATGTTGCTTTTTATGAAACAACTGCCAACATTCAAGTGTTGATAAAAAAGATGCACGAAGCTAGAATAAAACAGATTTTTTTTTGTTGTTTAAAAGCATAGGGTCTGTTCTTTCTTTTGGTATGTTGAGATATTCATACAACAAAATATTCTGGGGTGCCATGAAATTGTGAAAATTACCAAAAACACCATTTTTTTATACTGGCGAGAATAGTTAAGATAAAAATGTTGGTAATTGGATGATGAAGAGAATATGAAGATGATTGGAATTTGGAATCATATTTTAAATTTGTCATATTTTTGAACAGGGTCAATTAAACATGAAAAGAAAGGGAGAGATAGGCTATCAGAGTTCTTTTTAAATAAGCACAAACATAGTCCAGTCATTTTTATGAAAAAAAAGGTTGAACAAATTGCAACAGAAGCAAATAATTTTGTATCCTCAATATGTCCTGAGTAAGGAAAAAAAGTCCAGAAGAATCCCATTAGGGGAAAGTTTTGAAAACTGTTTCTGGGGATTCACTTTTTATTTTACCTACCTTTTGTCTTCTGCATTCTCCTTACCATTGTCTCCTGTTCTTCCCTCAGACTCGTCCCCCAGAAACAGTCCCATGGACCCAGTCCCAAACCCAATCTCTTAAAAATTAATAAAGGCTGGTTTCTAAAGTACTTCTTCCTGCCTCTATGTATTAATGCTCATGGGTAGCCAAAATGGGTTCCATTCAGACCTTAAGTATTTTACTGTTATTTGTCAACAAGATTCAACAAGACATTTCACCTGGCTATACCCAATGTTTAGACCTGTTGTGGTATTTATGCAAAATAGCACATCTGTAATTAGATAATGCACCGTTTGTCCATGTTAACAAACAATTTTAAAAAACTTGTCATACATTTTTTGTTTGTCTTGATATAAGTAATCAACTCCGTAATTTTCATGTTGATATCTAAAGGTTACATTTTTTACCCTATTCATGTGAGTAAAAGAATGAATAGGTGTATGAATAGGCTATATTTGGGTCTTTTTCGAAACTTTCCCCTAATGGGATTCTTAGGGACTTGTTTTTCCTTACTTAGGACATATTGAGGATACAAAATCAGTTGAGTTTGCTTCTGTTGCAATTTGTTCAAGGTTGACCCCCATTTTGGCTTAAAATGACTGGACTAACAGGCAGATCAGGTGCAAACAGACCCCAGCCCTTGCATCATCACTGGTTAGTCAGTGTGGTCAGACTTCAGAACCAGGAACAGCTCAGAGCATCTACCAGACACAGGCAGTCAATCACATACCCAATTCAGGAATTTAAGTTGAGATGATTTTGCCAGATTAAAAGGATAGTTCACCCAAAAATGAACACAAAAAATAATTATAAATTAAATAATTATAATTAGAAAGAATAATTATAAATTATTATAAAGAAAGAATTATGTTGTATTAAATCTTCCTAGGATAAGATTTTATATTGATGGGCAATACAATTGTTTACATGTTTCAAGTACATGTCTGCTTGATGCCTGCTATATCTAATTAAAAAAAAACATTTTTTTTGTAAATGTGAGGGTGTTTTTTTTTTTGGTAAATAAACGCAGCAGTTCATAACAGACACATGCTACGGTATCTTATCTCCTTGGTACTTCAGCTTTGTTTTCTGCAAATATTTTGGATGTTCAACACTTATAGACACAAACAGAGTGACCCAATTCCTTCCATAAGCTTTTCCACTGTGTATGTATGTGTGTGTGTGTGTGTGTGTGTGTGTGTGTGTACTGTGTACCCCCGAAAGTGGCAGTGGCCACCCCCTGGCCACCCCATGTATAAAACTCTAGTTCCGCCACTGTTCTAAACTGTTTTGACGCCAAGACCTGAACGACTGGGAGTTCTGTTAGATTATGATGACGGTCTGCTGTCATTTTACAATGTCAAAGAGAGGAAACATCTGCTGACCATGAGGATCAGATTCACTGGACCAGTCGTTCCACTGTTTAATCCAGGTGTAGGTGATCAGAATTCACTTATAATTCTGGATTGTCCAGAACCTGTAGAATCAGCTGTAGAGTCCTGTAGCGACAATGAGTAGAAACCAACCACAGACTAATTTTCTTCCAGAAAATTAATTCAAACTCTCTACTTCCTGCCGAACAAAAGAGAAGATTTGTTCAGAACGTCTCATGATCGTCATCATTCTGGCTATTTAAAAGAGCCTCCCCCAACACCAACTAAATAATGAATGGACAATGCGAGATTTGTTGCCGAAACGCCGACTGGTTGAGAGAATCCCACAATTAAGAGGTCCCATGATGCAAACAGATTTCAACAGGAAATACTCATGACCTCAGGGCTGTCTCAAGCCCATACACTTTACACACCAAGAGACATACACCTATCAAAGTCCATAAAACTCACCATCCCGGCGCCAGAGAGTCTGCAAAAGACCCTTCTAATGACCAAACTAACGAAAAGCTTGTCAATAGCCGCTTTCCGACCGGAGGAACCTTTTCACAGTTCCTAGAACTATTGGCTAAAGTACCCGGATGTCGGCGTGTTCGCACCGCAGGAACTAGGAACGATTTTAGTTCTAGGAACACCATTTGTAGGAACTAATTTGGGTCCTACTTCAGAGTAGGGTCTAAACCAGCACTATAGGAACTACCCGTGACGTTAGTGTACGCTGATTGACCGAACGCACGCGGAACACCAGCACCCGCCATTTTTAAAACAGCTAGAATGTAAACACACAGATTATAGCCTATATATTTACTCCATAAACTAACTATACAAACATGGAAAACAGTGATAGATGTGTCTCTAAACCTTTATGCTGATGAGAAAATCCAACGCAACTTTGAGGGGACCAAGCCAAACATGATTATGTTTATCTGCCCAGCTAGCAACACTGGACATCAACCTCACAGCATAGGCTAATAACCTTTTTTCATCTACTGTCTACTTTCTATAACAGTTCTATCTAATAACATATTAAACAGTACTGTTAGACAGATCGCTAACTAATAAACACAGAGGATGCGAGCATTGTTTGCTCTGGCGTTCTCAGCGCCACCAAAATAAAGGTCCGTCGCGCCGTCAAAATAAAAGTCACCGTGCTTGCGTCACTCCCTTACCCCTCCTACCAGTTCCTATGGCCACTTGGCCAGTGCGAACGCAAACAGCAAAACCGAGTTTGGGGGAGAGTAGTTCTTAGAACTGTTTAGAAGTGGACAGTTCCTAGAACTAAGTTCCTGTAACTACTTGGTCGGAAAGCGGCTAATATGAGTTTTTTTTTAAAAAGACAGATTGGTTCAGAAATAGCCCCACAACATTCCTGAACCCCTCCTCCTTAAGACCTCTGAACGAACAAACAGAGTTTCTTTTCTCTTCACACCAGAGAACTGATTCTTACCAATAACTAGAAATTATTCAAGAACAATTTTCAATGGACAACATCATATCATCACATCATAACATCACAATCATACATCATTCTATGTATTTCTACGATATATGTGTCCATTTAATATGCCTTGATCCCATATAATTCATCCCTGGTTATAACTGTTAGATGTGTGAATGAAAGTGTGTACTGTTTCATATCAATGCTATCTTACGAACACAACTAGCAAGATGGCTTTAATTAAATCTGTGTAAAATGTTTCATATTCTGATAATTAGAAATCATGCCTAAGCTGTTACATCTGGTTTTTAAATAGAGAAACCCCCTCAGGGAAGACATGATTTATGACTTGGCAAACAAAGCCAGTGTCTAATTGGTCCGATCTCTTCAGGAGGGGGGACAAGCTTTTGAGTTTAAAATCTTTGATTCTCTGTTCGCCAGTTCTCTCTAAGTTCCGGCAGACCAGTAACCATGTAACAAACGCGCAGACCGAGGAACCCAAATTAAGATCAGAAGAACGGGTTCAACAGCTTTATTCAAGCCATCTTACTACTCTAGTCTAAATCTTCTTTCCTTTTCTAAGTTTTCCTTTATTTTCCGTTGTGAGTCTCGGTTCTAAGTTAAGTTTTGCGACAAGATTCCGACCACGTTTCTTCTGCAACGCACGCTTTCAACTCCAAAGACTTTTCATTCATCCCCCAGCCACCACGTGACTGGTTTTCCCGAAGCTCTCCAAGCACGAGGAGATCAACCAACGGACCCCGAAAAAACCCTTTTTACCCAACAAAAGGGAACCCTCAAACGGAAACGCAAGTAGATACCTCCAGACATTTAAAAGCTTAACTGGTGTATAAAAATATTAACCTGTTTAAGAAACGATAGAAGGGTTAAATTAATGATTGATGGTTCGTTCCAGGTCAGGTCTTACAAGTGCATAGAACTTCGGAATTTCCTTCCTCTTACCCTTAAACGCCTTTCTAAACTCATCCTTCCCTTTTTATTTTTCTTTATATATTTCTTTTTGTAATTCTTTCTGTAACTTGTATGAATGTGTGCGTGTGCGTGGGTTTGTGTTAGATATTTTAGCTAATCAGCTTTGTGTGTTAGTATATAATCAATAAAGTATTTTTCGTATTTAAAAAGATATTGCTTGTGTGTGTGCTTATCAAATTTATTGTCTTAAACTTCGATCTAAGTTACCGATGCTGGTACCCGTGATTATTTCTTAATTTATTGTTAGCTGGAGATTAATTCTTTCTTGGCCAGGAAGATATTATATTTCCTAGAGTTAATACTTGTTTATGCTTTCTGTTCATTGGATGAACTGATAAAATGATCATACTATTGATTCTGCTACAAGTAAATTCTGAAAATAATTAAAAATAATTAAAATATTAATTATTGATCATAATCCGTTATGAATAATAATTAAATATTCATAATCAATTATAACCAGTTATTATTGATTATTAATATTTCATATAGAGCTAATTTGCTTACAGTCCAGTGAACCTTTACTGAGTAACAGCTCAGAAGCTTGACTGACCAATCCAGTGTGTTTAGACAGAATGAAGCATGTGCACAGATACTGACACATATGCTTTTCCCTCTTTCCTATCGTTACACATCAGAGTTTATCAGAGAGAACAAACATGAGACAACTGAAAGAAAACACAATAAAACCCAACAGCAAATTGGTGGTAATATGGATGAGGAGTGTCTTAGCTCTCATTCTAACAGCATCTCTACTGAATTCATCATATTTCTATTCAGTTTGTGAGGTGTAAAATTACACCAATAGAAGAGAAACAGTCCAGATGTAAGCTGGGATTGAAAACTCAACTTCTTTCCCACATTCATCTAGTGTCTGAAAACAGAAATGATGAAGTGAGTTCTGTTACTAACACATATATCCAGAAACACATTAATTACTATAACTATACTTTTTTTTATACTTCCCTGAATGTAATTTCCATAACCTGTGTATTAATCTGTGGTCCTGCTCTAAACTTGTGTATTATGAATATTGTTGGCTCTTACGACAAACTGTGATGTTCCCATCCGAATGCTCAGTCTTACAGGAGGAACAAAAGTCTTCATGCCTTTAAGATCAAGGGTCACACAATTTAATGTTCAAAATATTTCTATTTCTTTATACTGTATATTAATGGAGCAACATGATGCATAACATGTTTAATTAAAAAAAGTCTAAAGGTTCCTTGACCAAATACTTTTGATATTTAACAGATGATGGTTGTACTTTGGGTTGTTACATTTCTTTCATAAAACATTGTAACTAATATTGAAATGCACATTGATTGATGTTTCTGTCTTAAATAAAACACACAATGATCTGAAATGTAAAGTCTGATACAGATGGCTGAGGGCGAATCCACAGAACAAGATGCTTAATGTAAATGCATGTGCAAAAGAGTAAATACAATTGTCTACAATTTACTCAATTAACGAGTTGAATCTCAGTGAAATGATCAAATTCTCCTAAAAAATCTTGCATCGTGTGAGCCATCATGTATATGTATATGTACATGCATATATATTCCATAAATGACTGACATGCAATGTTTGTAATGTCTGCTAAATTGGCAAATGACCTGCCATTGCAATGAAAAAGGAATCACAATCTAACCATTCTAGTTTGGGAACATAAAGTTCAGTTTATCCAGCACAATTATTAGCATATAGATAGATAGACAGACAGACAGACAGATGAGTTAGATTAGATTAGAATAGTAGATTCAGTTGCACACACGTGCAAATACACACATACTGAGTGTTCTGATGACGTCTCTGTTTTATTGAAGATCATTAAACTGACGTTAAAGTGAAAGTAAAACAGGAGGGAAAAGAGGAGCACGTTTGATTCTCACTAAATTCCGTCTGCTTTTATTAATTATATTTAAATATTAATGTGCTGAATGTGTCTGGCTCAAATTCATCGTAATTAACACTTTGATTTAACGGACGAGTCTCTGTCTCCGGTGAGTTTCTGTTTCCTCACTGAACACGACAGTCTGATTTATTGTCTCTCATATTATTTGTGTGTTTCTGGAGAAATCTGGAGTTTGTTTTATTTGAGTCTGTGTTTTCTCAGAAATTATGTCGATTATTATCATCGCTTTACTGGTGAATCTCCTCATAGAAACTTCTGGTAAGAAACAAACACGTTTGGATTTCATTCATTTTTATGGCTTTAATATTCTACACAAACCAAATGAAATCAACAAATGTTCATATTTATCAAGTAATTTGTATATGTGAACACTTTCTATTATAATTGCACTATAGATTAAATATTACGCAGACATGGAAGATTATTTACAATAGGTTATTTGAGACACAGTCTGTCTTATCTCTAACTCCACTAATTCAATATTCAATATCAGAGTCTAAAGTGCAAAAATAACCCTGTTTAAACATTCACTGTTTGCAATGCTTACATGTATTTCTAACCTGTGTAAAACTGCTCCAGATTTTCAACCACAATGACTAGTAAATATAATGAATAAATACAGTATATAGGCCTACATCAGGTTCAGCAGCATTTTTTAGTTTTGTAAAAGCACTTTTATAATTACCTTGTCAAATGTATGTGTTTTATATGTCAAATATTTAAATTTAATCAATTAATTTAATCCAACAGAATTTCTGTTGCCAATAAAATTTGATCAGCATCAACAAAAGCCATCTTTACACTGCCAATGTGGCACAGAATGGCATGTTTAGTTACACTTACAGACTGTTTAATGCTGCTCAGGGGTGGCATTAATGTATTTACACAACAATTGCATAATGTAATGGGATCAATGTCATTTTAAATTGGCTACATAAAGTAGGCCTATATAAATTATAAAATTAAACAATAGGATCTAATTACAGGGTAGGGCTGCAATATTATTATTGTCGATTATTGTACTTGATATTGGAAAACGTCTCAGGTTACGACTGTAACCCTAGTTCCCTGAGAAGGGAACGAGACGATGCGTCAATGACGCTTTGGGAAAGCTCCTGCGTGATTGCATCTGAAGCACTTGTGTCAACTAGTCCAATGGCGAGAGTGGGCGTCATGGGCTGTTGACGTCACGACCAGGAAAGGATAAAGCACATCCGGAATAGAACCATGCTAGCTTCGAAAAGGGCCGAAGCAAGTCGATCACAGGGATGTAGGAAGTATGGCAAAGTGACGCATCGCCTCGTTCCCTTCTCAGGGAACTAGGGTTACAGTCGTAACCTGAGACGTTCCCTTTCGAGGGAACTCGCGATGCGTCGATGACGCTTTGGGAACAAGAATACCAAAACGCCATACGAACCAGAGCCTGTCTGTGTGAATACTGCACAACTAGAACAAGAGCACCTGAGAACCTGGGGAAGTGCCCAGGTCGAATTTGTAAAACCTTACGAATGTGAGCGGAGAGGACCAGGCTGCCGCATACCACATCCTACAGGGATATCTACATATATAATAAGGCTTCTAAGCCGCCATACTCTTGTCCTGGTCTAAAAGCACCACAGAGGAAACAAACCAAAGGTTTCCCCCCTTCAGGGAAATACCACCAAAAGGGACATGGTAGGCACTAAGGCCGTCACATACACCTTCAGTGTGGAAGGGGATAACCCTGTGGAAAAACGAACCCGCAGTAACTCCAGCACTGTACCAATCGGGCAGTAAACTGGGTCCCACTGTCCGAGATCCGCAATATGAAGTGAAAACCCATCACTTAATACATACAGTTTCCTCGTGGAGGGAGCTCTGGAGTGAAGTATGGTCTCCACAACCTCAGTTGAGAGACCAAAGTTGTAAGGGTGGATTCCTGCATTGATTCAAGCTGCAAGACTGCCGAATGACTAAAAAAACGTTGTCAGCAAGATGGTAGAAAACTGTACATTTCTTGTCTATTCCACCCACTGCCACTTATACCAACGACAGAAATAAGTGCAGTTACAATAGCTTAATATGTGGGAGAGCGTTGCTATAGAGAGTGACGATATTGTATTGCAATTTGTAGCACTTCAAAGTCAATACCAAATCAAAACTATTTAGCATATTACTTGTAATTGAAAAAGTTTAATGACAAAATATGGTTATGGTTATAAAAAGATAAAGATAAAATATACTTTAATGTCCCCCAAGGGGGAAATTTGTCTTGGGCTGCAGTCACTGCGACACACACTTACAACGTACCACATAAAATATACACCGAGTATAAACAATACAAACATGCCTCATTACACTGTACTGTGAAGAGAAAAAAAAAAAAAAAAAAAAGTGCACAACACAGTGGGGATAAAAAGTGTACAAGTAGGTAACAGTCATTTGTTACTGTTTAGCATCTTAATGGCAGCTGGGATGAATGAGTTTTTATACCTCTTTAACCTGCAGTTCGGCATTCTAAATCGTTTACCTGAGGTGTAACAACTCTAGTTCCTTATTGAGAATGTGGGTTGGGTCATCCAGAATCTTATGTGCCTCCCTGAGCACAGATTTTTCGTACAGTGACTGTAGGTAGCACTGTTCTTGGTAGCCTACAATTCTAAAAGCTGTACTGATCAGACGCCCCAACTTGGATTTAAACTGAACTGAAAGATTACCATACCAGGTCTGCATGCTATAACGTATCACACTCTCTAAAATCATTTTGAAAAACAAAAACAGGAGTTTGCTATTAACACCATACAGTCTTAGCCTTCTTAAAAAGTACATCCTTTGTTGCAACCTGGTGCAAAGATTTTCAACATGAATGTGCCAGGTAAGGGAACAATCAATAAAAACACCCAGATACTTATATGACGTAACCTGACGTATTGGTGTGTTGTGAATAAGTACAGGATTAGGTTCACAGATTGATCTTGGGTCAAATATCATCTCCTCTGTTTTAGTGACGTTAACCATCAGTTTGTGAGCATCACACCAGTCCACAAACTGTTTTATTTCTGAATGGTAGGAGACTGTGTCTTGGTCTCGATACAATAAGCTAAGGATAGCAGTGTCATCAGAGAATTTAACAATGTAATTGTGTGGATGTTTACTCACACATTCATTGGTATAGATAGTAAAAAGGACAGGGGAGCTCACACAACCCTGTGGTGCCCCTGTGCTGATGGATTTGGGGTCTGAGACTGCCTTGTGTACTTTAACATATTGTGTCCTATTAGTTAAAAAGGAGTAATACCATTTAACAATAAAAGAGCTTACACCCATATTTTTAAGTGTCTCAAGTAAAATAACTGGCTGAATCGTGTTAATAGCCGAACTAAAATCTATAAAAAGTAAGCGTGCGTAGGCCTTCGGGTCCTCCAAGTGCTTTAGGACTAGGTGGGTGATGCTACTTATAGCATCATCTGTACTCCTACCCCGTTTATAGGCAAACTGCCAGGGATCTAACTTTTTGTTGACCTCAGTTTTTAGAAGAGACACCATATATTTCTCAAAACATTTCATTACAATGGATGTCAATGCTACTGGTCTAAAATCATTGTTCTCCTTGGGACAGGGTTTCTTTGGGACTGGAATTATAACAGTCTTTTTCCATAGGGCTGGGATGATGACTAGGATGATTCCTAGTACACTGATGCTGGAACAGTGACTGTATCTGTAACCAGTCTATCTCATGCCCTATGTTCAAATCCGTGCTGATGGAGTTTAGGATACTAATGCATTCATTGTTAAAATCCTGAGTTTGAAATCTGAGGTAAAAGTCATTAAATTCATTAGCTTTCATCCGGTCATCTGTAGTGGTTATATGTACCTTGCTTGGTGCCATGTTAGTGATGGCTTTCATTGAGTACCAGAGATTTTTCGAATTCATGGTTGTGAAGTGGCTTTCAATTACTTCCTTTTGCTGTTTTCTGGCTTTATTAAGCAGTTGGTTCAGTTCCTTTTGTACCACTTTTAGCTCAGTTCTGTCTTTATTTCTAAAGGCTGCCTTTTTACGATTAATGCAGTCTTTTATGTCCTTGGTTACGTAAGACTTATTGTTTGGATAAACCACAACCTCTTTCTTTGTAAGGACGCTGTCTATGCAATAATTTATGTAGTCTGTGATTGTGTCTGTTGTAACATCAATATCTGTGTCGTGGAACACACTCCAATCTGTACACAAGAAGCATCCTTTTAGTGTTTCTATCCTCTCATCAGACCACACGGTAACTGTTTTCACTTGTGGCTTACTGCGTTTCAGCATGGTTTTGTAGATGGGAATTAAGTGAATCACGTTGTGGTCTGAATTGGCCAATGGGGCTTTTGGTTTGGCTACATAGGCATTTTTGACGTTGCCATAACATTTGTCAAGAGTCTTGTTTTCACGTGTGCTGCACTTGATATATTGTTCAAACCCAGGGAGTGCTAATTCAAGTTTACAGTGGTTGAAGTCGCCCATTACAAACACGGGGGCGCCCGGAGCGCGCTGCTGTTCTTGGTGTACACAGTCAGCAATGCGAGCTGCGGCCCTAGCTGCATTCCCGCTGGGGGGAATGTACACAACGCACACGGCCACACTTCCGAACTCCCTTGGGAGGTAAAACGGTCTCATAGTCAAATGCAAAATCTCGACATCCGGACAGCAAAGTGTTTCCCTAACTGTGTACTGTTTGCACCAGTTGTTACTTACATACACAGCCATGCCGCCACCTCTTGTTTTTCCGGATTGTTCAGTCCTGTCTGCCCTGACAAGTGAAAATCCATCGATGTCAACCAGAGAGTTTTGGATATCCCTGTGTAACCACGTTTCCGTGATCACCATTAACCCTTGTGTGGTGTTCATATTTTTGTTACTCAGCCAGTGTTCGTGGGTCTGGTGGACCCGCTGCGTTTTTGGGTTTTTAATTCAACACAATCAAAAATTTTATGTTAAAATACTCAACAGATGTCTACTTCATCCCAATTACAAGCAATATAAACAGCATATATGGTTAATATTCTCTCTTTAGCTTTGTTAGATCACATTTAAGAATTGCAACCTCGTGTGGGAATGGCAGGAGTAGAAACACAAAACTCAATCTTGCACTCTTTCACACTTACACACAATCTCTCTCTCACACGCACGCACACACACACTCATGCACACACATACACACACCCACAACACACACATAGACACACACAAAAGACACAGACACACACAAAAGACACACCCACACACACACACACACACACACACACACACACACTCACTTGGATATGTGGTGTACGGTCACTCTCCATAGGCATAATGGTTTTTCTAATGTACAAACTGTATAATCTATCCCCCTACACTAACCCTACCCCTAAACCTACCAATCACAGACAACTTTTGGCATTTTTTGAATTTCAAAAACACCATTTAGTATGTTTTAGTATGAGGACACAGATGTCGTCATAAACCATGTTTACGTTGTAATTCCCATGTCATTATACACATTTGTGTCCTCATAAACCATATACAAGAACATACACACAATAACAGCAGGCCCTGACAGGAGGAGGACAGAGTAAAGGTACACAGGACCTACAATTTCCACACTTTTATTAGCCCCGGGTCCAGTGGACCCGAACATCCTGTGTGTAATATAAATGTGTAGGGGGGGTGTACAGTGTGTTTTCATTGAAAATGTGTTCTGATATATATTCCTCACAGAAAATGAGCCAAGGCCAATGAGTCTCAGTTTGAAAAAATAATTAATTGTATCATTTTTCTTTTGATAAAAAATGAAAACGGGTCTAACAGACCCGAACACCATACAAGGGTTAACCCTCTGGGGACCACAAACGCGCCCGCGCGTTTTGCCCGTTTTTTTTTTTTTAGCAATGAAAATAAACACTAAATGCTCTGTTAATTTTGATCTTTCATTTTCGTGTAATACATCAATCGATCCTGTTCAGTTTCTATTTTTTTTCTGTATACTCACAATAAAAATAAAGTGTTTTGCTTTTTGACAAATAAAGAAAAATTAACATGATGCGATTTCTGCCTTCTCTCTGTCAGTAAACTCCCATTTGAAACGCGTTCGAAAATGATCTATAACTCCGCGAAAATTCAGTCAAACAGGCAAACAGACCCACGGGCATAAAGCTTGAGATCGCATCTTTTAAATGAAGTCATTTATATAAAAAACAAATATTCTCAGCTTCTGTAATCTGTATAAAAAGAGAGCGACTCCTGTCGAGCTCATTAGGAGCTAATTCACAGTAATGTGACCACTCCCCGGAGAGCGCGTGCTATTCAAACGCAAATTCTGAGAACTATTTCAGAGCTGTGAAACGCCCACATCAGCTGTAAACAAAGCGCGTCGCGACTCCTCGCGAGTGAGACATTATAGCCTACCTTATGGAGAAAAGATTCCTCAGAACAGTGCTGATGAGGAGCAATATCTCCTGAAATGAGGAGCAGATTCCGCTGAGGAGTGAGGTAGGCTGTTTTCTTTTCTCACGTGTGGAATAACGTTATGGAATAACGTTAGTGTAGGCCTATGTAAACCGCAAAAAGATGAATCGCATTTCTATAATATGACTCGCCTTTCTGTGAGATGAATGAAGGGGACATATTTGTAAAGACTGTTTAGCCTAAATATGAATCGCGTGTCTGTGTGTGAAAGAATAAACTGCTTTGCTATAGCCTACTGAGATGAGTAAAAATCGACTGGAATATGTTGAAATAAAATGTATTTGTATAAGCAACGTATTAAACTGCAAAAAAAATACTATTTTTGTCAAAAATAAATTCATAGACTAAGATGTTAGATGTTCCAATGTTGGCTATATTCAAACTAATGAATACATATGATCAAATGTAGGCCTATAATCTTTTTTTTTTTTTTTTTTTTTACAAAGAAAGAGTACACTTGAAATATTGTTGAAATTGTAATTATTGTTGTAATTGTAACATTTTTAATAAAATAGCAAAACATATTTACAAGAGAGATGTAAGCGAAATCTTAAATGGTCAATATAAGTCTTCTTCTAAATACATCTTTTGTCCTTGCATTGTGGCTCAGTCAGTTTCACACCTGAGTGAATGGCTCATTATGCAGAGTGGGTGGGACATTCATAATCTAAGGTGTAAACTACTCCTCCCCCTCGCATATTGGCTTTCCAAGCAAAACCTGTTTTACACCATTTAAATCAATGTATTTTTTTTTTGTGAACGATAAAGCAAGACTATTTTTACATCATTTTGAAGCTAGAACTCAAAGGGACAACATCCATTAGTCAAAAGTCTTGTGGACACATATTTAATATGTGTTTTGTGGTCTTAATTCAGCAACTTTCATTTGAATTTTTTCCAATAACCACGCATAAACATTATTCTCTTAAAAATACAAACATCTACATACACGTTGCTCGCATATTATGGTAGCCCTGTTTGTGCTATATAGAGTGAATTTACACCTTTGCCATTAACATGTTTATAAATAACTGAAAAAAGCACAAATGTCAAGGCATGTCAGAACATCTCAAGGACCCTAAAAACAGCTTGGTCCCCAGAGGGTTAAACTTGAGGTACGATACTCAGAGCATATCCTGGTATTAATCCGAAGTTCGTCTATTTTAGCTCGAAGTGATCTTGCGTTGCATAATATCATTGAAGGTAGAGGAGGCCTGCTGCCTCTCCGTCGTAGACGCTGGCGCGCTCCACCGCGCCGACCCCTTTTCCTCGACCGCGCTGGCCGAGCGCTCACGCAGGCTGGTAAATCCACAGATGGAAGATTGGACAATCGGAGTGCCAGCAGCGCATCTCGGGTGTAGGTAGTAAGACGCTGGGCCTGGATGCCCGCTGAATAAGTTTGGCATGGTACACATAGTCCGACAATGATCAACACAAGATATGTGTAATGAATAAATCTTGCCATGTTGGCTTCACGTTCCCACAGCGCAGCAACACATTCACAAACATACAAACCAACGCAAACAACAAACAAAACGACGATGGCAGTAAACAGCGTGCCCGGGTCGCAAGCAGAGCAGTGCCACCGGAAACCGGAAAATACAAAAGTTACACTTAAAATAGTTACAAAATAGATGTAGGGGTGATGATAACTTATACCATTAATCTTACCCAGCATGTAAAATGTTACCTGAGAGAGAGAGAGAAAGAGAGAGAGAGAGAGAGAGAGAGAGAGAGAGAGAAAAGAGGAGGCAAAAGGAGAGAGCCCCAAGAATAAGAAGAGAACCCTAAGAAAGGGACCCAGAGAAGAAGAGAGCCAGAGCATCAAAAGAGACAGAGCAACAGTTTCAATCTTCTTTTATCCTTTCCTGACCATGTGACTAAAACCCAGATGTGAGACATTCAAACTGACCAATCAGATAATTACACTTCACCCACTGTGCTAAAGGTGTGACAATTCATCGACCCCCAAAGTACAAACATATTGGCCTACAGGCCTAGATCACTATCAGAAACCTCTGTGCCTTTAGGAACTCCAAATGGTCCTTGTTGTAGAAAGAGGGGGTGGAAACAGTAAAGCAAATATGTTTGTTCATTTAAAATATCTTGGATTATTTTCAATCCTACAAAGTCAATGAGTTGGGCCCCCTAAGAGGCCAAACCCACAGGTTCCAAATCTCTGGGCTGGGGTGAAGGCCCCTTCAACTTGAGACCGAAGGTCCCTCCTGACTGGAATCTCCAAGGGAGAGCCGTTGAGGAGAGACACCAGGTCCGAGAACCAGTCAGCTCGGCCAGTACGATTCTACTAGTAGTAGAATTATTCCGTCCCGGCGGACCTTCTCCAGAACTCCTGGGAGCAGAGTAATCAGGGAAAGATGTACAGACGTACAGACGTACAGACTCGGCCATGTCAATACCACAACGTCCAGCCCCAAGGGAGCTGGGTGTGTGAGGGAGAACCAAAGTGGACTGTGCGTCGTATCCTGAGACGTGAAGAGATCCACTTGTGCCTGGCCATAAACCCCCCAAATGTGCTCCACCACCTCGGTGTAGAGCCTCCATTCCCTGGGCCTCAGCCCCTGCCTCAACAGGATGTCTGCTCCTACATTCTGATGGCCCGGAAATAAACTGCTTTCAGGGAGAGCAGCTTCCCTAGGGACCACAAGAGAATCTGGTGCGCCAGTTTGCATAGTGGACGAGAACGCAGACCCCCTGACAATTTATGTAAGAGACCACCGATGTGTTGTCTGTACGGACAAGCACATGATGGTCCCTCAGGTGTGGGAAGAATTGTCTCAACGCATTAAAGACTGCCATAATCTCCAGGCAGTTTATGTGCCAAGAAAGATGATAACTCCTCCACAGGCCCTGGGCTGAGCGGCCTTCCATTACCGCTCCCAGCCGGTGAGGGAAGCATCTGTCGAGATAGCAACTCGATGGCAAAGAGCTCCCAACACCGGACCCTGGGATAGGAACCAGTATTTCCTCCATATAACCAAGGTGCGGAGACACCGCCACGTGATCTTGATCGTACGAAGTGGGTTTCCCCTCGGGAAGAACCCTCTGGTTCTGAGCCACCACTGCAAGGGTCTCATGTACAGTAGGCCAAAGGGTATCACATTGGATGCTCCTGCCATGAGGCCCAACAGTTTCTCAAACTGTTTCACAGTGCGTGACTAGCCTAGCTTCAACTCTTTTGTGGCTGTGAGGATAGCAGCTACACGAACGAGCGATAATGTGGCTCGCATCGTGACTGAATCCCATACCACACCAAGGAAAGTGGTTCTCTGCAGTGGAGAAAGCACACTCTTCTTGGTATTGAGTCTCAATCCCAATTTCTTCATGTGGGAAAAGAACCAGTATTTACTCCGTATAACCAAGACGCGGAGACACCGCCGCGTGATCTTGATCGTACGAAGTGGGTTTCCTCTCTAGGAAGAACCCTCTGGTTCTGAGCCACCACTGCAAGGGTCTCATGTACAGTAGGCCAAAGGGTATCACATTGGATGCTGCTGCCATGAGGCCCAACAGTTTCTCAAACAGTTTCACAGTGCGTGACTGGCCTAGCTTCAACTCTTTTGTGGCTGTGAGGATAGCAGCTACACGGACGGGCGATAGTATGGCTCACATCGTGACTGAATCCCATACCACACCAAGGAAAGTGATTCTCTGTAGTGGAGAAAGCACACTCTTCTTGGCATTGAGTCTCAACCCCAATTTCTTATGTGAGTGAGGACGACATCTCGATGCCGAACCGCTAACTGCTCTGATTCCGCAGAATCAGCCAGTTGTCGATGTAGTTCAGAATGCGTATGCACTGCAGCCTGAGCGAGGCCAGAGCTGCATCTGCGCACTATGCACTGCATCTACGTGAACGTGCAGGGTGATAGAGCTAGACCGAATGGAAGCACCCGATAATGGTATTCTTTACCCCAAAAGGAAATCTCCGGAACTTCCTGTGTTGAGGGAGGATGGAGACATGGAAGTAAGCGTCTTTTAAATCTATCGTGACAAACCAGTCCTCAGATCTGATTTGGGTCACGATCTGAGTGTGAGCATCTAGAACTTGAATTTCATGACTGCACAATTCAACAGACGAAGATCTAAAATGGGACGCAACCCCCCATCCTTTTTTCGGAACAATAAAGTAGCGGCTGTAAAACCCTGATACTCTGTCGGGTGAGTACACCTGCACTATAGCTCCCTTCGCTAATAGAGACTCTACTTCTTGCTCCATTACCAGAGCCTGCTCGGGATGTACTAACGTGAGTAGCACTCCATTGTAACGAGATGGAGGAGAATGAAACTGGATTCTGTAACCTCTCTCTATTATCTGCAGGACCCATGGAGATATATTCAGCAGATTCTTCACTCTGTCAGAAATCTACTCAGGGTACCAGTCTCTCGAGACTGGCCTCTGGTGTTATTGTAACAGCCACTTCATTGACCTGAAGCATACCTGGCAGGAAACAACCGAACTGACTGTTTTTGAACCCCCCTCAGAGGGTGCGAGTTTGACACAGAGTCGTGGTGACACTGAGCCATGTGCTTGCTGGAGACCGCTGCGCCCTGAGGCACCAAGGGTGGCGGGGTTGGCAGAACGGCCTCCTGAGGGCACCGAGGTGGGGCGGGCACCGTATATACTGAGGTGTACACCGCTCCACCCCGGTCGGGGTTGCCCTCAGAGGTCTGACACCAGTGGCGTCAGGACCTTGGCTGAAGCCTTTTGCGCAGGAAAAAAAAAAAACAGTCTTCAGATCCATCTTCCGCTTCAAAGGCTTCTGTTGAGAATGCCATTCCAATCCCCAATCTTTCTGAGGGGGAGCACAGGAAACGACACTCTGTCCTGTACAAGGAGTTTGTTAATGGCTAGGGCTGCTCCGCCCAGCAGCCCTATTTACATCTTACCCACCAGCGGCAAAAGTTTCTAACTGGCCTGGAGAGTAATGCCGAGCCTTAAGGGGAGCCTAAGCCGTGACAGGACTGATAGCTCGCAAGCGTCTGTTCTGCCTTTGGCATCGGCCATGCCCAAGCTCTTTCAACCCAAATTATTAAACATACATTTTTTTAATTGAAAATCCAGGCTGAAAGGGTTGATCCGGGATATCATTTTTTATTAGTGGAGATCGGGAAAAAACTGGAAGGCTCTGACATGGAAGTTACAAACTCCAAAACTCATTGTACACAGGGGATTGAGATGGATAATCTTCAATTCCCTTAACTCGATGCTCAGCACATCCATCTCCTCGGAGGTGGACAGCTGCAGCAGCGAATTATACCATTTAATTCCTCAAAATTAAATGTAGTAAAAGATCAACCAGACAAGTTAACACGGTCTGGATGAAATGCTGAACTTATACATGAATCTAACTAATGAAAGTCAGAAAAGCAAATTTAAATGCAGCCCACTTATTTAATTCCTCAGAATCAAACAGCAAAAAAATAACCAGAAAAGTTAACATAGTCTGGATGAAAGGCTGAATATATATTTACATATAAGGCTTATATATATATAAAAAAATTGTTTCAACATACAATAAAATATTCAAAAATTAATAGCTTGCAATACACTATGTATCTCTTTAATCTATGCATTGCGTTTGCATAACCACTCGATTCTTTTTGCAGTCTTTTTTAAATAAACAGTAGCATGGGGAAACTCCCGATAGTGCACACACGTCGGTAATGTTTATGAATTAACATAGCCCTTCCCCTATTTTCATTTTTATATAGAGCTACATGATTCTTCGAACATGCTCTTAATAGATGAGGGTGGTGAGTTTTTATTCCCCTGCATCGATGCTCAGCACCTCTACCTCCTCAGAGATAGACTGCTGAAACACCGGGCTCTCTAACGAGGGCGGAAGAAGCCGCGGCGCGGGCTTCCGACCCCAGAGAGAGCGCGCTGGATCCCCCGGGTAAAGGCAGAGAAAAGGCGGAGCCTGTCTCTAACCCCTCCGCGAGATCCATTTGCGAACCCCACAATACCAGCTTCCGTGCTGCCTCGGCAACAACGGGGCCAGTACTGCGAGGAACGCGAGCCTGAACACCCTACTCAAAGAGTGACAAGTGGGAACGGAGCGAGTAAAGCATTAGTAACTAATTTACTCCTGTAACTCCTGTTATAACAAATAACGATGTCTACACTGCATAAAGATTTTTTATTGACATCGTATCTGAACTTAGTTGTTCATGATGAGAGAATTTGCGGAACACTTGCTGAACAAAACTCCAGCGTTGCAGATTTCTTCTTTAGCGGAGACTAATCTAAACTCCTCTATTTGGCCGTGGATTAATGACTAATATAAACTCCTCTATTTGGCCGTGGATTAATATGGAAATGTGATTAATTATAATGCTCAACACTGTAAAAACTGCTTAAAAAGCTTTGATGCAACGTGAGCAGATATGAATGTAATTCCGCAATCGACACTTTTTAGTCATGTTCACATTTCACTTTCATCACGACGGTCAATAGTTTTAGTTTTTGCACCTGTATCTTAAATTTAAGGCATTTATGTGAGCATTGGGGGCATTTTTACCCCAAGCCCAAATGTGAATCCACTGCAATGAGAAACATAAAACAGCTTGGTATTAAAGTGACTTCTGTATGAGCTGTACTTCATACATTGTTACATAATTGACAATAGATAATGGACACTTTTTGCATGCAAATTTTAGCTGGAATATTGCTAATGCTATGAGTCACTGTAACTAGTAAAATAAAATAAATACAGTATATACATACATTAAAGACTAATGCATAGTATTTTTTTTGGGGGGGGGGTGTCTTTCTGTGTCTCTCAGTGTCGTTCACTGTTGTGGTTCCTCGTTATCAGACAGTGGCTCATGTCGGGTCCACAGTCATTCTGCCCTGCTGGATCTCTCCTCCTGAGAACGCTGAAGCTCTGGAGATCCGCTGGTACCGTCATAACCAGTTCAGCAACCCTGTTCTCTTCTATCAGCATGGGAAGATCCAGGACATCCAGGAGGAATCGTTCAGGAACCGAAGCTCACTGACTCTGTGGTCAGATCAGTCTGGTGGACTGAAGGATGGAGACGTCTCTCTACGCCTGGAGAAACTCAGGATTCAGGATGAAGGTTCATTTCACTGTTATGTCAGTGGAGAAATTGCATTTGACAGCGGAGAGGTGTTTCTCAAAGTCACTGGTGAGTCAAAACCTACAATTCATGTTTTATGGATCATTAAAGCCTGTAAAGGGGACATTTGTTTTATTGCAAGGGGAAAACATCATTACATGAACTTCCAAAGGAATTGAAGAATCTGTGGTTGACTATACTCCTAATCATCCCCATATGTATATATACTAATTGGCTTAATCACTCTGTCTCCTCATATTGCTCCTGTTCTGGCGCAATATGGCGATAATAATATATCGTAATAATATTATCCAGGTAGATGCTGCACATTGGTGGTGGTTGAGGAGATTCCCCCTTCCATGTAAAGTGCTTTGAGTGCAGAGAAAAACGCTATATAAATGTAATGAATTATTATTAATATTACATTTTAACATTATTTTCCCACTACCTTCTCAATGGAGGTGCCGAAGAGTCCCTATCCTCCGTGCTCCATGTGTGATGTCAGGACTGCTGTCTGCCAATAGAATTGCCATGTGTATAATAAATGCTCAGACACCGGTCATGCTGAAGGCCTTCCCCATAGCATCAACACTAAGATGCAGTGTCAAATTTCCACTTCGAAAGGGAATGTCTTGGTTACTGTTGTATCCCTCATTCCTTTGAGTCATAACATCGAAAAAACTGACGTTATGGGAGTCCAATCACCTTTTAGTGGTAACAAAACAAGCCAAATGGACATTGGCAAGTGAGATTTGCATGGCAAGCCATTCCCCCGGACATACGGGTATAGAAGCTTGTCAGCAACTCACTCATTCGGGTATGTGCTGAGGAGGCGAGACAGGGTCCCAGCCATTCAGTGGCGATAACGGGTTGTGGCAGGTGGGACGTATCGTCTCAGTTCCCTCCTTTAGGGACCGGGGTTACAGCAGTAACCAAGACTTTCCCGATCAGCCAGTCATGTTCGACGTTACATGGGCATGAAAGGGGCACAGCGACGAAAGGGAGTGGTGGGAACCCTGGGCACATATCCGGGCTGGGGTTTCAGGATTACGTGAGTCAGCTGACCCAAATTCCAGACAAGTTTCGCTGACATAAAATGCCTGCAGGTCCCCTACCCTCTTGATAGACATGAGCTCAGTCAGGATCTTAAGCTTGACTGACTGTAGCAGCTCAAAGGGCGCTCTCTGCAGGGCTGTAAGTACAGCGGAGAGGTCCCAAGAGGGGATAAGACGTGGTCGAGGAGGATTTAGTCTCCAGGCGCCTCTCAGGAACCTTATGATCAGGTCGTACACTCCCTAAGACCTACTGTCTACTGCTTTGTGATGTGCTGCAATTGCAGCAACATACACTGTCAAGGCGGAGGGAGACCGCCTTCTCTTAAACCTCTCCTGCAAGTAAGAAAGCACAGAGCTGATCGGGCATTTCCGAGGGTCTTCCTGGCAGGGAGGAACACCAATCAATGAACAGTCTCCACTTAAAGGCATAATCTCACCTAGTAGAGGGGGCTCTGGCTTGAGTGATAGGAATTAAGGTATTAACTAGGAATTCATTTAGCAGATCCGGGGGGGGGGGGGGGGGGGGGATATTTCGCCTGGGATATTTCAAAGAAACACAGGGCCAAAAATGATCCTGCGGTAGGCCACTTAAGTCTGGAAGCCACACATGGAGGTTCCAGAGATCTGGACACGAGTGCTATGAGAAAACAGGTCCTTCCTCAGGGAAATTCCTTAGCTGTCATGAGGAGCATCATGTCCAAAAACCAGGTCCGGTCGGGCCAGTAAGGCGCATCCATCAAGACCGGCTCCCCTTTCTCCTGTCCTTGCACAGTGTCTGTGCGAGCAAGCTCACTGGGGGAAATCCCCAGGGCCATCTGTGTGTCAGTGCATCCATGCCGGTCCCCTCGGTCATCATGGAGTAAAGAAGCTGGCAATGGGAGGACTCTGGAGAGGCAAACAAGTCTACCTGTGCATCTCCAAATCAACTCCATATCAGCATGGCAGAGTGACCTGAGCTTCTGCTGAGTTCAGAGGAGGAGATGTTGTGCGAGTTGTGACATGATAGGGAACTTTGTCCAATATTAAGCCTGGTGTGAACACACATGAATTGAACATGAGCAAAAATTTAAATGTTTTTTTCTTTTAGCATTATTTATTTATATATTTTGCTACAGAGTTTAGTTCATATGGACTTTCTTTCTCAGATTCATCAGATCTATGGAAGGCTCTTTTCTTCACCCTTCTCATCTGTGCTCTTCTGGGTTTGGTTGGGCTGATCCTGTACAAATACAGACAGAAACTAACAGGTACAATTGAAAGATTTCAAAAGAGTTAGTCTTTAGGAGTTTGTTTTTATGTTTTATGCATAAAACATTTTATGCATGTGTTTTATCTGTTTTGCAGGGAAGAAACCAGAAGAACAAAGTAAGTAACAAGAACTGTTTCTGATTTTTTCTGTTTCTAGAAATTTCAGATTAAAAATACTTCTGAGAAAGCAATTAATATCCAGAGGAGATGGGGGAGAAATACTGGAAATACCGTGTTCAGCTCTTAAAGTGTCAGTTCTTCCAAAGGCCAATAGCTTTAGTTCAGTTCAGTATGTTTTACTGCAGCTGGTTTGCTCTCCTATGAGCTTGTTTTTGCATTACAAAGTCGGGTTGATAATGACTTCAATGACAAAGTCATCTAAGCCTTTTTCTCTTGACCACAATGTTGCCAGCCATTTTATTTTAGGCCAAATTATGTTTTAGGTCAAGAGTTGATAATTTTGGGTGACTTAAATACAGATATGCTGAAAAAGGATTCGTCAGTGTTTAAACATTTTAGTTCATTTTGTAAGTCATATGCATTGAAACAAATTATTGTTGACCCTACAAGAATTACTCCTAAAAGTAGAACAATTATTGATATTATATTGGTTTCAGACAATTCCAAGATCTTTAGAAGTGGTGTTTTGGAGGCAGGATTAAGTGATCATAACATGGTTTATGTAATTAGGAAATTAAAGAGGGAGGCCATAAGGCAGCATAATACATAAAAAATTAGATCACTTAAAAGGTATAGTCCACAAATATTTGTTGAAGAACTTAGTAAGGTTAATTGGATTGAGGTGATGCAGTGTGATGATGTGGATATAGCTTGGGATAGGTTTAAGAGGAATTTCTTGCAAGTTTTGAACAAAGTTGTGCCTTACAATGAGATAAGAATTAAACAAAGAACAGAACCTTGGATGACAGATAGTATTTTGAAGGATATTAAGGAATGCAATGATAGTTTAAAAGCATTTAAAAGGGATGGAAATAATGATAACTACAAGAAATTTAAACATAAAAGAAATGAGGTAAGATGTAAGATTAAAGAGGCTAAAACATTTTTTTTTAAGAATAAGATTAGTGAAGTAAAGCAGGATTCTCAAAAATTATGGTGAGTTTTAATTATATGCGAGTTCATGCATATAATTGTGTTAATAGTGTCCTATGTGAACATGTTCTGCATTTATTTTCCCCAGGTTTTTTTTTTCTTTCTTGAAAATCATATTTGAATGTGCGGCAACTATAGTTGCCGGTGGGCAAATATGTTGTATGCACCCCCTCAATGTAAAATATGAAAACATTTATCTCAAAATAACTGCTTTCAACAGATCAATCTTTATTCATAAACAAATTTATTATGTATAAAAGTCAAAGAACATTTGATGTAAACCCAAAAAACTGCATCTAGTTTATAATCTCTTGAATATGAAAACACAACAAACAACAAATCCATTTGCCTTAACCATTGTGCGCTGTTCAGGGTATTTTTGACCCACATTTCTAACTTTCATTCTTGGAGATAACATGGATAATTTGACATGGTTTAGTGTAAGATTTTTGCCCATCTTTTGGAAAATGCCATTTTAAAAGTAACAAATTATCACTTTAACCAGTAGATGGCTGCAGAACGATTTGCTATTTGACTAACTGAAAGACATCTTTTCACAAGTTTTTCCAGTTGTATTCATATCTACATATTATGAAATCACAATTATAATAATAAAAGTTACTTTTTGTCAAAGTTTAGGCACTTTTTGTACTGAAAAAAAAAAAAAAAATTATATATTATGATTAGAATCAAATGAATTTCATCAATGGACAAAATTCATCCTCAAAATCAGAAACAACACAGAACACACATAGACAGAAATTAATTGGCACACTTTAAATTTGTAGAATTATATGAAAAACAGATGTTTGAAATAAATGATAAACTCTAAAAACTTCAATTTTTCACTTTGTAACATCCTGATTAGGTTTGATTCTAATCATAATGTAACATTATTGAAAAACTAATTTTTTTTCAGCACAAAAACTGCTAAACTTTGACAAAAAGTAACTTTTATTGTTATAATTGTGATTTCATTATATGTAGATATGAATCTACCTGGAAAAACTTGTGAAAAGAAGTCTTTTAGTTTGAAACTTTTAGTACATTAAGAGCTCTGCAGCCATCTACTGGTTAAAGTGATTTTTTTTTTTTTTACTTTTAAAACTGCATTTTCCAAAATTTGGGCAAAAATCTTACACTAAACCTTGTCAAATTATCCATGTTATCCCCATGAATGAAAGTTAGTATTTACTACTTATTTATTTTCTACAATAACCTTGATTATTAACCTATTAACACAGAATACCCCATTTTCCCATGATATATGTTCTTACAAGGCATTTGCCCACCGGCAACTATAGTTGCCGCTTGGACTTTTGACTAAGTATACAAAAAACTATAGATCTCTTGTAAGATTTGTTTTGTTTGGCTGATTCTAGAGACCTTCATGATTATGTAGATATATATATGTAAACAAAAAATACTTATTAGTAACATGAAAATGACCTTTCTTTTGGAGGTTTTGCCTTCGCCATGCTTCCTAGAAGTAGGGCTCGGAAGTTGACAGCCTCATGTGACAGGGGGGAAGTGAATACCTTTTTTTTTTTCTTGAAATCCTTTATTTGGTTGTTTGCTTGCATTCCATTGAGAAATAAAACATGGACAACATCTAGAAAAATACTTACAAAAGGAAAATGACAACTATGCATTGCGGCAACTATAGTTGCCGGTGGGCTTAAATGGTCAATTGATGACAGATCAGAAAGAGGTAGCAAATTGTTTTAATAGATTTTTTACTACTGTTGCTGACAATTTGGTAAAGGAGCTACCAGCTCAAACTGGTTTATATAATGACAAATTAGTTAAGGAGTATTATGCTAATTGTGGTGTCACTTTAGGAGGTTTTTCATTTAATAAAGTAAATGAGACTACTGTTTATAAGAAATTAAGGGAACTGAAATGTAGTAAAGCGACAGGTTTAGATAATATTCCAGCAAGGTTTATTAAAGATTTTATAACCCCTGTGGTTACTCACATTTTAAATCTCTCTATTGGCCAAGCTAAGGTACCTGATGAATTAAAACAAGCAAGAGTTGTTCCCCTTTTTAAGAAAGGGAGTACGTTTGAGTGTAACAATTATAGGCCTGTGTCAATTCTATCTTCCTTATCCAAAGTGTTTGAAAAGATTATTTTTGATCAAATTGAAGAATATATTTCTAAATTTAATATTTTATATGAATTTCAGTCTGGCTTTAGGAGGATGCATTCCACTGAGACAACAATTTTGTATTTGACAGATTACATAAAGAAAGAATTGGATAAAGGCAAATTAAGTGGGATGGTGTTGCTAGATTTACAGAAAGCCTTTGACACAGTTGACCATAATATTTTGCTTTCAAAATTAAATGCTATGGGTTTTGATTCTAAAGCATGTAAATGGATTAACTCCTATCTTTCAAATAGGTGTCAAATGGTAGATTTAAATGGAGTGTTTTCAGATAATTTGTCCATCTCTAGTGGAGTACCACAAGGTAGCGTATTGGGACCCTTACTTTTTTTAATGTACATAAATGATCTAAAAATGGCCTGTTCTATAGCCACCTTTTATTATATTCTGATGATGCTACAATAATTGTTACTGATGAGAGGAAATAAATAATAGAAAGTGAATTAAGTAGAGAGATTGCGGAAGTATCCAACTGTTGTTGTTTTTTTTTAAATAAGCTGTTTTTACATTTAGGGAAAACGCCTCGGTTACGACTGTAACCTCGGTTCCCTGAAGAGGGAACGAGCGTTGCGTCGAGAATGACGCTATGGGGAACGCTTTGCGTGATGACGTCTTGAAGCACATGTAAAATCAGTCCAATGGTGTGGCGGAACGTCAGAGGCGGGTGACGTCACGTACCAGGAAGCTATAAAAGCCGGCCCGAAACAGAAAACGAAAGCTTCGTAAAAGTCTGAAGTCGAGCTGACAGGCATGAAGGAGATATGGCAAGGCGACGCAACGCTCGTTCCCTCTTCAGGGAACCGAGGTTACAGTCGTAACCGAGGCGTTCCCTTTCAAGGGAACTCCCGTTGCGTCGAGAATGACGCTATGGGGAACGTCTATACCAACGCCTCCATAGCTACGAATGTCTGTCCTGTGTGTAATCTAGAGAGCAGCACTAGGAAGATAAAACATGAGACCCTGGAGCAGAGTCTAGATCCAGAGAGTAAAACCTGACGAAAGTGTGCGGTGAGGACCAGCCTGCCGCATCACAGACGTCCTGTAAAGAAACTCCTGAAATAAGGGCCTTAGAGGCCGCCATACTCCTCGTCGAGTGCGACCGGACAGCCAAAGGAGAAGGCTGCCCAGCCGCCTCATAAGCAAGTGAGATAGCCTCGACCACCCACTTACTCATCCTTTGCTTAGACACTGGACCTCCTTTGTTAGGGGACCCAAAGCACACAAATAATTGATCACTTTTTCGCCACAGGGCAGCTCTGTGGACATATGCGTCTAACGCCCGCACAGGGCAAAGCAAATTATTAGCCTCCTGGTCCGCATTTTGAAAGGGAGGAGGACAGAAGGCCTGCAGAACAATAGGTCTGACCACATTAGTGGGGACCTTGGGGATATAGCCCGGTCTCGGATGAAGAAATGCTTTGATCATACCCGGAGCAAACTCCAAGCATGACGGAGCAACCGACAACGCTTGGAGATCCCCTATTCTCTTGAGAGAGGAAATAGCAAGAAGGAAAAGAGCTTTCAGCGTTAAAAACTTCTCAGGAACCTCCTCAATAGGCTCAAAGGGGGCCAGGGACAAGCCTTGTAACGCAATGGACAAGTCCCATGGTGGCACCCTAGAGCGAACTGCAGGCCTCAGCCTCCAAGTGCCACGAAGGAAACGAGATATCAAAGGGTCTTTCCCCACAGACATTCCACCCAAAGGAATGTGGTAAGCACCTATGGCCGCCACATAAACCTTTAAAGTGGACGGGGTTAGACCTGCTGTGAACCGGTCCTGCAGGAACTCCAGCACTGTACCAATTGGGCAGTTAACTGGGTCCAACCGACGGTCACTACACCAAGAAGTGAAGACTCTCCACTTCAGGGCATAAAGTTTCCTCGTGGAGGGAGCTCTGGACTGTAGAATGGTCTCAACAACCTCAGTTGAGAGACCTGACTCTATGAGCTGGGCCCCCTCAGAGGCCAAGCCCACAGGTTCCACAGTTCTGGGCGGGGGTGAAATATTGAGCCCCCTGCCTGGGACAGAAGGTCTCTCCTGACGGGTAACTCCAGAGGATGCCCGTCGAGGAGGGAGACCAGATCGGGAAACCATACTCTGCCCGGCCAACGCGGGGCTATAAGAAGCAGGCAAACCCGGTCCCTGCGAACTCTCTCCAGAACTCCCGGGAGCAGAGCAACTGGGGGAAAGGCGTACAGACGTAGCCTCGGCCACGTCTGAACCATAGCATCCAGTCCAAGAGGAGCTGGATGCGTGAGGGAGAACCAAAGTGGACAGTGAGACGTCTCTCGAGACGCAAACAGATCCACTTGTGCTTGGCCGAACTCCCTCCATATCAGCTCCACCACCTCGGGGTGGAGCCTCCATTCCCCGGGCCTCGGCCCCTGCCTCGACAGAGTGTCTGCTCCTATATTCTGGACCCCGGGGATGTAAGCTGCCCTGAGTGACAGTAACTTCCCCTGGGACCACAAGAGGATATGGCGTGCCAAGTTGGATAACGGGCGCGAGCGCAAACCCCCTTGGTGGTTGATATAGGCGACTACCGACGTGTTGTCCGTGTGTACTAACACATGGTGTCCCCTGAGATCTGTGATAAAGCTCCTCAGAGCCCGGAAGACAGCCAACATCTCTAGGCGATTGATATGCCAGGAACGATGATGGTCTTCCCACAGACCTTGAGATGAGCGACCCTCCAGGATCGCTCCCCAACCCGTGAGGGAAGCATCCGTCGTTAGCAGTTTGCGACGACAAGGAGCTCCCAACACTGGGCCCTGGGACAGGAACCAAGGTTTCTTCCACATAACCAGGGCACGTAAGCATCGCCGCGTGACCCTGATTGTGCGAAATGGGTTGCCCCTCGGGGAAAACCCCCTGGTCCTGAGCCACCACTGCAGGGGCCTCATGTGCAGCAGTCCAAAAGGTATCACGTTGGAAGCTGCTGCCATGAGACCCAACAGTCTCTGGAACTGTTTGACAGTGAGTAGCTGGCCTAGCTTTACACTTTTCACAGCTGCAAGGATGGACTCTATACGTGGCGGTGACAGGCGCGCCTGCATCGACACTGAGTCCCAAACCACGCCTAAAAAAGTGGTCCTCTGGAGAGGAGAAAGCACACTCTTCTTGGCGTTCAGCCGTAACCCCAGCTCTTTCATGTGGGCGAGAACAACATCTCGATGTTGAACCGCCAACTGATGCGACTGAGCTAAAATCAACCAATCGTCGATGTAGTTCATGATGCGACTACCCTGGAGGCACAGCGGCGCCAGAGCTGCATCCATGCATTTGGTGAAAGTGCGGGGTGATAAAGCTAGGCCGAATGGAAGAACACGATATTGGTATGCTTTGCCCCCGAAAGCAAACCTCAGGAACTTCCAATGACACGGACGGATGGAAATATGGAAATATGCGTCCTTGAGGTCTATCGTGACAAACCAGTCCTCGGACCTGATCTGTGGCACGATCTGTCTCAATGTTAACATTTTGAACTTGAGCTGCATGACTGACTCGTTCAGAACTCGAAGATCTAAAATGGGACGCAATCCCCCGTCCTTTTTCGGAACAATGAAGTACCGGCTGTAAAACCCGGTTTCCCTGTCGGAGGGAGGTACATATTCTATGGCCCCTTTCTCTAACAGAGTGTTCACTTCCTGTTCCATGACCAGAACCTGCTCGGGGCCCACCACTGTGGGCAGGACCCCCATAAACCGAGGTGGGCGTTTTTTGAATTGTATCTGATACCCTTTTTCCACGGTCTGCAGGACCCAACGAGAAACATTTGACAGTAGCTTCCACGCTGTCAAAGATTCTACTAGAGGTACCAGCCTCTCGAGACTGGTTTCTGGATTTCGTTGTTGTTGAGTAGTCAATTCGTCGCCCTGTAACGGCGCACCGGCAGGGAACGACCGAACAGACTGCTCTAACACCCTCCTCGGAGGGGGCGGGCATCCCGAGGCCACTACGTTTCCGGGTGGTCCTTGAGATATGTGCTCGCCGGAGACCGCTGCGCCCTGTAACACCTGAGGCGGCAGGGTTGGCAGAACGGTCCCCTGAGGGTACCGAAGAGAGACGGGCACCGTAAAAAGAGGTGTTAACCGCTCTGCTTCGGGGGGGACTACCCTCATTTGTCCTGAGCCCTCGGACGTCAGGACTTCTTCCCAGCAGCCTTCTTGGCGGTAATAACGGTCCGCAGATCCGTTCTACCCCTCGAGGGCTGCTGGGTTTGAGAGCGCCCTCCGTGTCCCCGAGATTTTTGTGGGGGAGCACGAGAGGACACACTCTGTTTTTGAGTGGCACGATGGCTAGCGCTCTTTTTAGAGGAGTGAGGCTGCTCCCGCTCAGCAGCCTCATAGAAAGAACGGCGGGGGAGAAGTCTTTGGAGTGCAACTGCCTGTTTAGAGGCCTCTTGTGATTTAGCTATCGCACTGTTCACAACATCACCAAATAGACCATCAGTGGAGACCGGAGCATCTAAGAGAACATGTTTTTCTTTTTCTTTTATGTCGCTCAGATTGAGCCACAGATGCCTCTCAGTGGCCACCAGGGCTGCCATAGACCGCCCGATTGATTTAGCGGTCTCCTTGGTGGCCCTGAGAGACAGATCCGTGGCTCTGCGTAGTTCAGCCACTGTGTCTGGACCAATACCCCCGCCCTCCTCTAAATCCCCCAATAATTCAGCCTGATAGGCCTGCATAATAGACATCGTATGCAGACACGCTGCAGCTTGACCAGCGGCTGCATATGATTTATGAACCAGCGATGAAGTAAATTTTACTGGTTTAGAGGGAAGAGAGGGAGCCTTCAAGGAAGATGCCGTCGCTGGAGAGAGATAGCTCGCGAGCGTCTCTTCCACCTTCGGCATCTCCCCATAACCATACTCTTTATAATTGTGAATGGAAGAGTAGTGAGAAGTTTGTGTTATGTAAACTCTGTAAGACATAGGTTTCCCCCACGATCTCGACACCTCGGTGTGGAGATCGGGGAAAAACGGAAGGCTTTTTCTCTGAGGCTGTGCACGAGATGGCAGGAAGCGTTCGTCGAGCTTACTTTTCGAGCGAACGTCCTGCCTATCCTCTGGCCACTCAATAGATAGTCTGTGAACTGCTCTCGTGACAACATCGAGCAATTCCTCAAAAGCGTGAGACTGAGGTGGCGAATCCTCAGACTCAGCTTCAACACTAACAACGTCCAACTCCTCAGAGCTGGACAATTGCAGTATTGGTGCCTCCATCGGGGGGGAAGAAACCGCAGCGCGTGCTTCCACACCCTGATGAGAGGCACTGGATCTATCAGAAGGTTGCTGAGATAAGGCAGAGCCCGTCTCAACATCCACTGATAGATCCATTTGCGAACCCCAGGTCTGAGATCGATGCTGTGCCTCGGCAGCAGCGGGACCAGAGCCCTGGGGAACGTGATCGGGATTGAACCGTGCCAACCGGGATCGGAGCGTACGCAATGGAAGCGCACAGCAATGCACACAGTCACCACCCTCGAGTGCTGACTGGGCATGCTCCTCTCCCAAACAAACAACACAAAGAGTGTGTGTGTCACCTCCCGTTAAATAACGCGGGCAGGGATGGACACACACTCTAAACTGCTGCTTGCTCGCCATACTGAATATATATATATATAGACAGACAACACCAAATAACAAGGACAGATTTCAACACAGAGCGCGACTGAAGACTCAGAAAGCTTTCGTTTTCTGTTTCGGGCCGGCTTTTATAGCTTCCTGGTACGTGACGTCACCCGCCTCTGACGTTCCGCCACACCATTGGACTGATTTTACATGTGCTTCAAGACGTCATCACGCAAAGCGTTCCCCATAGCGTCATTCTCGACGCAACGGGAGTTCCCTTGAAAGGGAACTGAAGCTATTTTATTTGGTTCTGCGGCTAAATTGAGAAAATGTTCCAAATTAGAAGTAAGGGTTGGAGATTTGACTATTACTTCTAAACAAGAAGTGAAATACTTAGAATGTACTTTGGATAATAAATTGACAGGTGATAGCATGGCTGTTGTAGTTCATTCTAAAGTATGTAATCGAATAAAATTCTTAGCAAGACAGGCTGCTTACTTAGATACACAAACCTTAAAAATGTTAGCTGGTGCATTAGTGCAAACACATTTTGATTATGCGGCAACTTTCTGGTATAGTGGCTCTACGAAACGAGTCAAAAGTAAATTACAGACTGCTCAGAACAAGTTGTGTAGAATTATTCTGAGGCTTCATCCACGAATGCAATTGAATAATAATCATTTTAGGGAAATAGGGTTTTTAAAAGTGGACAAGAGGGTCATTTTTCTTAAGTTGATGATGGTGTACAAAATATTACAGAGAAATGTTCCAAAGTACTTGTATGACTACTATGTTTTCGTAAGAGATGTTCATGGTTTTTCTACAAGGGCAAGGATAAATAATATATACTTGTGTCGGTTTAAGAGTTTAATTGGGAAGAATTCTTTTTTGTATTCTAGCGCTGTTGCTTGGAATGAATTGCCTGATTGCTTAAAACAAATTCAAGAAGAAGGTCCTTTTAGAAGAGAAGTTAAGAAATGGCTTTTTAACTATGTTTCTAGAAGTTATTATGTGATATGTTGATGTGTGTTTGATTTCATTCCCATTATGAACTGCTCGTCCATTTTTGAATACAGAGGACCACAATGGAAAAAAGCCTGTGGCTTTATTGTGTATATCCTCGACAGTTTTTTAAAATGTGTATGAATTGGTCTTTTGGGCTTGATTGTGCTTGTTTTAACTTTTATTGTCAAATAAATCAAATCAAATCAAATCAAATAAAAAAACTCATGCCGTTTACATCTAAACTCGAACGCTTGCTTTTAGACACAGGATTACTGTGAGAAAATGCCTGTTCTTTCTGATACAGTTAAAGTAGTCTATGGTTTTATGCCAGTCAATGCCAGAGATGGTTAAATGTGCAATTTAATCTGGAGAAATGATAATTGATAAAACAGACTGATAATTAATCCCTCTAATTTTATTTCATTTTAGTTTGTGAGGATGGAGCTATGGAGAAACTGACAAAAGAAGGTACTTTATTAAATGTTCTTTGATATATCTTTATAATAACCATAACTGTTGAAGTGACACGCTAATCATTAAATAAACATTTACATGCATGTTGTAGCAGAAGAAAGTAGTTTGGTGGAAAATAGAATGAACTGAATAATGAAACATTCAGTTCAGGAACAGGGCTGCGTTTCCTAAAAGCATCGTAAGCCTAAGAAGATCGTAAAAACGATCGTACGACTGATCTTAATATTACGGTCTGTTTCCCAAAAGCATCGTAATTTAAGTAGCACTTGAAAATCTTCGTAGATCTACGAGTGCTCTGGAGTAATCGTAAATCCCCAAGTGCATTGTAAGAAGACAGATTTATGAGGACACCTGCAGGACAACCGGCAGATTACACTTTTATCTAGATTTAACAGATTGCACTGCAAAGTGAGTACAAATATAAGGTTTTGATTGTACTTTTTTTATTGTACACTTTATTGTACTTGTTTTTTTGTTTAAATGAATGTATAAATTAAATAATAAAAAAGGGAAGAAAAAATACACATCTAAATTAAATGAATGAAAAAAAAAAAAAAAATCATAAAAGAGCGAAGTAATGTGGGAAATATGCTTAAAAGACTGGGCAAAATATGGATGAATAATAAAAAAAAATCTGTCAATGACTTGCTGACGTGCACGAAAACCAGCCATGTATTGGGCATTTCTTGCAGACCACCTTTCCTGATCTTTGAAGACCCGGGTTGCAGTTTTTGCATTGTCCACCCAGACGTTTTGTTTTCCCTTATTTGTATGGCGTCCTTTAAATCTGTTAAAAATAACATCTTTGTTTCGCTCAATCTCCTCTAAAATTAGGCCTACATTAATTTCATCTTTTTTGAAAGGTATCTTTTCTTGTTTTTGTTTTTTTTGTTCATACATTTTGTCAGTAGGCTATCTCCGCCTGAATGTAGACTTTAGACTTGTCTTGATTGCTAATCTACAGATGATGATTATTAGGTTAAACCTAATAATTAAGGCTAAACGTTCAGAACACGATTCCATATAAGGTTATATTTCAGCACTTCGCGAATGGACAACGACTCTTAAGTAGCACGTAAAACGCGTTCTCGCGCGTTCATGTTAAGTGCATTTTTGGGAAACGCTTGTGGAATTGCTGCGAGCGTTCGTAACCTTGCACGTAGAGAGCACTCTTAAGAGCTAAGATACTTCGTTATCGGGAAACCCGGCCCTAGGCTGTGTTTCCAGATAACGATGTATCTTAGCACTTATGAGGATTTTCTACGAGCGACTTTACGAACGTTCGTGTTCATTTCACGTGCGTTTCACAAAAACGGACTTAGCACGATCGCCCTCAGCTGTGCTTTAAGTGCTACTTAAGAGTCGCTGTCCGTGTGTCAAGTGCTGAAATGTCACCTTGTAGAATGGCTCGTAATTGTAGCACACGCTTGTATTTTGAAATGTTTAACCTAATTGATTTCAACTGATGTGCATTTTCTACGAGGCCAATAATCCACAAAGCAGCAAACCTACACCAGCAAAATGGCTGAACCAAAAAAAAAAAGAAAATACTTTTTTTTGTTAAAGAGGAGATTAATGTCATTTTAGAGGAGGTGGAGCTATACAAACATTATTTTCAGCAGGTTTAAGAGCAGTCAAACAAATAAACAAAAACTAAAAATCTGGAAAATTTGCTAGAAAACTGACTGCAACTAGGGGCATTAAAAGATCAGGGAAGGAGGTCAGGAAGAAGTGGCAAGCCTTTCTAAAAGGAAAAGGGCTCTGCAGAGGACAACATTTAATAAAACAGGTGGTGGGACCAATGAGTCATCCCTTCTCACAGCAGAGGAAGAAAAGGCCTTGTCAATACTTGGCACAAGTGCTTCAGATGGCATTTGTGGTGGTATTGACGTCCATGGAGGAGTAGGGGTAACTCAACCTGAGCCTGAGTCAGGTCCTTCATGCTCAGAGGAACTATCAGTTTCATCTGCCATCTCCCAGCACATCTCCTAGTCCTCCAAACAACCCTCCCAGGCCTCAGCCTCCATCTTCAGTTGTCCCGACTGCAGCCACAACACCTCAGCAGTTTGAGAATGTTTGTAGTTGTTGTCAGGGCATATGAGAGTGTCCTTACTTAACAGGGAGGAAGATGGAGAGGTGGAGGAGGACTAGGAGGTCAAAGATGGCATGGGACCACATGATGGCCAACCAAGAAATGCCCAATACATGGCTGGTTTTCGTGCATATCAGCAAGTCATTGTCAGATTGTTTCCTGTTTTTTCCAGTATTTGAAGCATATTACATCTTTTATTTTATTTTTTTGTTCATTCATTTAATTTTTATTAAAATTATTAGATTAAATTATTTCAATTTTTTGGTTTTGTTTTCTGACCTTTTTAATTATTTCATTTATACATTAATTTAACCAAAAAAATAATAATAATAAAGTAATAAAGTGTACAATAAAGTACAAATGCACTTGGCGATTTACGATTACTCCAGAGCACTCGTAGATCTACGATGATTTTCAAGTGCTACTTAAATTACGAAGTTTTTGGGAAACAGACCGTAATATTAAGATCAGTCGTACGATCGTTTTTACGATCTTCTTAGGCTTACGATGCTTTTGAGAAATGCAGCCCAGGTCTGTCCACATATGTGTTAGTAAAAATGAACTTGATTAACAAATCATTGTCTTTTTGTTGCTTTTACAGTCTAACTGTAACATAATAATTTGCGCACTTTCCATATTTGTTAATTATACTTTTCTCTGTTACACATTGATAACTCTAGATGTCCTCAAAACTTTTTTTTTAAAAACATCAAATTGCTTGTTTTTCATTTTAGCTGTGGGAGAGATAAATATAGAAGAACTGAGGAAACATGCAGGTATGACAATCTCATTTACATACATTTCATATGCATATATGATCTCACACACACAAGTTTGAGGATTTATAATTGTTGCTTTGTTTTTTCCTCACAGTTCAGATCACTATTCACCAACATTATGTATCTCCAGATTTGAGCATTTCTAAGGACCGTAAAATAGTGAGGCACAATAAAGAATATAATCACACTAGAGAGGGATTCCCCTACAAATTATATGCATTTGGAGCCCAAACATTTACATCTGGCCGTCACTATTGGGAGGTTGCGTTGGCACGAGAAAATACACCTCCTAAAAACTACTGGTTAATTGGTGTAGTGAAAGATGGAAATTTTCGTTCAAAAGACAAATCTTTTACTCAATCAAACGGTTACTGGTTCTTGTGTTCAGACGGTCCTAATGGCGTTTTCACCAACTCTGATCCACCAGTTAAACTCTCACTGACGCCGAGACCTGAACAACTGGGAGTTCTGTTAGATTGTGATGACGGTCTGCTGTCATTTTACAGTGTCAAAGAGAGGAAACATCTGCTGACCATGAGGATCAGATTCACTGGATCAGTCGTTCCGCTGTTTAATCCAGGAGTAGTTGAACAGAGTCCGCTTGTAATTCTGGATTGTCCAGAACCTGTAGAATCAGCTGTAGAGTCCAGTGAACCTTTACTGAGTAACACAGAGGCTACACCGGACGCAAGCGGCGCGATGCAACGCAACAAAAGCAAATAGAAACCATTATAATCAGTGATGCTGTCTACACTGGATGATGGACAATAGTAAACTGATGCTCTGCTCTATTTCTGATGTACTCCACACACACACACACACACACACACACACACATGCACACACACACACACACACACACACACACACATGCACACACACACACTAAAGCTGCACTTTCAAGCCTTCTGTTTGTCAGTTCGGTGAGTTTGAGTGACCTTGATCTTAAAAACGAGCGAAATCCCAGCAAATTTAATATAAAATTAAATTTGACATTGTAAGATATATTCAATAGATGGACACTGTACTTTGGGGACATTGAAATACATTTCTTTTATAAACCATATTGTAAATGATACTGAAGTACACTTTGATTGATTTTTTTGTCATTTTAATAAAAGACACAATAAATAAATAATCAAAATACTTTTGTTTTTTCTTTATAAATGAGATCTTGAGGAGGAAACACACTGAGACTTCAGACATGATGAAGTAAAGTGATGTTCATGAGACACGCAGAAACACACACTTGATTTGATTTAACTGCACCAATGCTTTTGTGGTCACTGCTGTAAACCTCTTAAATGTGAAAAGAATTTAAAAGTTCTCTTTCTTTCTCCATTAATCACAGTTGTGGCTCCTTACGGTCGGGACTACAGTCACTGTTCTTCTGTAAGACTTTCTTTCTTCAGGCAAACACAGGAGGAGATGTTCAGAACTGAAACGGTTGAGCTTTAAAATTATATTAAAAAAAGCACCGTGAACTTATCATAAGAGTAGTGCACATGACTTGTGTGCTGTATTCTAAGTGTTCTGAAGTTATATGATACTTCTGTGTGATGAACAGAACTTGATCTCGACACTAAAGAGCAGCAGTCTGGATATAAACTCCAGACTCAACCGCAGGAATGAATGACACCTGATATGCAGTGATGTTTGAGATGTTTGAGATGCCTGTCCAAACACTGTCCTCCTTCTTCATGACTCCTGATTTCTTGCTCTTCTTCTTTTGGGCTGGTTTGGGGGCGGAGCTGTCAGCTGATTGGCTGGATTTGATGCTGTCAGAATGAGAAAATGCAGGAATGTGAGAAACTCATGAACTGAAAAAATGAAAGTTTCTGTTGCATGTTTCCTTACCAGAGCTGATGCTTGATCGTGGCTGATAAGGACTAAAATTAAATTAACCCTTTATGGTACGGCTATTAATTAATTTCTACTCGTTGTTCAGAAAAAAATACAATATATTTCACTATGAGAATTAAAAGGGCAGGCCGTAAGGTAGCCAATGATGTGCTGTTTTTAAGTCACATGACATTTGAATGTGCCTCCAGAACTCTCTTTCCCACCGTCACACTGAAGACTGTTAATGTGCTCAAGAAATTACTCTATTAACCTCATTTCTAAATCTCTTCTCAAGGGGGATTTTTATGAAGCATCTTTGATAAGTAAATTAGATATTTTTATGTACAAAACAATTTTGTCTAAAGAGGGAGCCACTGAGCGGTTTCCACAGTTGTACCGACAGGCTGTAGAAAGTTCTGATGGAATCACGTCCTCATGATATCAAAGACACGCGAAGGTCAACTTGTATGAAGTTCAATTGCCTTTGCACTATTTCATTTATATTTTTTGTATATATTTTATAGTTTTCACATGATTTGATATGATTTTATTGATTGGTTTGTTAAATACACACACTATATCTGTTTGATTATTGTATTATGTTTAATACAGTATCTCTTCAGTTTAAACCATAAACACTGGGTGTTCACTCAAGTGGACATCTGAAAATCTCTTTGAAAAATGTGTAAAAATAAATAAATAAATTCAGATTTTGTTTTTCATGCCCTAAGAGCAATAAAAACATAGTTCATAATTCATTCATGAAAGGGTTAATACAATTATTTTAACTAACAATATTCATAATTATATGATGTATCATCATCATGTCCATGCTAAACACACATGTATTAATGAATGCACGCTGTTGTTAAGAGAGCGTCGTCTCTGTCGTCTTTATCATCGATAATGACAGTGGCGGAACTAGAGTTTTATACATGGGGTGGCCAGGGGGTGGCCACTGCCACTTTCGGGGGTACACAGTACACACACACACACACACACACACACACACACACACACACACACACACACACACATACATACACAGTGGAAAAGCTTATGGAAGGAATTGGGTCACTCTGTTTGTGTCTATAAGTGTTGAACATCCAAAATATTTGCAGAAAACAAAGCTGAAGTACCAAGGAGATAAGATACCGTAGCATGTGTCTGTTATGAACTGCTGCGTTTATTTACCAAAAAAAAAAACACCCTCACATTTACAAAAAAAATGTTTTTTTTAATTAGATATAGCAGGCATCAAGCAGACATGTACTTGAAACATGTAAACAATTTTATTGCCCATCAATATAAAATCTTATCCTAGGAAGATTTAATACAACATAATTCTTTCTTTATAATAATTTATAATTATTCTTTCTAATTATAATTATTTAATTTATAATTATTTTTTGTGTTCATTTTTGGGTGAACTATCCTTTTAATCTGGCAAAATCATCTCAACTTAAATTCCTGAATTGGGTATGTGATTGACTGCCTGTGTCTGGTAGATGCTCTGACCTGTTGCTGGTTCTGAAGTCTGACCACACTGACTCTGACTAACCAGTGATGATGCAAGGGCTGGGGTCTGTTTGCACCTGATCTGCCTGTTAGTCCAGTCATTTTAAGCCAAAATGGGGGTCAACCTTGAACAAATTGCAACAGAAGCAAACTCAACTGATTTTGTATCCTCAATATGTCCTAAGTAAGGAAAAACAAGTCCCGAAGAATCCCATTAGGGGAAAGTTTCGAAAAAGACCCAAATATAGCCTATTCATACACCTATTCATTCTTTTACTCACATGAATAGGGTAAAAAATGTAACCTTTAGATATCAACATGAAAATTACGGAGTTGATTACTTATATCAAGACAAACAAAAAATGTATGACAAGTTTTTTAAAATTGTTTGTTAACATGGACAAACGGTGCATTATCTAATTACAGATGTGCTATTTTGCATAAATACCACAACAGGTCTAAACATTGGGTATAGCCAGGTGAAATGTCTTGTTGAATCTTGTTGACAAATAACAGTAAAATACTTAAGGTCTGAATGGAACCCATTTTGGCTACCCATGAGCATTAATACATAGAGGCAGGAAGAAGTACTTTAGAAACCAGCCTTTATTAATTTTTAAGAGATTGGGTTTGGGACTGGGTCCATGGGACTGTTTCTGGGGGACGAGTCTGAGGGAAGAACAGGAGACAATGGTAAGGAGAATGCAGAAGACAAAAGGTAGGTAAAATAAAAAGTGAACCCCCAGAAACAGTTTTTGAAACTTTCCCCTAATGGGATTCTTCTGGACTTTTTTTCCTTACTCAGGACATATTGAGGATACAAAATTATTTGAGTTTGCTTCTGTTGCAATTTGTTCAACCTTTTTTTTCATAAAAATGACTGGACTATGTTTGTGCTTATTTAAAAAGAACTCTGATAGCCTATCTCTCCCTTTCTTTTCATGTTTAATTGACCCTGTTCAAAAATATGACAAATTTAAAATATGATTCCAAATTCCAATCATCTTCATATTCTCTTCATCATCCAATTACCAACATTTTTATCTTAACTATTCTCGCCAGTATAAAAAAATGGTGTTTTTGGTAATTTTCACAATTTCATGGCACCCCAGAATATTTTGTTGTATGAATATCTCAACATACCAAAAGAAAGAACAGACCCTATGCTTTTAAACAACAAAAAAATCTGTTTTATTCTAGCTTCGTGCATCTTTTTTATCAACACTTGAATGTTGGCAGTTGTTTCATAAAAAGCAACATGAGCAAAAAGCTGAGAAAATTGCATTTTTATCAAAGACTAACGTTACATCTAGATCAGATTTAATGATGATCAAAACACAATAGATCGAGTCCATCAACACCCTACACCCATAAAGCTTCACAGTCAGTGATCGCATTATGAAATATCGCTTGTTTCTGCTCTTCTTTGCATGCGTTTTGATCTCCTATCCTCGCATTGGCTTGAACATTTGTATACTGTAACGTACACACGGCAAGGTAGCCTACTGTATGCGTGTATTAGGCCTAATGTATTCGGAGCAAACCACCCTGATGCTAAACCTTGAAAACTTACTTCAAATATGATGTTTTCTTATCCGGGAAGTTCGGTATCTTTCAACCATCTCTTGTCCTCTGTCTGCTCGTCCGTTTGAAAACTGCGCGCGCGACACGCTGCCGGCGAACGTAATTTTTTTTTTTTTTTTCAAATCAGCATCAGCAACTGCCAGTAGCAAATACAATTTTGGGGTGGCACCCGGGGTGGCCAATCGCATGTCAGGGGTGTCCAGTGCCACCCCGGACCCCCCTCTGGCTCCGCCACTGGATAATGATCTACAATATCGCACACTGCAGGCTTTTCCCTTGATACACTTTTTTTACAGTCGATCCATGAGGAAAAAATCTTTGATATCTATGTGGATTTTCCATTAGCTATTCAATCGCCTCGTAAAAACAGAAAACACACACACAAACACACTTATGAGACTTCATATATGAAGCGATTTTAATCATATGATGATGACGTTTTCATTGAGGAATCACGTTATGTTTAGAAAGTGAAAGTTAAGAGGAGAAAATCAGGTGCACGTTTGATAGATTCAGATTTTCGTCGATTTTTTCCGTTTATTTTGACTCTATTATTGAGTTGAACGCGTAACAGCTCATCTTCAGATCTCTGTGATTTAACAGAGTCTTCTTCTCCGGTGAGTTTCTGTTCCTCGATGAACACGACAGTCTGATTTATTATTTCTCTCACATGATTCGTGTGTTTCTGGAAAATATCCCGTAGTGTTTTATTTGAGTGTCTGTATTTTCACAGGAATGTTGACTATTATTGTCGCTGTTCTGGTGAATCTCTTCATAGAGACTTCTGGTAAGAACATGTTTAATAATAATAAACTGTATTTCATATGGTGTCTTTAAAGCAGCTTCTCAAGCCACTTTACACTATAAAACAGGCATAATTTTGCACACACTGAGTGTGGTTTTAGGACCCATGCAAGAAGTGTGTTGTAATAGTCAATGTGTTAAAACACAAAAGTATTGATAAGCTTTTCAGTCACAGGAAAAAAAAAAATAGGGCAAAGTAGCAATATTTCTGAAATGAAAAAGGGAATTCTTAACAGTATGGGTCAAAAGACAAACTTGAATCAAATATAACTTCTAAAAAAAAAAAATGTAGTTTGGAACAGAGGCATCTACGTTTAACATTAGTGAACCAGCTTTACGGAGCTGGGGTCTCATTTATAAAGCGTGCGTACGCACAAAACGTGGCTGGAAACGTACGTACGCCAGTTCCCACGCAAAGGTTGTGATCTATAAAAAACAAACTTGACGGGAGAACGTGCGCACCTTTAAGCAAACTTTGAGCCGTGCGTACGCACATTCTGGAGACAAAGGGAATTGGCGACACCGATGGTGAGCTGGAGTTAAGTGTCTTTTTGGTCACTTTTAGACAGAAAATCTAAAGAAAATTAAACATATACAGAAAGATAATACAAATATAATTTCACTCACCAAGCCAATCACTTGAAGCAAATATCCATCCCTTCTTAAATGTCCACGCCAGCGAGGCGTTGGGCCGTTTAGTGAAACTGACGCAAATAACAGTTTAAATAAATAAAATAATGATTTAAACTATGTTTTACTTCTGATATAAACATTTAGATTAAATATGACATTCAAATTAATGGAGTTAAGCACTTAAACATGAAATCATTACTGAGAAGTTACAACATTTTTATATTCAAATTCAGTCAATAGAAATATTTGTTGTGGATGCGATTGTTTTTGAACACTTCTCCTGTGGCATGCTGTGTTTTAATATTTTAACCACAGAGATAATTGCTTATCATGATACCAGATTGTCTGAGAAAATAGATTCGTGCAAATAATGCCCAAGGCCTATCTGTTTCCATTAAAAATATAAATCAATTAAAAATACAATTCGGCCAGTGGAAAAGATTGAGAAAAACTTTCTCTGAAATGTATTTTACACTATTTGATTTATGTATTCAAAAACAAGGATAGGCAACTACTTGATTTTTATTAATGTAATGTGTCTTGTACCATTAAACGTTATCACGTGGATGAATAATTATATGCAAATGATATGCAGATGAGGATATGCATAGTAAAACTAGGCGTTGCAAGCTCCATATATGGTTATTTCGGGGTGGAGACGCATGTGCGCCAATCTTCCGCTGACTGGGATTTATAAAGTGAATTCTGCGCAGGTTCTGGCGTACGAACGGTTTTATAAATCTGAATATTTTTTTGCGTACGCCATTTTTGGCTTTCGGGCGCACGTACACTTTTAGTAAGGTTCCTGCGCACAGTTTTATAAATGAGACCCCTGATGAGGAGAGACAATAAGCAAAACCTCTTATCACTATTAAGGCTCATCCATGTTCATATCTCAGAAATACAATGTGAGAGAAAAGAAACATCCACATTTTGACCAGGATTAGAGTGGATATAAATCTGAAAATGAAGGGGCTTAAAGGGGTCATATAATGGTACATGCACTTTTACAAGTTGATTGTACTGAAGTGTGTGTTGGCAGTGCCTGTACACAACCATCATAAAATGATAAAAATCCATCCAGTGTTTTTTTTTTAAATATTCTTTTATGTTTCCCCCCAACTCAAATCAAGCTGTTCGATTTTGTGACGTCACAAAATCGACGCCCCTCCCACGATTGTTGATTGACAGTAGCGTTTCAACACAGCCCCGCCCTCGCTCGTGAGCGAGCTGTCAATCATAGCCCGCGCGGACCGGCGCGGTCATTGTTGATACGCTGGAGCACTGTCTATGAGCAGAATGGCGTCTAAGCGATTGTGGTGTTCTGTTCTTGGGTGTAATAACGTATGACGTTCTCAGTATAATTCATAATCCCACGTTTATAATGAACAACGCGTTATGGTTATTGTGTTACAAACGGTGTCCGTACAGAACAGAGGGGCGGGGTGAGCAAAGCTCATTATCATGTAAAGACACATGCACTTAAACGGCGTGCTGAAAACAGAGCTGTTTTTGACCAGGTAAAATGAGTGTTTTCTTACAATACTAATGAGCATTTTTAATTAAAGTATATTACAGACTTTTAATTTAGACCCTAAAGGATCATATTAGCTTGTACAAAAATGGCATTATATGACCCCTTTAAAACCGAACCCTAAAGGATGCCAGTCAATCTCCGACCTGAAGCCACTCATAAAAACAAACTGGTAGCGGTCAGAGAGATAAGATCTAAACCAGGTTAAAACAGTCTCAGAAACACCAAAGACAGTTTCAAGATGGTTGAGTAAGAGGTTGTGATTGACAGGTTTGGATTTCATTCAGCTTTATGGCATATATTCCAAACACACCATTCCTGATAGATCAACAAATGTTGATATTTATGGAGTAGGCCTACATCATATATGTGAACTCTTTCAATTGGATATTATTGCACTAGGTTACAATGCTTAGACATGGAAGGTTATTAGGTCAATGTGACACTGACCAAGCTAACTAATTTTTGTTCTAAGAACGTTTTCCAAACATTCTGTTTTGGTTATGGAAATGTTAAAGTGTCCAGTTTTCTTAATGTTAGAGGAGCGTTTTCTAAAAGTTTAGTATGATGTTCTTGAAACATACTTTTTATAAACAACTTAACATTCTAGGAATGTTGATTTGTAACATTCAAAGAACGTTAAAACATCCCACTTCCTTAATGTTAATAGAATGTAATTTAAGGTTAGTATGATGTTCCTGAAACATTCTTTCAAACATTCAAACTCCTGCTGTCAACATGCAAAATCACTGAAGGAAAGAGAAATAACAAAAACTGAACCTACAACTGACTTCCCACCACTGCCTTAGATGAAATCATCTGAAGATAAAAGAAGACATTAAATCTCTCAAGATCTCAGCAGAGGAGGATTAAACAACTCTACAAACAGCATTACCAGCTTCAGTTATTACTAACCAGATTTACTTTATTGCTGTCATGCGTCTACAGAAGTTCTTGTAGAGAATTAACAGAGGATTAGTTGTTGATGTTTTATTGAAAATGTTTTGTTTATCATTATGGTGATCAGTGTACTGCTTTTTCTGTAGTTTTAAAACTGAAATAATTACAGGATTAGAAGAATTTGTTTCAGCTGTTGACAACGTCTTGTGTTATAGTTGAGACACACTTAGACAAACACTCATTATACAAACCTCATCAATGGTGATAATTACAATTTAAAAAAATAAATAAATAGTAAAAGAATTCAGCTGCATAATTTATTCATGCCGCAATGCATGCTGGGAGCCATGAAGGAGTTTTGAATGCTGGCATGAAGCATTTCACCATTGTTACGTTTCATATGCCGATTGTTGATGTCTGTGAGTGTATAAATAACACAGCCATTAATAACTTCCTGCACGTTTTCATTTTGCAGAAAATCTGATTTTCACAATAACATCACATCAGTAGCACAATTTTTAATTAATTAAAAACAAAACACACTTCCGATCAGTGATTAGACTTCAGGTGTGATCAATGAGTTAGGCCACTTCATGATGATTTCACTATTAATTAACAGTCAACATCATCTGATGTTATTGTACTCTTGTTTTCTAAACACACTCATACTGCCGCTACAGGAAACACTGATCACCACAGCGGTGACTTCACATGTTCCTCTTTCCTTCAGTGATTTTACTCATTAACATCAGGTGACATCACTAATGGTCACATTGAGCGTGAGGTTACATTTACACAACAACAAAGAGGGTGTGCTTACAATGTACTAAAAATGGAAAAAACAGAATAACATTTCTGTTATTCGCATACAGACGAATATGTTGTCAAAACGATCCCTGTTCACACAGATCTGCATAAACTACTAAAAACGCTGCATTATTCATGCCAAGCCAGTGGATGGCGATGTCACTTTGTAAAGACACACTGCACTGCACTAGAGTGATCAGTTGTACAGTAACATTTAAAGCTGATGTTAACCCCCCGTTTCTTTGAGAAATTTCGCCGGCATTCAAATAGGAATCACGCAATCGGGAGAATCGCTTGAGGGTGAAATTTCCCTGGAATATAGATTCGCTAATCTGACCTTATTTATTATTCATTATTATTATTATATGTACTAAGTCTTATTTATTTATTTTTTTTCACAAAAAAACATAGGCTACAGATTTAGAATCACTGTGACTAATAAATATAGTATATAATGCATGTATTACATTGGGTGTGTCTTTCTGTGTCTCTCAGAGTCGTTCACTGTTGTGGTTCCTCGTGATCAGACAGTGGCTCATGTCGGGTCCACAGTCACTCTGCCCTGCTGGATCTCTCCTCCTGAGAACGCTGAAGCTCTGGAGATCCGCTGGTACCGTCATGAGTTCAGCAACCCTGTTCTCCTCTATCAGCATGGGAAGATCCAGGACGTCCAGGAGGAATCGTACAGGAACAGAAGCTCATTGACTCTGTGGTCAGATCAGTCTGGTGGACTGAAGGATGGAGACGTCTCTCTACGCCTGGAGAAACTCAGGATTCAGGATGAAGGTTCATTTCACTGTTATGTCAGTGGAGAAAGTGAATATGACAGTGGAGAGGAGTTTCTCAAAGTCACTGGTGAGTCAAAAACTATAATATACAATACATTATGTTTGTATGTATCTACTGCTCATTAAAGGAATAGTTCACCTATTGTGTTGCATGAGTAGGCTTTTCTCCAGATTTCAACCACTATAACTCTGAAACAAATGGAATATCAATCCCAGTTTTTGCAGCATAATGCTGCCATAATTTTCCAAAGAAATTGTCAACCCAGCAATCAGAGAATGTTCTCATAACTTTCGCTAATGTTCTGGCAATGTTCTCTCAAAATGAATATTTTTTCAATATTTTTCTAGTAACATTAATAGAATTTTGTTAAGCTTTTTTTATTTATTTGAAGAATGTGGTTTTACAGATGCTAGAAACGTGACTTTCAAATGAAAGATTGATATCAAAGAGCAAACCCGGGTTCCTAACTGACGACAGAGACTTGACAGAACATTCATCAAGTGTTAGACAGTATTTTAGGTTATTACGTGCAGAGGTTTTTGGTCCAATAATTAGAAACTCTGTTTTATTTTCTTCAGAATTAAGTAGTAGAAAATTATTCATTTCTAGTCATCCATTTTTTTTATATCAGCTATGCATTCCATTAATTTTGTGAATTGGTAAGTTTCATGGGGGCGTGAAGAAATATAGAGTATCATCAGCATAACAGTGAAAGCTAATTCCATGCTTCCTAATGATATCTCACAAGGGTAGCATGTACATGGTGAACAGCAACGGTCCTAGTACTGAGCCTTGTGGTACTCCATACTGAGCTTGTGATTTAACTCTTTCTGGTTTCACACAGATATCTTCATCTTTTCAGTGTTAATGCAATACAGTGATATCACAATAGCTGGTTCTGTTTTTATTTTTCATTAATGCTTCAACTTCATAATTGTTAAATTTAAGCCTATCATGAAACTACAGAAAAAGCAGTTGTTTAAACCACTTTAATGCAGTAATTTGACTATCATTAAAGTAGTCATGTTGATATGCTTTTTCATCAGTCTCTTTCTTTATCAATGCAGTAATGTTCTATGAAAACAGTAATGTAATTTCTGTAAGAGAAATCAACAAAAGTCAAGGGTCAAGAGATCAACTAAAGATTTTGCTGTGAAGAATGTTGTTGTTAATAAAGATCAAGTTGAAAGAATGTTTCAGGAATATAATACTAACTGTAAAAAAAAAAAAAGATATCTAATATAAGGAAAACGTCTCGCGTAACCCATGTTCCCTTAGAAGGGAACGAGACACTGCATCGGTAACAACACATTTTAGGGAACACCCCTCAGCGTAGCGACTCTGAAGCATGGATGAAACTAAGCCAATCGTGATTGGTGTTGCGTCATGATGTAGTGTGTGACGACATACACAGAAACTACAAAGGGACGCCGGCACACAACAGAGTTAGCTTCTGTGATGAAGCAAGTTGCTCCCAGGCAGGGGGAGGCGTGGACGTACAGTCATAACCCGAGATGTTCCCTTTCGAGGGAACTCACACTGCGTCGATCACAACACTTTGGGGAACAAATACCCACTATGTTTGTATGCCACAACAAACCCCGCCTGTCCCAGTGTGAGGCTGTCACAGGCACAAATTAGGACAAGAGCACTTGTGCATCCGGCATCGAAGGAAGGTCCAGACTATAGAATCTTGTAAATGTATGAGGGGTGGACCATCCAGCTGCATCACACACTTCTTGGATAGGGGCCCCTGAGAGGAGGGCTCTAGAGGACGCCATGCCTCTGGTTGAGTGAGGCCTCATGGCCAACGGTGAAGGCAAACTGCGCACCTGATAGACCAGAGAAATAGCCTGAACTATACAGTTGCTGATGGTCTGTTTGGAGGCAGGAAGCCCCTTCTTGGGTGACCTGAAACACACCAGCAACTGGTCTGACTTCCGCCAATGAGAAGACCTCTGAACATAAATATTGAGAGCTCTGACAGTGCAGAGCAGATGGAGTCTCTCATCTTCCGCCTTCACGTGAGGTGGAGGGTGAAAAGCCTGCAGAACCGTAGGCTGTGTTGTGTTAGAAGGCTCCTTAGGCACATTACCAGGCCTGAGATGCAAGATAGCCTTAACCCTTACAGGAGCAAACTCCAGGCACGCAGGAGATATAGAAAGGGCCTGAAGATCTCCTACTCTTTTAAGAGAAGTGATTGCTAAAAGAAAATCTATCTTGAGCGAAAGGTTCTTGGCCTCAGCCGACTCTAAAGGTTCAAAGGGGGCCTCGACCAGCCCTTCGAGAACCACTGCCAGGTCCCATGTGGGAACTCTAGTCTGAGTCGCAGGCCTCATCCGCCAAGCCCCACGGAGGAATCGTATGACCAGCTGATGTCTTCCCAAAGGCCCATCACCCAGAGGAGTGTGGCAAGCCGCAATGGCAGCCATGTACACCTTGAGTGTGGACGGGGTAAGACCAGAAGAGAAGCGATCTTGGAGGAACTCCAGCACTAAAGCCACTGGGCAGTTAACTGGGTCCACCTCACGCTCTCTACACCCAATGGTGAAACACATTCCATTTTAGGCCGTACAATTTCCTCGTGGAGGGAGATCTAGAGCTGAGTATGGTCTCGACTACTCCTGCTGACAGGACAGCTTCTAGGTACTGTGACCACTCAGGGGCCAGACCCACAGTTTCCACAGCTCCGGCCGAGGGTTGAATATTGAGCGCTTGCTGAAAGCAGATCCCTCCTGATGGGGGTCTCCCATTGAAGGCCCTCCAGGAGTGATACTATGTCTGAGAACTGGGCAGGCCACAAACTGGGCTACTAAAAGTGGACTGACCCCTTCACGACCCCACACTTTTCTTTGTGTTGAGCCTCAATCCCACCTCTGAATGTGGGCAAGGACGACATCTCGATGCCGAACTGCCAGCTCCTGTGACTGGGCCAGAATAAGCCAGTCGTCGATATAATTCAGCACCCGGATGGCCTGAAGCCTCTGTGAGGCTAGAGCTGCATCCATGCACTTGGTGAATGTGCAAGGGGAGAGATCTAGGCCGAACGGAAGAACGCGATATTGGAACTCTTTGCCCCCGAAAGCGAACCTCAGGAACCTCCTGTGAGATGGATGGATGGATATGAGGTATGGGTCCTTTAGATCTATCGTGACAAACCAATCCTCGGATTTGATCTGAATCACGATGATGGGAATAGTAAGCATCTTTAACCTGAATCTCCTCAGAGACCGATTCAAGTGCTTTAGATCTAAAATTGGACACAACCCTCCATCCTTCTAGGCAACTATGAAGTTGCTGCTGTAGAACAGATGTCAGATGGAGCTGACAGAGGACCCTGAGACTGCTGAGGCACTTTCTCAGGCTTCCTTTGCCAGCTTTGATGTTCTCCCTCCTCGTGCAGAATCCTTTCACAATATGCACAGGCTCCCTCGAGATCTGCCTGAGCGTGCTGCACTCCCAAGCAGTGTACACCAGGGGCAGTTGGCCAATAGAGGGCGCTAGGGCGCCACCCCCCCCATGAGCCAGACCACAGTTTATGAGCCACACTCATTAAATAAATAAGTAAATACATACATAATCATATATACTAATAGTCAGTATTTGTGTGTTTGAGATATTAAATGCACCCAGTATGTGAAAAATATGATAGAAATTCAAAATTAATGCTTTTTCAACACGTCTCCTCCAGCTGCGTGCACGTCTCATCAGCGCTGGAGTCAATCGCCCCAGAGAGGCGGGTCTGTGGAGCAGCTTAGCCAATTGCTGATTTAAGATATAAATGTTTGACATAAACTGTAGCCAATCAGCGAGCTCAAATCTAGTCAGCTATGGGCGATTCTGTTAGCGCCCCAAGCTGCGCGCACCTATCTCCATCAGACAGTGGACTATCGGCCTGGCTAGCTGGATTACTTTTTAAAACAACAGGGATATATCCAGCATGGACAGTTACTGGAGTGAGGGAAGCAGCACCTGTCTGAGAAAGTAACTAAACAGTTTGAGTTCAATTTCAAATGCGAAATGGAAAGTTTGTGCAATTTGTTTGCTTTTGTGTAAATGCCTCAGCATTGTAATATGGAATTTAAATAATTACTGACTTTTTCTCAGAGCACTGGTATCATGCAGTTTGTGTTAAATTGTGTTTGGGTGGTTAATAATAATTATTATTATTTTTATTATTATTTATATAGCGCCTTTCCAACACCAAAGGTCACTTTACAAAGATATGTAAAGGCAGTGGTTCTCAAACTGGGGCACGTGAGCTGACAGAAGGGGGTGCGGGAACAAAATGCTGAATTTTGCCGTTCATTTAATTCTACCCCACCTTAAAATAAGATTTAAACTGAGCATGCATTTCTATCAGGTAAAATGCGGTCAAAACTTTCTGCATTTAAGCAGTGTGTATGCTATATGATAGGTCTCCTGTAGATTCCTGCCTCGGCAAATCGCGCTATACTACCGTTCTCGACAACGTACGTTACCTTTGTAAAAGTAGGGATTTAGCACTTACTAGCATGAAGAACATAGACATACTGTGCATGGAGATCGATATAGCCTAAGATTCAAACTCTCTTCGATACAAACACATACCCAGTTTGAGTTCCTGTGTTTAATGATGATCACATTATATGAAGATCCACACGATTGCAAATGTGACATTGATTTTATGAAACTGTTCAACAAACGAAATATTAATATTAAGTGACGTTAATTTTCAACACAGTTGTCAGTATTTTTACAGTAAAATAATAGCTCCAACGAAAGCCACAGCAGAACTGCAGCACACAACAATGATTGTGAACGAATCTGCGGTTTTGAACGAATCATGAGTCAATGATTCAATAATTAATTCATAAATACAGCCACTTGCTTCATTACTGAGTGAATGAATGACTCGAAGACTCCTCACCTACTGGCGGTTTTAATTTAATATTTAAAAGCATCACTTCATTTTTACCATCATTGCATATTTCTCTATTGAACATTTATTATGAACATTTATTATTTAAAGCATTATTTATTTTATAAAGGTATTTGTAAAGGTAAAAATGCACTGGAAAAATGATTTAAGGGGGCAAATATTGTCCCTTACTGAGAAAGGTGTGACTGAAGAGTGGGTACGCAGAAGGATGTTAAAGTCTCATGGGGTTCAACTCTAAAACGTTTGAGAACCACTGGGACTGGGTTGAGGAATAGAACAAAATAAACATCAACATCAAAGTACAATACACATACCAAGAGCAGAAAGTAGGCCTAATATTCAGAGGTCACTTACAAAGTTAGGTTAAAGACACAAAGAGGGATTTAAACAAATAGCATATCAATAACAATGTAGAATTTACAGACTGTGAGCTGAAGAGTAATATTCAGATGAAACATGTGTTTTTGAAGGAGAGAAGGGTGGATGTTTGACGGATGTCTTGAGGAAGAGCATTCCACAACCTCAATATTCCTCAACCCACAATATTTATAAAACAGTTAGGTCAGGTCAAGCAATGTATTAATTAACTTCAGATTGGATTGTGTTGGTAATAGGCCCTTGCCTAACGCTAAAAGATGTTTCGTGCCTCTAACAACTTTCAATCTTTCTGATCTGAGTTTTGTCCCAGCATCTAGAACGCAACTGAATGCTTTTTCAAGCGTCTCCATACTTGAAAAACTGTGGAAAAAATACTTTTAACCCTTACGCCTCATTATATATTTTACGACGTTGAGTGCATTAAGGGACAAAAATGTCCACTGCCATAAAACTATTGTCACGTCGACAGGTTGAAGAAGAAGACTAAGGTCAAGTGACGATACCAAATACTCAAGTTTTATTTCCAAAAGGCAAAATACATCCAAAATACGAAACAGTGTGCTAACACAAGCAGTGTGCTCTAACACAAACATGAAACAGTGTGCTGGTGCACAAACAATAACCGACAGTGAAAATGAGTGAGAGGGGAACTTAAATACACAGATAATGACAGGACAACAGGTGACGGTGATGATAATGATGAGGGTGATGAGGAGCGGGTGCAGGTGATGATGACAGACGGTGAATGTGACAACTATTATATATTAGTATTTTTTTCCACTTTCACTGAGTTAAATATTTTAACCAACATCAGTCCTGAAAATAACTATCAAATATTTATTTAATTTTCAGAATTTTAACCCCTTAAAAGCCATTTGTTTACATGATGCCACTGTTTTTATCGATGGAAAAAACATTATTTTTTAAAAAAAACAATTGTGTACTACATGCTAGGTGGATTTCTTGGGAGGGAATTATCACAGCCTGGTATATGTCCATTATTAGCAGCAACATTGATTTTTACGCATTTTTATTTTTTGTGTTATGTCAGATTTAAAAAAAAAAATCACACTTAGCGCGTTAAGGACCAAAAATGGTCACATATTAAACACTGCCTAAAATATTATATATTATTATTATTTTCCACTTTTACTGAGTTAAATCTTTTAACCAGCATCAGTCCTCATCATAACTACCAAATATTTATTTAATTTCAGGATTTTAACCCTTTAAATTCCAGTTTTGGTGACGATACCATCAATTTGTATAAGAGGAAAAAACACAAAAATGTAATTATTTTCCATACACTAAATGCAAAGAGAAAACTTTAGCTTTGGATTATCACAGTCTTGAATATGTCAATGACTAGCAGCAACATTATTTTTTGTGCATTTTTATTTTTTGTGCTATGTCAGATTTTTAAAAAAAATCACACATAGTGCGTTAAGGACAAATTTGATCCTATTTAAACCCATTAAAATATCCATTTTTGAACCCACTGTCATAATATCATAAAATCATAATTTCTATTCAAATACCCTGTCATTAACAAGCCTTGGGGTAAAATATTTACTTTTTACTGTTTTCCACCATTTGGTACCATTTTTCATATAATTGACATACTGCAAACATCTGCAGTATTGCAAACATTTTCCTGATTTCTACTAGGTGACTATAACCTGTGCCTGTCTCCCTACACATCAAAATTTGCTCTATAAAGAAATCAAAACTACAAGATCACCATGAACATGAATTTTTATTTTTCTAAATTCTATAAACATATCAAACATATCAAAAACTTCAAAACAAAATGGGGTCATTGTTCAGCCAAATCAAACCGAAAGAAAACAATGCAGTGAGAAGCGCTTTCTCTTGCTAAATGCACACACACAATCAACCAGAATGCCTATTACCGCGGCAAATCTACCGCGGCAAAAATAAACCAGTCGCATTTCAAAGTCATTCGCGAAATGACCGCCAGGTGGCGCAAAGGGATAATGTGCAAAACAGCAGCAATTGCTGCATTTTTTTCAATTGCCGTAAGTGGGATTAATGTCAATTAACAGTAAGGATGAAATACTACAACTATGGTAAACAGAATAGAGCATTTTATAAGGCCAGAAAAATAGAATAACAAGTTAAAAATAGAGACGATAACAATATAACCTGTATTATTGTAGGCCTAGACATCGGTGGGCGACAAGCCTATTCCCCGGGGAGCAGTGCGATAAAAAAAACACACACACAAAAAAACCCCCACAAAAACAAATTTAATAACAAAAATAACAAAAAAAAGTAAATTATGTGCAATGAAGCTGATTATTTGTACTATTCTATTGAGGAATGAGACGAATGAAGAGCGCTTCTCGCTAGTGTGAGCGAACACATATTGGAACATTTGGGCATTTCGCAACGAGTAAAGTCATGTCCGAGTGGTAGAACTTACGTTTCGATCATTTAGATGACACGGGTTCAAATACCGAACCAACTTGGACTATGGTAATTTTTATATTAGCCTATTAATGCATTTTATAGCCTATTATTGATGCAGAGAGTTCTAAAACTCTGTTACACTATAGTTTTTTGCTTATATTTATAAAATAAAATTACCATGCATCTCCATTTTACACTAAGGAACAAATATTATACAATGACTTTACTTCTGTAGCCTATAATAATTCCAATCGTAATGTCAAAAGCAGTTTGTCTAAAGCCTGATTATGTAATCCATATGAAACCGAGAGGTACAGAGGATCTACTCAAACATGTTTAGCTATCATGTGAGCGCTTCCCAATGAGGAAAGGACAAGGAAAGGGTGAAAATCTCGCTCTAATTAAATCTAGGCTAAATCGCCCTGAATTAAATTGTAAAAACAGTCAATGTTGTGATATTGTTTCATTTAAGTTCATAATTATTCTATAAATGTTATTTAGTTTAACAGCAGCACAAAGCACTGTGGTTCGAGATTTATTTGAATAAAAAAATAGAAAACTTTATTCACAAATCGCACCCTGGTTGTAAGGATTCAAAGATCCCTGTGGAATTTAAATATTGAGTTGAACATTTTGTTCATGACAACAAATGAACATGCGTTTGAAGATTGAATTTAGTTTTGCTTGGAAAAAGCTGGCCCAAACTGAAGTAGCATTTTAATTCTTCAATTATTGAAATAATTAAATATTTAGTAATAAACATTTATGACAGAAATATTACTACATAGCCTAAATTATTTAATTCCTTCATTATCAACACTTGAATAGCCTATTGCTGATGTGTAGAATAGCGATTTAAGTGTGAATTGCAAACTCTTTGTTTTGTTTTGCAAACTCATATAGCCTGTGGGGGGTTTGGAGAAGGCAGTTGCTTTAGTGGGGGTGCAGGACAAGAGGTGTTAATGTTCCGTCTTTCATATGGACAGTGTCGGATAGCCAGCCTGATGAGCAGGCAAAGGCTAAATTCTTTTAAGGATAAATCTCCAAATCTCCATATGTAGGCCCTATATCTTATTAAATTATAAATATTGTAGTTTTATTGATTGTATTTAAAGGTTTTCCACACACAATTTCAATTTAGCAGAAACAGAGCTCTTTAATTCGTGATCAACCTTGTTTTATTGTAAGGTGAATTCAGCAAGGCATGCTGTATCTTTGAAGCAACAAAGCTATTTGTTACAGTTTTTTCTTTCGTGATTTGTGTGGATGACACACAACGACATATACAGTATTATCAGCTGTATGGTGTGTTTTTACCCAGAAATGTTTAATTTCGAGAGAGACCCGGCGCGCGCAGTGAGGGAGACAAAAGAAACTTACTAAAAAAGATCCAGCGCGAGAGAGAGGCAAAGAAAAACGCCTGTTCTTAATTTATGTTGCTTTGAACTATTTTCGTATTTTGTACCGTTTTAATTTTTTAACTTAGCGGCAATTTCTATGACAATAGAAATTTAAAATGTTTCAAGAATAAGATTCTGTGTTTCTTATTTTGCATCGCAAAGGGAATAAACTCTATCGATGCAATCCTGTTTTAAATAAATAAACTGTCCCGACACTTTATTTATACCTTGAAATATGCGATGGGTTTTCAAACTTAATTTTATTTTTATTTTACATTTTCATTGTTTATTTTTTTAATTGAAAGCAATACTGTATTGAAAGTATTTCTTCTGATTTGTTCGATCTGTTTTGAAAAATGTCTTCTGTTGCTTTGGCTGGGTATCACTGTCAGTCATCTCAATTTCGTGAATGATTCATAAAAAAAAAAAATATTTAGCAGATTAAAGACGAGCTTCATCATCTTCATTTTCTGGTGCGATCGGCTGACAGTCTTCCTTCATCAGACGTGTCGTCTTTGCAGCGGCTCAACTGGAATGTAGCAAATTTATGTTGTAATGTACAATTGATAATTAAACAAGATGCTTGACTTTAATAAACAGATACATATTTAAGCATCAAGAATGGTAAAACATAAACACTGTCGGCTACACTGAGATTCTATCTCAGATCGCTTGAAGCTCGGAGAGGCTCATGTTGTTGCACTGACCACAGAGCTATCGTCTGACTACTGTTAAACTAATGTCTTATGCTCTTACAAAGCCTCATTGATGTGGCCTAATATTTTTCTATTGCAATGTTTTATGTTGAATTTTTTTGTCATTATTCAATTTATTCAATTTAATTTCAGTAATTTCAGTATTGTGATTATGAATTCGTTCAGTGTTTCATTTGAATTGATTTGCTACCAGTTTTCAATCGCTCTCAATGAGCCGCGGCACGGCGGCAGATTACGCAATAGAGAATAAACTGACACTTTGCAAAGTCTGTGATTGTAGCGCCTCTTAGCGGTAAGAGGCTGCAAATACACACCCGCAAAGTATTATTCTGGTTGAGTACCATCTGTATACGCCTACACACACATCCTACACCACCGACACACACACACACACACATAGAGGGAGAGAGAGAGAGAGAGAGAGAGAGAGAGAGTATAGACAGAAAGAGTAAAATATGACCTTCAGGATAATATGATTATTATATAATATAATATAATATGAGTATTATATTACTGCCACCTTACCGTGGTGGAGGGGTTTGAGTACCCGAATGACCCTAGGAGCTATGTTGTCTGGGGCTATATACCCCTGGTAGGGTCTCCCAAGGCAAACAGGTCCTAGGTGACGGGTCAGACTAAGAGCAGTTCAAAAACCCTTTATGATGCCAATAAATTCGAGGACCGTGACGTCGCCCGGTATGGCGCAGTCGGGGGCCCCACCCTGGAGCCAGGCCCGGGGTTGGGGCTCGTATGCGAGCACCTGGTGGCCGGGCCTCCCCCGATGGGGTCCGGCGGGGCTCAGCCCAAAGGAGCGACGTGTGGCCACCCTCCCGTGGACCCACCACCTGCAGGAGGGACCGTAAGGGGCTTAGTGGATCGGGCGGCAGTCGAAGGCGGGGTCCTCGACAACCCAATCCCTGGACACGGAACGTCACCTCTCTGGCGGGGAAGGAGCCTGAGATTGTGCGGGAGGTTGAGAGGTACCGACTAGAGATAGTCGGGATCACCTCCACACACGGCTTGGGCTCTGGAACCACACTCCTCGAGAGAGGATGGACTCTTCACCACTCTGGAGTTGCCCATGGTGAGAGGCGGCGGGCTGGTATGGGTTTGCTTATAGCCCCCCAACTCAGCCGCCATGTGCTGGAGTTCACCCCAGTGAACGAGAGGGTCGCTTCCCTGCGCCTACGGGTCGGGGGTAGGTCTCTCACTGTCGTGTGTCTACGGGCCGAACGGCAGTGTAGAGTACCCGGCCTTCTTGAAGTCTCTGGGAGGGGTGCTGGAAAGTGCTCCGACTGGGGACTCCGTCGCTCTACTGGGGGACTTCAACGCCCACGTGGGCAACGACAGTGACACCTGGAGGGGCGTGATTGGGAGGAACGGCCCCCCTGATCTGAACCCGAGTGGTGTTCTGTTATTGGACTTCTGTGCTAGTTACAGCTTGTCCATAACGAACACCATGTTCAAGCATAAGGGTGTCCATCAGTGCACATGGCACCAGGACACCCTAGGCTGGAGGTCAATGATCGACTTTGTGGTCGTTTCATCTGACCTGCGGCCGTATGTCTTGGACACTCGGGTGAAGAGAGGGGCGGAGCTGTCAACTGATCACCACCTGGTGGTGAGTTGGATCCGATGGCGGGGGAGGAAACTGGACAGACCCAAGCGTACTGTGTGGGTCTGTTGGGAACGTTTGGCCGAATCCCCTGTCAGAGAGATCTTCAACTTCCACCTCCGGCAGAGCTTCGACCAGATCCCGAGGGAGTCTGGAGATATGGAGTCCGAGTGGACCATGTTCTCCACCTCCATTGTCAACGAGGCCACTTGGAGCTGTGGCCATAAGGTCTCCGGTGCCTGTCGAGGCGGCAATCCCCAAACCCGGTGGTGGACACCGGAAGTAAGGGATGCAGTAAAGCTGAAAAGGAGTCCTATCGGGCCTGGCTGGCTTGTGGGACTCCTGAGGCAGCTGACAGGTACCGACAGGCCAAGCGGACTGCAGCCCGGGTGGTTGTGGAGGCAAAAAATCGGGCTTGGGAGGAGTTCGGTGAGGCCATGGATAAGGACTACCGGTCGGCCTCGAAGAGATTCTGGCAAACCGTCCGGCGCGAGAGGGAGGAGACCCCGGGGAAGACCTAGGACACGCTGGAGGGATTATGTCTCCCGGCTGGCCTGGGAACGCCTCGGTGTCCCCCCCGGAAGAGCTGAAGGAAGTGTCTAGGGAGAGGGAAGTCTGGGCATCCCTGCTTAGACTGCTGCCCCCACGACACGGCCCCCGGATAAGCGGAAGAAGATGGATGGATGGCTGGATATTATGATTTTTGTCACTTGCCTAAACACCATGTATTATATTTAGGCCCTACACACACAAACACACACACACACTTTTGTCAACGCAGACACACATTGCTCTCAGACATCCACACATACTCAGAAACATCATTTTAGATCATTGAGCCATTAAAATGCTTCATAACACAGTCAATAGTGCCCCTAGTGGAAACCAGGAAAATAACATGCATTTCCCCCCATAGGGAATACCTATGTAGTGACGTCATCTGGTGGAATACACTATATAATGCAAATATAATGCTTTTGCTTCAAAATGAAAGGATGTTTCAACATAAGTCATGATTCATGTATTAATGACGGCCCCGGTGTAAGGCCCGCTATATTGGTCCAATTGCCGGTTCGCCAATACACGGGGAAGGTATCACGTGTTCTGTCCTCACTCATGCAAAGTATTGGTTGGTTAAATTTGCAATACATTAATCATATGTATTTACTCGTTACTTCATCTGACTCCATAAATGAAAGGTTTTAATAACATCTGTGCCTCACTAAAAGTGAGCGAATGTATGACTATTCCTTTTAACCATTAAATTATCGATGTCAAAATTAGTTAGAATAATCACGTAACAATTTAATATTTCAGATATCAGAGATCAATTGCACAATCAATTCAAATATCTAGAACATGGTTATACATTAGTTACACCAAATAATCTTACCCAGCTTGTAGCCTACCTGAGATAGAGAGAGAGAGAAAGGGAAAGAGAGAGACAGAGAGAAAGAGAGAGAGAGAGAGATAGAGAGAGAGAGAGAAAGGGAAAGGGAAAGAGAGAGACAGAGAGAGAGAGAGAGAGAGAGAGAGAGAGAGAGAGAGAGACCACCTATTCCATTCCTGTCCAGCAAAGAAGAGACCAGAGAGAGCGAGAACACCTTCTTTTATCCTCCTGACCAGGTGACATGGGGGATGGGGGAGACCACCCTCAAATGGCTTAACCAGTTTTCTCTAAACTTCTATAAACCTTATTACCTTTTATTTTATCTATCTGGATATGAGATATCTGTACCACTCACTTAGAGACATTTCAAATGACACCAAAAACATAACAGTCAATGGTAAACATTCACATTAAACCATGTTCTTGTGTGAGTTCTTTATTGTTTTCTGAGAGGAAGGGAGGTTGTATGGGGGAGGTCCATAGACCATGCCTCAAACAGTATTTTCAGTCTTACACCGGCTTTAAACAACGTTTTAATCGGTTTCAATGGGCCATTTTTTGGTCATTATGGTGCTATATGTTCCTATTTGATCTACACAGTGTGTGTTATACATATTATGCAACATGGGATCAAAATTAAAAAATTTATCCAAAAAGTCACAATTTTGCCAAATTACATACCTTTTGCATTAAAACAGCCAAAATGGTCAAAGAAATTAAACTGAAAATGACCAAAAATGTCCTAATGCAGCATGAGGGTTAAACAGAAAATGACGAAATATTTACGTACATGTTTACAGCGGGTCTATTCACACGGGATTAGTATTACCTGAGGTAGTTTTTCCGGACCTTTTTACTGAAGGTAAAAGTCGCCGTAATCTTAACTGACATTGTCCGTGATGATTACTGAGATGCACATTCGGACAGGACTAAAGCCACAGAGAAGCTCTGGTAATTATTACTTTACCCCTCCTCTCCGTGTTAAACTAGTCCCGTCCGAATAGGGCTTTAGTTCCCCAAAGTGTTGTTCCGACGCAGTGCGATTTCCCTCGAAAGGGAACTGGACATTTTAAAGTTACCATAAACAAAACAGAATATTTGGAAAACGCTCTTAGAACAAACATTTGTTTGCTGGGAAGCAGCCTCCATTAATCCACTAGAGATGCATTTACCCCAAAGAAATTTTAAATATACCTGCACAGTGTTTGTAGAACATCTGTCTCTTCTCTTCCAGCTTTAGGATCTGCTCCTGTCCTGTTTCCACAGCCTCTGGATGATGGACGTGTGAACATCAGCTGTAAGTCCAGCGGCTGGTATCCAGAGCCGGACGTCACCTGGATGTCAGATGAGCGAACGGCTCTCCGTCCTGGAGGAGTGTCTCGCAGTCGTGGAGCAGATGAGATGTTCTCTGTCCACAGCTGGACGGCCGTCTCTCACTCGGACGCTCAACTGGTCTCATGCTCAATGTCTCTCAAGACTGGAGAGTTTAGAGAAAGTAGGATTGACATACAAGCCATCATGTCTTCAGGTCAGAGAACATCTAACAAGCATATTTGTAGATATCCGAACAAAGGCTGTTCACAGACAATGTGGTTGTGAGTTCCAAAAAGTTTCGTGTGTGAGTTTGGTTAGTCAAATTATATTTTACATTTTTCAACCATACAATTAAAAATAAAATCCCATCCTATATTTAGTTTTCAATCCTGTTTCAGAAGAAAAATGGATTATGAATGACATTTTTATGTTTACAAAGAAAAAAAACTACTTAATCATTGTAATGGATTTATATATTTTGAAGATATTAAGATTGATCTGGTTTGTCTTCCTCAGACCCATGGAAGGCTCTTTTCTTCACCCTTCTCATCTGTGCTCTTCTGGGTTTGACTGGGCAGATCCTGTACAAATACAGACATAAACTAACAGGTACAATCTGGTTAAAAGATTAAAATGATTTCATCTTTAAAACCTTTTTATGCGGGTATTTTATGCTTATGTGTTGATACATTTTTTATCTTTCTTTCAGGGAAGAAAACAGGTAAAGAAGGTAATTAAACTACACATATTTCATTTTAAGATCCAAAACACATGTGAATCCATTTAACAGCA
>NC_139965.1:1053416-1123416 GCF_963993115.1 Abramis brama
AAAAACTGTAATCGACTCCGCCGATTGTAATGTTCAAAGTTTGCCCAGGTGGCGTACAGATGGTTACTTTCAGGACAAACATTTGTTGGGTCATGGATTCGCCATCCAAGATTATGGATCTTACTGCTTCTTAGAGCAGCTTTGGTTGCGAACTTCACGGTTGAAACCAAGCACACTGTGAGTAGTCCTGATATTAACATAACTGGCTCTTTCTGCGTTTTCGCCAGCAGCTACGACGGGTTTAGATGTTGATTTTGTTAGTGCAGCATGCCAGCGCGTGAGCGTACCACCGTCTCAGACTTTTGGACTCCGCTGTATATTTTACAAAGTGTTGCAGAAACATAGTGTGAACATAATCAAATATACAACTTCATTATGGGGAATACACAATTCATAAAAGTTGATAAAAACTAATAATTTCTGTTATATACTGTATTGATGATACAGATACAGGAGTAGATTTCTTTCTCTAAAGTCTCAAACAATTTTTCATTTTAGTTGTGGGAGACACAAATATAGAAGAACTGAGGAAACATGCAGGTATGATTATAAATATGCATTTCATCATCTTCAGTCATATATGCACATATTTGTAAATATGATCTCACACACGTTGAAGTGTATTAATAATTGTTGCATTGTTTTCTTCACAGTTCAGATCACTATTGATGGTGGGCATTTACATCCAGATCTAATGATCACTAAGAACCATAAAACAGTGAGAGATGCTCCAGGATATAATCACACTGGAGAGGGATTTCCATATCACTTGTGTGCATTTGGAGCTCAAAGATTTACATCTGGCCATCACTATTGGGAGGTCGATTTGGCAGTACAAGGTAAACCTCCTAAAAACTACTGGTTAATTGGTGTGGCGAAACATATAAATTTATGTGTAAAAGAAAGATCTGCTTCAAAAGACAGATCTGCTTTAACTCCATCAAGCGGTTACTGGTTCTTGTGTTCAGACGGTCCTAATGGCTTTTACACCAGCTCTGATCCACCAGTTAAACTCTCACTGACGCCGAGACCTGAACAACTGGGAGTTCTGTTAGATTATGATGACGGTCAGCTGTCATTTTACAATGTCAAAGAGAGGAAACATCTGCTGACCATGAGCACCAGATTCACTGGATCAGTCGTTCCGTTGTTTAATCCAGGTGTAGGAGATCCGAGTCTGCTTGTAATTCTGGATTGTCCAGAACCTGTAGAATCAGCTGTAGAGTCCAGTGAACCTTTACTGAGTAACAGCTCAGAGCTTGACTGACCAATCCAGTGTGTTTAGACAGAAGAACGAATATGAAAAAAGTGAAGCTGAAGCTCATGGTTTGAGAGATCATGAATACTGATAAAATGTACAGCTTGAATACAGCAGCATCAGTTCAACCAAACGTTAAGGTACGACAACTTTAGATGAAGCATCACTTTAGATGAAGCAATATTATTACAATAATCACATAAGATCATCAGATCAAGTGCTGCACATTCTCTGCTCACAGCAACACTATTACAGCTCGAGACACTCTTGATCTGACTGATTCAGGGATCTCGTCTTGATCTGATACTGGCTGAACTGCAGAACAGAAAACTGAACATGAACCAACAGTGTCTGACATAGAAAACAACAAAAAATCACACCAATAGAAGAGAAACAGTCCAGATGTAAGCTGGGTTTGCAAACTCAACTTCTTTCCCACATTCATCTAGTGTCTGAAAACAGAGATGATGAAGTGAGTTATTACAGTCTTCACATATTAAAGAGTTCTTCATCCTCTCTGTTACTAACACATATATCCAGAAACACATGAACTTACTATAACTATACTTTATACTTCCCTGCATGTAATTTCCATAACCTGTGTATTAATCTGTGGTCCTGCTCTAAACTTGTGTATTATGAATATTGTTGGCTCTTACGACAAACTGCTTGTTCCTCATTTGTAAGTCACTGATAAAAGCCTCTGATAATGAATAAATGTAAATCTTCAGCCTTACAGGAGGAATAAAAGTCTTCATGCCTTTAAAATCAAGGCTCACAAAACATGATGCTCAAAGATATTTGTACTTTTTTACTGTATATTGATGGAGAAACATGATGTCTAAAATGTTTGATAAAATGTCTAAAGGTGCCTTGACCAAATACTCTTGATATTTAACAGATGATCGCTGTACTTTGGGCTCTTACTTTTCTCTTATAAAACAATGTAACTAATATTGAAATGCACATTGATTGATGTTTGTGTTCATTTAATAAAAAACACAATTATCTGAAATGTAAAGTCTGATACAGATGGCTGAGGGCGAATGAAAATGAAAGACACAACTGCATCAATATAAAAAAATAATTTCTTGTAGTTGTAAACATTCTCAGTCACAGTCACTTATTCTCAGTTGGATGGAGGGACAGTTTTTATGTTCCAGAGTGGCAGAGACCTAGAGCGATACGTGGAGGAGTTCCTCGACAGCTTCCATCTTGCCACCTGTGACGACGTCTGTCTGGAGGGATTTCAGTGTAGTCTGGACGAAGATCTCCGTTTCGTCATGCCCTGCTGGACGCCAGAAGCTAACATCAACTTCACACTGTGGACGAATGGATCTGCGTTCACAGTGGGCGAAGCGTAAGATAACAGCAGTCTCTTCCAGCCACACCTCACAGATGTTGTGTAGCCAGACCCAGAGCCCTGCCCCCCACCAACACACTCAACCGAGGAGATTTCATCTGAGCCCCAGCAGACGGAGAGCTTCAGCCTGCAGTGATGTGTGAGCCAGAGCCGTTAAAGAGAGGACATCGCCGACCATCATCCCGGAGCCAGAGCCTCAGACTGAGTCTGACCAGGGGTGTGATGATAAACTGGGACACTGAGGTACTGTCTCCCACCCTGAATCATTTGTCTGTTCTTCATCATCGCTGTTTCAAGACAGCACTGAGACCGTTTCATTGACTTGTTGGAAATTGGAATAACCGTTATTGATCCCGTCCAGCTTCCCTCTCTCACCCTCACCTCAGAGCTCAGCCAGTCCTCCAGCCCCACCTCTGCTGGATGCCTGCGGCCCTTCGTCTTCCCCGGGAATGACTTGCTGCGATGTGAAGCCTCAGGTCGTGCATCCACCAGCCCTGCCCGAGCGAGAGGATCCTGTGGCTGTGCCTCCAGCCTCTGATCCCTTCGCTCCACCTCGGCCCGTCGACCTGTCGGCTCCACATTGGCTCCTCCTCGTCGTCGCACCCCCCCGTGGTCTCCAGAGCCAGCAGTGTCACTCTAGCCCATCCACTCTCTGTCTACACTCTGAGCTCCACCTCCATTGCTGACTCCTCCGTCGGTCGTCCCCCAGGTATCGTCAGTTTTTGTTACAGCACCCTTAAGGGGAGTGGGCTAATGTCACAGACAAACATTCGTCAGCTGCGTCTGAAGACTTAGGAAGTGACTTGTTGCCTCGCTGCCCTATCAGGCAATGAGTTTGCAGACAGCGTCTGTGCACCAAGGCACCTCACGAAACTGATTTCGGACAGACTTCTGAGGCAGCCTAACGGTGTAATGATCTACAGCAAAATAGAGCGAGCTTCGTTGAAAACTAGGTGAATATTTATTTACTACAATAGCATTTTCTCGCCAGAAATGACTTCATAAATGGAAAACGTTTATCAAAAATGTACATTTACACACAAACTGACCACCAGCCGCAACCCTAACCCTAACCCAACTGTCACAGAAGGGAAAGCACAGGATTGTGGGATATCAAAGGATAGATCTATGCTGCCTTCAAAAATCGATCAGATGAAGGAATCTCAGGAGACAGGAAGTGAACTCGGCATTATAAAGCAAACGCAAACGAGATGATAATCAAACACAGTTAAAACACAGAACTCATAATGACGTAACCAAGGAGACAAACGAGTGGCAGGAAAATAGAACGAAGGGAAACAGGAAACTCGTGAAAACAAACTAAACTTCCATGATAATGAAACTGAGGCTGCATCCTAAAACTGATAAATGCTGCCTTCCGATTCCAAGGTTGGTAGGCATCACGTCCGAACAGGGCCGTAGCTAGAGGATTCAGGCCCCCCTGAAAAAAAATATTGATGTGGCCCCCACCAATATCATATACTGCACAATAGATGAGCATGGAGGCCCACATATAACAGAAGATGGTGGTGTTGTTGTAAAACCTTTATTTTAAAAGTTAAATGTTTATATAAAAATTACAACTAATAAAAACTAACAAGAAGCAAAAAATTGTTAAATAATAATAAAACATCTCAGGTTACGTATGTAACCCTGGTTCCCTGAGAGGGAACGAGATGCTGCGTTGAGACGCAGTGGGAATGCCCTGCGTGATTGCGTCGTGAAGCACATGTATAATCAGTCCAATGGAAAGACGAGACGTCATAGGCGGGTGACATCATTGACCAGGAAACTATAAAGCACCCCTGGAAACAGACCGCGACAGCTTCTGAAAAGCCGAAGCAAGTCGATCACAGGCATGCAGGGAGTATGGCAAGGCGACGCAGCGTCTCGTTCCCTCTCAGGGAACCAGGGTTACATACGTAACCTGAGACGTTCCCTTTCAAGGGAACTCGAGCTGCGTCGAGATGCGGTGGGAACCCTATACCCACGACGCCATATGACAAATGCCTGTTCTGTATGAAGACCATGCACACACTAGGAAACAAGCACCCTAGACCCTGGAGTGGAGCCTAGGTCCAAGTCATAAAATCTAACAAATGTAAGCGGTGAGGACCAGCCTGCCGCATTACAGATGTCATAGAGCTTTTTTTTATAAAGCCTTAGAGGCAGCCATTCTCCTGGTAGAATGGGCCGGGATAGCCAAAGGTGAAGGCTGTCCGGCCGCTTCATAAGCAAGTGAGATTTCAACTACTCACTTGATCATTATCTGTTTAGATGCAGGGCAACCTATCTCAGGTAACCCGAAGCAGACAAATAACTGCTCTTATATATATGCCACAGGGCAGCTCTGTGGACATAAGCATCCAAAGCCCGGACAGGGCAAAACAGATTAAGTTTTTCCTGATCTGGGGTATTAAGGTGGAGGACAAAAGGCCTGCAACACAAATGACCTGAAAATTTAGTAGGGACCTAGGAATACAACCCGGCAAGGGGTGAAGAAAGACTATCACCATACCAGGTGCAAATCCAAGTACATGCAGGCCTCAGCCTCATGTACCACGGAGAAGATGAAATAAGGATCTCTCCTCAGAGATAACCCAGCAAAGAAACAATCATTGCAGAAATCAAGTACTGTACCATAGGGCAGATAGCAAGATTCAGAAGGCGTTCTCCGCACCAGGCAGATAACAGTTTCCATTTCAATGCATATTCAGTCTTCTCGTGGAGGGAGCTCTAGACTGGAGTATGGTCTCCACGACCTCAGTCGAGAGACCTGAATCTATGAGCTGGGCCCCCTCAGAGACCGAGCCCACAGTATCCATAACTCCGGATGAGAGTAACTCCTGGGAGCGAAGATATCGGGAAATGTGTACAGGTGTAGCCTCAACCACACCTAATACGTTGCATCCAGTTCAAGCAGAGCACACAGAGCAATGCGATGTATAAAACGATGCGAAAGGTAGACTTGAGTTTTGACCAAAGTTCTCCCAAAGGAGCTCCACCACCTCAGAGTGAAGTCTCCATTCCCCGGGCCTCAGCCCATGCCTCAACAGGATATCTGCTCTGATATACGAGACCATCAGTGTGTTGTCCGGAAGGACAAGCACATGGTGACCTCTCGGGTCTGACAGGAAGTATTGAGATTCTCGGAATACCGCCATCACTTCTAGCCAATTATGTGCCAAAAGGAAGATGGTCCTGCCAAAGACCCTTCGCCGAGCGACCACTCATGATCACCCCCCACTTGTGAGGGAAGTATCCGTCAATAGCATTATGCGTTGACAAGAAGCCCCCAACACTGGGCCTGGGCGAGGAACCAAGGTTCTTCCACATGACCGAGGCACGTAGGCATAGCCACGTGACCTTGATCATGTGAAAACGGATTTCTCCTCAGAGAAAACCCCTTTGTCCTGAGCTACCACTGCAGGGGTCTCATGTACAGAAGGCCAAAAGTAATTACGTTGGACACAGCTGCCATGAAGACCCAACAGTCTGAAACTGTTCCACAGTGAGTGACTGGCATAGTTTTACCCCATTTACGGCGAAGCCACAACCCCAACATCCTTAAATGAGACAGAACGACATCTCGATGCCGAACTGCCATCTGCTCAGATTGAGCTAGGATCAACCAATCGTCGATAAAGTATAATACGCGAATGCCCTGGAGTCTCAGAGGAGCCAGAGCTGCATCCCTGCATATTGTAAAGGTGTGGGGTGATAAAACTAGGCCGAATGGAAGAACCCGATACTGGTATGCTTCGCCCCCGAAAGCAAACCTCAGGAACCTCCTGTGATGAGGATGGATAGATAAGTAAGCGTCCTTCAAGTCTATTGTGACAAACCAGTCCTCGGACTGAATATGTGACACAATCATATTAGCGTAAGCATATTTTGAACTTGAGATTCTGAAACCTGCTGTTTAATTGACGCAGGTCTAGAATAGGACGCAACCCCTCATCCTCTTTCGGAACAATGAAGTAAAGGCTGTAAAACCCTGACTGTCTGCTGGGAGGAGGAACCCCTTCTATAGCTCCTTTTGTAGAAGTGTCAGTACTTCCTGCTCCATAACCAGAGCCTGCTCGGGGTCCACCACTGTGGGGAGGACCCCTAGAAATCTGGGCGGACGAGAACCGAACTTAATTCTGAAACCCTTTTCTATAGTGTGCAGGACCCACTGAGAAATACATTCACCTAAAAGATTATTAGGAACACCATCCTAATACTGTGTTTGACCTCCTTTCGCCTTCAGAACTGCCTTAATTCTACGTGCCATTGATTCAACAATGTGCTGAAAGCATTCTTTAGAAATGTTGGCCCATATTGATAGGATAGCATCTTGCAGTTGATGGAGATTTGTGGGATGCACATCCAGGGCACAAAGCTCCCGTTCCACCACATCCCAAAGATGCTCTATTGGGTTGAGATCTGGTGACTGTGGGGGCCATTTTAGTACAGTGAACTCATTGTCATGTTCAAGAAACCAATTTGAAATGATTCGAGCTTTGTGACATGGTGCATTATCCTGCTGGAAGTAGCCATCAGAGGATGGGTACATGGTGGTCATAAAGGGATGGACATGGTCAGAAACAATGCTCAGGTAGGCCGTGGCATTTCAACGATGCCCAATTGGCACTAAGGGGCCTAAAGTGTGCCAAGAAAACATCCCCCACAACATTACACCACCACCACCAGCCTGCACAGTGGTAACAGGGCATGATAGATCCATGTTCTCATTCTGTTTACGCCAAATTCTGACTCTACCATCTGAATGTCTCAACAGAAATTGAGACTCATCAGACCAGGCAACATTTTTCCAGTCTTCAACTGTCCAATTTTGGTGAGCTCGTGCAAATTGTAGCCTCTTTTTCCTATTTGTTGTGGAGATGAGTGGTACCTGGTGCGGTCTTCTGCTGTTGTAGCCCATCCGCCTCAAGGTTGTGCGTGTTGTGGCTTCACAAATGCTTTGCTGCATACCTCGGTTGTAACGAGTGGTTATTTCAGTCAAAGTTGCTCTTCTATCAGCTTGAATCAGTCGGCCCATTCTCCTCTGACCTCTAGCATCAACAAGGCATTTTCGCCCACAGGACTGCCGCATACTGGATGTTTTTCCCTTTTCACACCATTCTTTGTAAACCCTAGAAATGGTTGTGCGTGAAAATCCCAGTAACTGAGCAGATTGTGAAATACTCAGACCGGCCCGTCTGGCACCAACAACCATGCCACGCTCAAAATTGCTTAAATCACCTTTCTTTCCCATTCTGACATTCAGTTTGGAGTTCAGGAGATTGTCTTGACCAGGACCACACCCCTAAATGCATTGAAGCAACTGCCATGTGATTGGTTGATTAGATAATTGCATTAATGAGAAATTGAACAGGTGTTCCTAATAATCCTTTAGGTGAGTGTATGTGGCAGTAGTTTCCACGCTGCCAGAAATTATACTAGGGGAACCAGTCTCTCGAGACTGGCCTCTGGATTTGGTTGAACAGTCACTTTGGTGCCCTGAAGCGGTGAACCGGCAGGGAACAACCGAAGTGACCGCTCTACACCCCTCCTCGGAGGATCGTATGGGGACGCTGACACCTCGGTGCCCTTTTTTTAATAAAGATAAAATGGAACTGGCAATATTATTAAATTTTATTGGGTCCTTCTGATGTTTGTCACTGTCTGAATAATTAATTAATACTTTAGATCGGACTAAACCTTTTTTAGGGAGGTGAGAGAAGCCGATATATGGAAAAAATATTTAACCAAATTGCATGTTTTTTGTGGTTTTCATTTAAATCTCAGGCATACAACTAATATAAATATTAGAATTATTCATACAACAGGGGCCTATATAGTATAACCGCTCGATTTTGTGTGGCCCCCTGGGCAGCGGCGGCCCCTATAATTGTCACCACCTTTCACCTCACTAGCGACGGCCCTGCGTCCGAATGCAATGTTAGTGTTCACACTGCACGATGGATCGGCGACAGGAGGTTTCACACTGCATGACTTTACAAAAGAAAGAATCGCCGACAACTTCTGTCTGGTTCACAAACTACGTTTCACAACCAAACACACGTGAGACATGATAAGGAAATAAAGCAAGATCGGAGTTCTCACGCAAGACTGAAATTGTTATTAAAAATGGTATCCTGCTGCAACAAGATTGCGATCCAAATTGTCTGTGCACTGATTTGCAGCAAAAAGGAGAAAAGATAAACAGCTTATTTGGGGAGACGCGGGGAGCAAGGAGTGTGTGTTCTGCAAAGAGAGTTGAGGGTAAATAAATAATTTTGCAATGCGCTGATGTGCTGCCGGTCAAGCGACTGTGTACTTTGTTTCTGTTTGATATAATTGTATATATCTATTAAAATACTGATATTTTGGTCTATAAATGTAACACCCCTCCTTGAACTGCCACCTTAACGTGGTGGAGGGGTTTGAGTACCCGAATGACCCTAGGAGCTATGTTGTCCAGGCCGTGGAACACTGGACCAGCTCTATGCCCTCTACAGGGTGCTGGAGGGTTCATGGGAGTTTGCCCAACCAATCCACATGTGCTTTGTGGATTTGGAGAAGGCATTCGACTGTGTCCCTCGTGGCGGCCTGTGGAGGGTGCTCCGGTAGTATGGGGTCTGGGGTCCTTTGCTAAGGGCTGTTCGGTCCCTGTACGACCTAAGCAGGAGCTTGGTTCGCATTGCCGGCAGTAAGTCAGACTTCTTCCCGGTGCATGTTGGACTCCGGCAGGGCTGCCCTTTGTCGCCGGTTCTGTTCATAATTTTTATGGACAGAATTTCTAGGCGCAGCCAGGGGCCGGAGGGTGTCAGGTTTGGGGACAACACGATTTCGTCTCTGCTCTTTGCGGTTTATGTAGTCGTGTTGGCCCCTTCAGACCAGGAACTTCAGCATGCACTGGGACGGTTTGCAGCCGAGTGTGAAGCGGCTGGGATGAGAATCAGCACCTCCAAATCCGAGGCCATGGTCCTCAGTCGGAAAAAGGTGGCTTGCCTACTTCAGGTTGGTGGAGAGTTCCTGCCTCAAGTGGAGGAGTTTAAGTATCTTGGGGTTTTGTTCACGAGTGAGGGAAGGATGGAACGGGAGATTGACAGACGGATCGTGCAGCTTCTGCAGTAATGCGGTCGATGTACCGGTCTGTCGTGGTGAAGAAAGAGCTGAGCCGCAAGGCGAAGCTCTCGATTTACCGGTCAATCTACATTCCTACTCTCACCTATGGTCATGAGCTTTGGGTCATGACCGAAAGGACAAGATCCCGGATACAGGCGGCCGAAATGAGCTTTCTCCGCAGGGTGGCTGGGCGATCCCTTAGAGATAGGGTGAGAAGCTCGGTCACTCGGGAGGAGCTCAGAGTAGAGCCGCTGCTCCTCCACATCGAGAGGGGTCAGCTGAGGTGGCTCGGGCATCTGTTCCAGATGCCTCCTGGACGCCTTCCCGGGAAGGTGTTCCGGGCGCGTCCCACTGGGAGGAGACCCCGGGGAAGACCTAGGACACGCTGGAGAGACTATGTCTCCCGGCTGGCCTGGGAACGCCTCGGTGTCCCCCCGGAAGAGCTGGAGGAAGTGTCTAGGGAGAGGGAAGTCTGGGCATCTCTGCTTAGACTGCTGCCCCCGCGACCCGGCCCCGGATAAGCGGAAGAAGATGATGATGATGATGAAGTATTTACCATAATACTTCACAATCACTATTTTGGTCTTTGCCAATTAAAATTAACCCTCTGGGGTCTGAGGTGTTTTTGGGGTCCTTGAGATGTTTTGACATGCCCTGACATTTGTGCTTTTTTCAGTTGCTTATAAACATATTAATGGCAAAGGTGTAATTACACTCTATTTAGCACAAACAGGGCTACCATAATATGTGAGCAACATGTATGTACATGTTTGTATTTTTGAGAGAATAATGTTTATGCATGGTTATTGAAAAAACTAAAAATGAAAGTTTCTGAAATAAGGCCACAAAACTCATACTAAATATGTGTCCACAAGACTTCTGAATAATGCATTTTGTCGCCTAGAGTTTTTTCTTCAAAATGTTGTGAAAATCATCCTGCCTAATCATTCACATAAAACAATACAATGATTTAAATTTTGTAAGACACTTTTTGTTTGGAAAGGCAATATGCGTAGGGGAATAAATTATCCAACACCATCATGAATATTGTGTGGTTCATACCTGAGGAGACAATGCCCCTGCATAATGGGGCTGCATACATAATGAGCCATTCATTCAGGTGTGTCACTGAGCCACAAGAAAGAATGCAAGGACAATATAGATATATCTATCTATCTATCTATCTATATATATATACACACACAGTATATATATATATATATATATATATATATATATATATAAAATTGGTTCACAGTTGGAAACAGAGTTGTTGTTGTTTTTTTTCACAAATTGTGCTTGCAAATTGTATAATATCCCAGGTAAACATTTCTAGTAATTAAGCAGTTAAAGGGATAGTTCACTTTAAAATGAAAATTCTGTCATCATATACTCACCCTCATGTTGTTTCAAACCTGTATGAATTTCTTTCTTCTGCTGAACAGAAAGGAAGATATTTAGAAGAATGTCAGTAACCAGGCAGTTTCTGGGTCCGATTGACTTCCATAGTAGGAAAAAAATATCAATGGGACCCAGAAACTGTCTGGTTACTGACATTCTTCTAAATATCTTCCTTTCTGTTCAGCAGAAGAAAGAAATTCATTGAGGTAAATTTTCCAGGATTATTATTAAGATAGTATTATTCCTCACAGCGTCGTAAAGTACATGAATCTGAAAGTGAACTCGCAGTGTGTGTTATCCAGCTGATGTGGGAGTTTCACAGGTTTGCATGGATTGCCTCGGATTATTTGCGTTTGAATAGCGCGCGCTCTCCGTGGGCGGGGTCACATTAAAACATAATGAGCTGAGATGAGAACGACTGACATCTCTCTATTTTCATACATATTACATAAACTGAGAATATTTGTTTTTTATATAAATTACTTCATTTAAAAGAAGAGAATTCAAGCTTCATGCCTGTGTGTCTGTATGTCTGTTTGACTGAGTATTCGCTGAGTTTATTGTTCATTTTCGGACGTGTTTCAGAATGGACTTCACAGACAGAGAGAAAGCAGAACTCGCATCATGTTTATTTTGCTTTATTTGGCAAAAAGCACAACACTTTGTTTTTATTGTGAGTATACACAAAAATAATACACACTTAACAGGATCGAATGATGTATGAAACTTGTTTGTAAGATCAAAGTCAACAGAGTATTTTGAGTCTCTTTTGAACTGATAAGAAAAAAACGAGCCTATTGTTCACTTAAACAGGGTCAAACAAAATGCAAACCTGGATTTCTCTATGAAAATATTCAGATTAATGTTACCATGAGCAGAAGAACAGGCTGATGAAGCTTCTCTCCTCCTCCTCCAAGATCTGTATGGATTTTCCATTGTTTATTCAATCGCCTCGTAAAAACCAAGGGGGTAATCCAGCACCCGGAAAGCGTACCTTCTCTGCGGGCCGCCATTGGTTAGCAAGCCATCACCTGCTGTTAGCATTCCATTGACTCCCATTTATTTTGGCGTCACTTTGACAGCGAATAACTTTACATCTGATGTGATTAAAGACTATTTATCCATTGTTTATTTCTAAAGAAACACGACAATGTATAAAAGGCTCCATTACCTTGTATCTTACGTTATGGCCCCATAGAAGCAGTTTTTGTAAAAATATGCTAACGATTGCGTCATAACCACGCGACTCTCTGTCGCACAGTAGAGAAATTACCGTATAGACAGGAGGAGAAGCTTGCAAGCAATCGGGGGGACGTGGAGGCATAAAGTCCAATAAAGTCCGATAAAGTCAAGGGAGAAGCTCATAGAGAGTCATAAAGTTGCTCCTGCTCCAGCTCATGGACAGCTCCTACTCGCGCTCTCCGTCTCTGCAAGATTCAGAAAGGAATGATTCAGATTTTTCTTGGCACAGCTACTAGAAGACTTACAACTGTCAGACGGGTTGCTCACGTCACATCTATGTCGTCAAGCTCAGTTTGAGTCTGCGCAGTACGCTCAGCCATCAGGAAGAGAGTAGGCTTGTTTGAGATGAGCAAAATCTGCGCAGAACTGATCACCGGTGATCACCGCGAGATGCATGTGATCTAAGATGACAAGATGGCGGCGCGTGAACAACGCGAGGCTCAGCGTCTCTCCAGAATCTGCTATTTAGCGTTTTTTTATCTACTCTTGACTGGATTATTCATCCCGAATTGCTGTGCGTTGCTGACTTACAGCAGACAGGAGCTTCTGGACATTTGGACTCAAAACTCCAATAGTTTTATCGCCGATCTCCGACTTATTCCAGAGATCTCCAGAACATCGGAGGCTGCTCACTCTTCCCGGCCGGGCGGAAGTGCGCGCAGACGGCGCCGAGAACGTAAACAAAGGTGGGGTAGGCGCGGAGGGCTACGAGCTAAGCTAAAGCTAACACCACACCGGCTACCTTTACCCAGCATTCTCCTCGCCAATGTCCGTTCTCTGGCAAACAAAATGGATGAAATACAGCTCTCCATCACCAACAACAGACGGATTATGGACTCAAATGTCATGATTTTCACCGAAACATGGCTAAACAACAGCTGCCCGGAAAATGCTATTGAGTTAGCAGGACGCCACACACACCAAGCCGACAGGATAGCAGATGACTCCGGCAAGACCAGAGGTGGAGGTTTGTGCATTTATATCAACAATGCTTGGTGCATGAACTCTGCTACTACTGAGAGTCACTGCTCACCTAATGTGGAGTTTTTAATGGTCAAATGCAGACCTTATTATCTCCCTAGAGAACTTACTTCCATCATACTCACTGCAGTGTATATCCCCCTGGATGCTAATGCTAAGTTGGCTATGAAAGAACTTTATGCAGCCATTAGCAAACACCAGACTAAACATCCTGAGGCAGCTTTTATTGTTGCTGGTGATTTTAACCACTCCAATCTAAAGACAGTCCTCCCCAGATTCCACCAACATGTCTCCTGTCACACCAGAGGGGACAAGACTTTGGACCATGTTTATTCCAACATGTCTGGAGCCTACAAAGCAACACCCCTCCCCCACATTGGACAATCGGACCATCTCTCCCTGTTCCTCACACCTCGGTACTCACCACTCATCCAACGTGTGAAACCCACTGTGAGGACAATAAAAGTGTGGCCAGAGGGGACAGACGCTGTGCTCCAGGACCGGTTCAAAAACACAGACTGGAATATGTTCATCCACATAGACTTGGACCAGTACGCCACATCTGTACTGGACCAAATCTCCATGACTACACACAGTGTCACCACCCAGAAACAGATCACCATGTACCCCAACCAGAAGCCTTGGATGAACCGGGATGTCCGTCTCCTCCTGAAGGCCCGTAATACCGCCTTCAGGTCAGGGGATGCACAGGCCTACAGTACAGCCAGGGCTAAGCTGAAGAGGGGCATCAAAAATGCCAAACAACGCTACAAAGGGAAGGTAGAAGAACACTTCTCCAACTCCAATCCCCAACGTATGTGACAAGGACTTCAGATCATCACAGACTACAGGACCATCAAACCCTCCCCCGCATCCTCTGATGTCTCCTTCCTCAACGAGCTCAACAACTTTTATGCTCGTTTTGAGCGGGGGAACCCAACAACTGCAACTAAGGCAGAGGTGACTTCAGACCACCAACCACTGACTTTCTCCCCCACCGATGTAGGAGTGGTGCTGAGCAGGATTAATGTCCACAAGGCTGCAAGTCCTGATGGCATCCCTGGGCGTGTTCTCAGAGCGTGTTCTGGGGAGCTGGCAGGAGTGCTGACTGACATATTCAGTCTGTCCTTGGCCCATGCTGTGGTACCGGCCTGCTTCAAATCCACCTCCATCGTTCCGATACCCAAAAACTCCAACCCATCAAGCCTCAACGACTACCGCCCGGTAGCCCTCACCCCAATCATCACTAAGTGCTTAGAGCGGCTGGTCCTAGCACACTTCAAATCCTGTCTCCCCCCCCACCCTGGACCCCCACCAATTTGCATACCATCAGAACAGGAGCACAGAGGATGCAGTCTCCATAGCGTTGCACTCTGTCCTCTCACACCTGAACAATAAAAACACCTATGCCAGAATGCTGTTTATAGACTTCAGTTCAGCGTTCAATACAATCATCCCCTCACAACTCATCAGGAAACTCACAGACCTAGGCATCAGTTCCCTCATGTGCAACTGGTTACTGGACTTCCTGACCAGCCGGCCCCAACATGTCCGGCTGGATAACCACTGCTCATCCATCATCACAATGAACACCGGTGTACCACAAGGCTGTGTGATGAGTCCCTTCCTCTACTCCCTCTTCACCCATGACTGCAGACCTGTCGATGGTTCCAACACCATCATTAAGTTTGCAGACGACACCATGGTGATCGGCCTCATCAAAGACAGCGATGAGGCCGCTTACAGGGAGGAGGTGGATCGTCTGGCTGAGTGGTGCGACACCAACAACCTGCTGCTCAACACCGAGAAGACCAAGGAGCTCATTGTGGACTTCAGGAGGAATGCTGACCCACATCCACCCATCCACATCAAGGGGACGGCTGTGGAGCGTGTGAACAGCTTCAAGTTCCTGGGAGTCCACATCTCCGAGGATCTCACTTGGACAACCAGCTGTTCCAGGCTGTTCAAGAAGGCTCACCAGCGCCTCTTCTTTTTGAGGACCCTGAGGAAGAACCACCTGTCCTCAGACATCCTGGTGAACTTCCACCGCTGTACCATCGAGAGCATCCTGACCAACTGTATAACAGTCTGGTACGGGAGCTGCTCTGCCTCGGACCGAAAGGCGTTGCAGAGGGTAGCGAAAGCTGCCCAGCGCATCGCTGGAGCACCACTTCCTTCCATAGAGGACATCTACAGGAAGCGGTGTCTGAAAAGGGCTGGGAAAATCATCAAAGACCCCAGTCACCCAGCACACGGACTCTTCACCCTCCTGCCCTCTGGGAGGCGCTACAGGAGCCTCCGGACTAAGACCACCAGGTACCGGAACAGCTTCTTTCCTACAGCTGTCAGACTCCTGAATTCTGCCTCCTGACATCTCACCCATATTAAAACTCATGGACTGAACATACACGTACTCACAACCACCCATAACTGAACATACACACAAGAAAAAAAAAAGAAAAAAAAAACGTCCGACAGTATCCTCATACACACAAAAATAACATGGACTGAACCGCCACTTACAGTCATTTGCACTTTATATCATTACTGTATAATTTATCCATATATATCTCACTGATCTTAACTGCACTACTGTAAATATTGTAACATTTGTACATATCTACAATATATCTATATTTTTGTAATATATCTACATTCTTGCTAAAGCACTTCTGGATGGATGCAAACTGCATTTCGTTGCTTTGTACTTGTGACGTGTAATGACAATAAAGTTGAATTCTATTCTATTCTATTCTATTCTATTCTATTCTATTCTATTTTATGCCGGTTAGAAATGTGTCCGAGTGCGGTCCGCCTTGCTCTGATGTCATGTTTGTTTTGTTTGTTTGTTTGTTTATTTATAAAGCACATTTAAAAACAACCCTAGGTTGACCAAAGTGCTGTACATAACAATTTACAAAGGGATAAAAGACAATTACATAACATATTTTAGACTAACAACATCTGTTCAAGAAAATAGGATCTAAGCATAGATTTAAAAACAAAAAAAGATGTTGCTGTTCGGATCGCTACAGGGAGCTTGTTCCAGAGTTCATTTCAAGGAGATCAAAATTGGAGTGATGTGCTGAAACTTACGTGAGCTAGTCAGAAGCCTGGCCGCTGCATTTTGGACCATTTGCAATCGCTCCATGGATGACCGATTAATCCCAAAATAGAGTGAATTGCAATAGCCTAAACGGGAAGTGATGAATGCATGAATAATTTTTTTACATTTTTTTTAGAGATAAAAACGATTTAACTTTAGCTAGGCGACGAAGATGGAAAAAACACGACTTGACTACCACATTGATCTGCTTATCAAACTTAAGACCAGAATCAAATCGAAAGCCTACATTTTTTGCACACGGGGTGACCCATTGGATTAAATAACCATGGTCATAGGTGCTGGCATTAAAAGCATCACTAGGCCCAAACAGAATCACTTCGGTTTTGTCTTCATTTAATGTCAAGAAATTATTTGTTAACCATAATTAAAGTTCCTGAATACAATCAATCAGAGCTCCCATTGCATGTTTATCATTAGGTTTTAAAGGGAGATACAGCTGGGCATCATCAGCATATAAATGAAAAGAAATCCCATATTTATGAAAGATTGAACCCAGGGGCAACAAATATATCATGAATAAGAATGGAACCCTGAGGGGACACTGTGAGGGACCGAGAAGCCAAAACCAAGGAACACAAGCTTTGCACACAAAAAAATGGGTCTTTATTTGAACCCAAGAAAAAAAAAAAATAACTTTACAAACTCATAAATTTCTTACAATAAAAATAAAATAAACAAACAGAAAATGAGATCAAGAAAACAGTTAGACAAAAACCAACTAAAACTGACCTGCTCAAATGAACAAAGCAACAGCTTATAAAGGAAAGGATGGGCCCATTACAAATTAAGAGGGGAAACAATTCAACTTTACATTCAACATATAACCTTAAATAAATCAAAATCAAATCAAACAGAGATATATAATAAATACAAATAAGGAAAGCTAAATGTAATCAAATATCATAAATGTACAACTAAATAAATCAATTAATAAAGACAGTAACGTTTCTTCCTCCCCCGGGCAATTCCCAGCAAATGGTATGTCCGGGCGGAACCAATAATGCTTAAATTCTGTTCCTGCCCGGACTCTAATCTTCATCACGCCAGGATGCGGCTGTAGCAGACCATGTCTGAAGTTCATCACGGTAAACCAGAGAATGTCTAATAGGAAGAGAATTGGCACTCTCTGGTTACTTCCGGTTTCTGGACTGGCTGCAGTAACACGTCTCTGTCCATGTGGGGGCGCTCGCAGGCAAGTGCAGAATGAATGGAGGTCTATGGCGCTATACCCCTCAAAATCCACTTTTCTCAGGATATCATTTTTTGGCTAGTAATTTTAATGTTGTATTCGAAAGGAGATGCAAAGAAATTACACATTGCTGGGTGTTAGATTATTTTAGAGTCACTTATTTGCTTTAAAAAGTCCTTTAAAATGTCAATGACGTCACACACATCGTACGACCAGAGATACTGCTTTACGGCGATCCTTCAGTCACTTTGGTGCTTTCGCGCTCTGCACTTTCTTTTCTCTCGAGGCATCAACAACACAGCTGACACAGGCAAACACACAACACAGCTGACACAGGCAAACACACAACACAGCTGACACAGGGTAACACACAACACAGCTGACACAGGCAAACACACAACACAGCTGACACAGGCAAACACACAACACAGCTGACACAGGGTAACACACAACACAGCTGACACAGGCAAACACACAACACAGCTGACACAGGCAAACACACAACACAGCTGACACAGGGTAACACACAACACAGCTGACACAGGCAAACACACAACACAGCTGACACAGGCAAACACACAACACAGCTGACACAGGCAAACACACAACACAGCTGACACAGGCAAACACACAACACAGCTGACACAGGCAAACACACAACACAGCTGACACAGGCAAACACACAACACAGCTGACACAGGCAAACACACAACACAGCTGACACAGGCAAACACACAACACAGCTGACACAGGCAAACACACAACACAGCTGACACAGGCAAACACACAACACAGCTGACACAGGGAAACACACAACACAGCTGACACAGGGAAACACACAACACAGCTGACACAGGGAAACACACAACACAGCTGACACAGGCAAACACACAACACAGCCGACACAGGCAAACACACAACACAGCCGACACAGGCAAACACACAACACAGCCGACACAGGCAAACACACAACACAGCCGACACAGGCAAACACACAACACAGCCGACACAGGCAAACACACAACACAGCCGACACAGGCAAACACACAACACAGGTGACACAGGCAAACACACAACACAGCTGACACAGGGTAACACACAACACAGCTGACACAGGGAAACACACAACACAGCCGACACAGGCAAACACACACAGCTGACACAGGCAAACACACAACACAGCCGACACAGGCAAACACACAACACAGCTGACACAGGGTAACACACAACACAGCTGACACAGGGAAACACACAACACAGCCGACACAGGCAAACACACAACACAGCCGACACAGGCAAACACACAACACAGCTGACACAGGGTAACACACAACACAGCTGACACAGGCAAACACACAACACAGCTGACACAGGGAAACACACAACACAGCTGACACAGGCAAACACACAACACAGCTGACACAGGCAAACACACAACACAGCCGACACAGGCAAACACACAACACAGCTGACACAGGCAAACACACAACACAGCCGACACAGGCAAACACAGGTAAACACACAACACAGCTGACACAGGCAAACACAACACAGCCGACACAGGCAAACACAGGCAAACACACAACACAGCTGACACAGGCAAACACACAACACAGCTGACACAGGCAAACACACAAAACAGCTGACACAGGCAAACACACAACACAGCTGACACAGGCAAACACACAAAACAGCTGACACAGGCAAACACACGTGCTAGAAGAGTTTTTGTTTTGTTTGTTTCTGGTCCCGCTTCGGATGCCACGATGCCATCAAGCGGTATCTCTGGTCGTAATCAGTCCTTCACTGACCAATCAGCGTTCATTAGCAGAATGCTAGCGTGTTATGGGCAACAACAACTCAACCTGTAAGAAATCGAAAGGACATAAGTACTCGTTCATTCAACTTTCGACCTATAACCCATGTTGAACTTGCAAAACCTACAATCAAATCTGAGATTTCTCAACGCTATCGGGTGAAAGAGACAAATTTAGCCGTCTAGCCCCATAGACTCCCATTCAGTCTGCTCTCGCCCGCGATCACCTCCAGTGGAACTCTAATGGAACTGCAACCAAGATCGATACAATGGGGCTAATAGGAAGTGCCAAGGCTCTCCGTAGACGGGCTCTGGGTAAACTTAAACTCAAAATAGAAACAAATATAAGTAACATATACAATGTAACTAATTTGTGTGCACTTCAAATCAGTAACAATGTATATAGAAATGTGCTGTAAATGTAAACATATAAAAACCTAACAATAAATTATTAATTAATATTGTTTGTGTTGTGTGGTTATTATAATCCATCATTATACTGAAACAAATGAATATGAATGACAAAATAAAAGTTTAAATGGAGATTTAAACAAAAATGGATATTCTTAAATACATGTCCTTCGTGTAAATGTATGCATGTGTGCGTGTGCGTGTGTGTGTGTGTTGATACAACCACATTACCGCTCTTGTGCGGCCACCACTCGGGCCGTCACAGACACCACAAGTCAAAGGAGCAGTGGAGGATGTATGTTGTCCAATACGAACATAAATCTTACGGTCACTTAAGTAGGCCCGGAACCATTCAAGAGTGGTACCTGTAAGGCCTATGCAATTTTTTAAACGAGAGATGAGTGTATTATGGTTTACCATATCAAAGGCAGAGCTGAGATCTAGTAAGACCAAAGCAACAGCATTTCCAGCATCAGTAGCCAATAGAATGTCATTTGAAACTTTTAGTAGAGCAGATTCAGTACTATGTAATTTTCTGAAACCAGATTGAAAAGTTTCATAAATATGGTTTGTACTAAGAAAGGCCTGTAATTGAAATAACACCACTTTCTCCAAAACTTTGGCCATAAATGGTAAATTAGAGATTGGTCTAAAATGTGCCAAGACAGATATGTCTAAATTTGGGGCCTTTAACATTGGAGTAATTGTTGCATGTTTAAGACTATCGGGGACCATTCCATTGCTCAAACTCAAGTTTACAAAGAATATCACATCAGCACCAACAATATTTACAACTTGCTTTAAAAAGTGTGCAGGCATGACATCAAGAGGACACACAGTGGGTCTCAAATGTTCAATGATATTTTTGCAAGTAGGAAGAGTAATAGGATCGAAGGAGGACCAAGTAGCAGAGCTCCATGGTATGTCATAAATGTCAGAATTAGAATGGAAATTTTGTGGTCTCAGCCTAATAACTTTCTCAACAAAAAATTGTAAAAAATTCTCACATGTAGTTTCAGACTCATCTATAAAAACATTTACCACCGGATTTAAGACATAATCAACAGTAGAATATAGTATTTTAGGACTATGACAATTGTTATTTATAATCTCTGACAAATATTTAGCTTTTGCAACCTTGACCGCTTTCTGAAATACTGATAGAGATTCCCTCATAAGTTCATAGGAAACCTGCAACCTATCCTTGTGCCATTTACGTTCATACCACCTACAAGTTTTTCTAAGTGAGCGAATCGAGTCATTTAACCATGGTTGATGTTTTTTTCCTCGGCCGCTTGGCCTTCATAGGAGCAATGGAATTCAAGATGTTCAGACAGATATTGTTAAAAAAGCAAAGGTACTCATCAGCATTTTTCATTCTGGGCGGTGAATCCGTTAAGCCAGGGAGATGAGCTGCTGCATAAGATGAAGCGAACTCCTCGGCAGCATTCGCTACGAAGTGACGAGTCCATCGGACTGGTGGGGCAGTAATATCAGATCGACCAGGAAAGATGGCATTAAATAAAACAGATTTGTGATCAGAAAAGCCATTTTCACAAATTTCAATGTCTGAAATAAAAAAGCCATGAGTCAGAACCAGATCCAGAGTGTGACCTTTGATGTGCGTGGATCCCTGCACCCACTGCGTAAAATTGAGTGAGTCAGTAAGGTTAACAATTTTAAGGTCAGTAAGTCAGTAAGGTTACAGAAATCGCTGGAGCGTGACTTTGTGGGGCAACAAATATGAATATTAAAATCACCCAATAACAGAATCTTTTCAAACTTTATTACTATACCTCCCAGAAAATCTGCAAACTCATTTAAAAACACACTGCTTGACTGTGGCGGTCTGTAAATTATCACAAACAGAACAGGATCAGTAGCTATTTCCATTTGAAACATTTGAAGCTCAAAACTATCATATGCCTCAGATGTAATGATTTGTCCTTGAAAACTGCTGCTAGACCCCCTCCGTGACCAGACATCCGAGAAGTGCTAATAAAAGTTCAGTTTGGGGGGACGAGTTCGGTAAACGGACTTAGGTCGCCCTCTTTTGTCCAAGTTTCGGTCATGAAGAGAAAGTCCAGATTATGTGAAGTAAAATAGTCATGTAGAATAAAAGTCTTATTAAGCAGCGATCGAACATTTAGCAATGCCATCCTCAGACGTGAAGATCCACAAACAGGAGCGGAGAAGTATGTCATGCTGACGTATGTCAAAAACTCTTCTGCAGATTCTGCAGTCAGGCACAGTTGCTCTCCACGACTGCGCTGATCAAAAGCATGATGGGAGACGACTTGCTGACGCCACAGCTTAATGCTCACTGGTTTAAACAACTGTGATGTATTTTTCTCTTTTAACTGTTTGATTTTAAAGCTCTGATCTCATGTTTTTATGTGTATAAATTATGTTTTAGTATTCCCAAACTCTCTGACAGTGTTATCTATGGGTTATTTGATTGTTATCATATTTATAAAAAATATATATAAAACATGTCTGTAATTAGAGTAAAAATGATTGATAAACACTTCTTTGGTATATGGGCGTCTTGTTCATTATAATTATTTTCATATAAAAGCAACAGAACTTGAATTACATCAGTTTATTAGCAACACTGTGCACGAGCGTGAATCCCGCGATGTCCATCTTTGATCTCTCAGGTGTCAGATCCACTGCGAGAAGAGAGAACTGTCCGTCTTGCGCTTCATCACTCCTCCTCTCACTGCAGCGCTACTCTCCACTACACTTCCGGCGAGGCGCGTCTCAAACAAGCCTACTTCACTATTCTCCGTTGATGTCTATGGGGTCGCGGTGTCCATTTCTTTTACTGTCTATGGTAAACACAGAAAACACACACACACACACGCATGTTCACACCGCAAAGATTATTACACAAAAACCCATCTAACAGAATTAAACTGAATATGAAGCGTTATTCGTCATCCGATGACGTTATTGGGATCGCGCTATTTATAGAAAGTGAAAGTAAAGGAGGAAAATCGGGAGCACGCTTCATAGATTCTGATTTTCGTCTATTTTATCGTTTATTTCGACTCTATTATTGTGTTGAACAGCTCATATTCATCTAAACCAACCGGATTACTGTGATTTAACGGACGAGTCTCTGTCTCCGGTGAGTTTGCTTCCTCGTTGAACACGACAGTGACAGTCTGATCATATTTCTCTCACATTATTCGCGTGTTTGAGGGGAAAATCCCTCAGGGTTTGTTTTATTTGAGTCTGTCTGTATTTTCACAGGAATGATGTCGATTATTATCATCGCTTTACTGGTGAATCTCCTCATAAAGACTTCTGGTAAGAACAAAACAAACCATTCAGATGGCTAAAATATTCCCCACAGGCCTGCTATTGTAGTGTGCTGTTCTGTTGTGTTCTTGGTGGGACTGTGGAACCTTGACCTTGACATACCTGGTTATTCATAAAATCAACTATGATGAGTTAATTTACCAGTTTCGATTCAATTTTGGATAAGAAAAATAACACTTTATAATAAGGTTTAGGTTTCACTAGTTAACATTAGTAAACTACTTTAGTTAACATAAACTAAGAATGAACAATACTTCTACAGCATTTATTAATCTTAGTTCATTTTAATTTCAACATCAATGCACTGTGACCAAAGAGTTTTGATATTTTTCCTATGTAACACTTCCCAGATAGCAATTGCATTTGGCCCGGATCCGTTTTAAGCCCCTTGCCTCCGTTTCTATCTTAGAGACGTTTTCTGATTGTGAACCAGATCCGTGCCAGATAGAGGTTTCAGCTTAAACATTCTAACTGCCATCAGTTCAGTATTTATATCATTTTACAGATCTGGCCCAGATCACTTTTCCCATAGGTAAACGAAAGACATTAGCTGTGTCTGACACTGATTTGGTCCAGATCTGCAATATGAATCTGAGCCGATACTGTTTTCACATAGGCTACACTGGTGTGGCCCGAATCTGTGATACATATCTGAGCCGACTGCATTTAAAAAAGGGCTAAAAACTGCTCTGGCCCATATCTGCAAAACGGATTTGAGCCAACACTGTTTTGACAGAGACTACCTGATGTGGACCACATCCGAAATACTTTTCTCAAACTGTGTGAAGAACTCCGTGGAATAAACATTTTCAAAACAACATGGTTACCTGTCTGCATATTTTTTTTCTATCTAGAGCATGAGATAAATGCATTGTCATTAAGCTGAGCAATATTATCAGTGTTTAAAAACTATACAGCAACATTGTGTGATGCTATAAGGTCCGTTACAGCACACACTGTAAAAAAAGTGTAATTTTACAGGTAATTGTCTATTTTTTTTTTTTACAGATTTTTACCGTTTTGTCATTATTATAGCAAATATCTGTAAAATAAAAGGCATTTGCTGTAATTTAAAGGTCCACTGTTAAATTTGCAGGTAATTGTTTGTATTTTGGTTTTACATCAATTTTACGTTTTTTAAAAGGAACTTGTCTGTATTTTTACAGAGTTATGTGTAATTTTACAGAAATTATTAGGTAATATTTTACAGATTTTTTTCTGTGAAATTAGAAAACAAAGTAAAGAAGGTATAGCCTAACTGTGGAAATTTGTATCTATTCAATATGTTTTCCTTACAGATTAAGCATGTGGGGGTTAAAGTGAGTTTTTTTAAGGTTAAATAATAGTATTTGTACATACATAGGCTACAGTAGGCCTGTATTGAATTATTTTTTATTTCACATTTTATTTTATACTCATTTTGATCATTATTTCATTGTCTTATTCTCCCATAATTTCATGTATATTTTATGAATATTTTTCCAAATCTCCGTTGCTGCACATTCAGGGCTTTGTGTGTGTGTGTGCGCGAGCGCGCGATGACGCAGATTCAAATTCGCCGCCATTACTTTTCCGCTGTTTACTCCCGCCCACAACGGTTAACGTTAGCTGATCAGTCGAGTTTGGGCAAGCGGGAGATTTGAATTCAGTCTACTCTCGTGAAGTGGATTGTGAGATCAACAGTGGTTCAAAGCAATCGTATTCGTCAAGAGGCGAGCAGCCGTGAGCAGGAGTTCTGTAACCTCTGTTGTCAGTCAGTCCATTTGGATTCTTTGGAAATAACGCCCTTTTCAGTGAGCCTCGTCACAGCGGACATCATGCCAACCGATCACCGGCTGAGGTAAGAGTCTCATTATACTAAGTTACATGTGAACGATATTTCATATCACATTTGTGTTACGTTTACAGTTTTCAAGCTAACGTTAGCATTCTTAAATGATGTTCTGTCATAACTGGCGAGAGCTGGAGGGCAAAACACTGAAAATGTAGCATCATGCGTCTTTACATTTTCCATCTGTTTTAAGAAAGATCAGTTGAACCCACATCTCAAAAGACCTAAAACAAGCTTTCGTAGACTTGTTATACATATCAAAGTCCGTTTAATTGTGTATAAAATCTTTGTTAATACGCGATAGTATCTGTCAGTAAATCAATCTCTTAAATGGCGGGACATTTTGAAACACTGTCTGGAAGCTGAAAACTCTTCTTAAAAAATATCCTCGGTTTTAATTATAGTAACCGCGTTTTGGGCGGATTTTTATTACCATTTTTAATAACCACAGTTATACTACAAATACAAATAAGCCGAGCTAATAAGCCAAATAAGTTTTTTTTTTTTTTTTTTTTTTGTGGTTAAACCATAGTTAATTTTCGTAAGGTTTGCTATCTCAAGACTGGTAAGAAAACGAATTCAGTAAATACTGTACTTGTTGATGATACAGGAAAGCACATGAGACTAGAATATGAACACATGATAAATAGCATATTCTGGCTGCATCTGCTTGCCAACACGTAACGTTAGCTATAGAATGCATACATGTGCATATATTAGGCTTATAAAATAAAAGTTGATAGAATGTTTGTGTTCTGATTAAGAAATTAACGCATCTACATTTTGGATGGCCTGGGGTCATCATAGTAGCCTTTTTCATAGGATACTTTTGATCATTGGTTATGAAAATTGCATTGATCCAGATGAACAGGCAGTTACACCCCTAACGTTAGGTGTCTCGTCTCAGCTCAAAACTTCACTGTTAGCCTTTCCTGCTCAGCTTCCAGATCATAGTCAGGTTTTGCATTGTCTCAGTGGAACATATTCTTACATGTGTAAATGTAATACTGAGTTGTTAATTTTTTTTATTTTTTTATTTTTTTTTGTGTGTGTGATTTCAGGTCAAGTGGAAAGCAGAATGATCATGGCAAACAAGGTATGGGAAGAAGTAATTTAAAATATTGTAATGGCAGAGTCTTCTGATTCCATATGATTGCACTAAAAGTGGCAGAAAATTTAATTTGTTTTATACTATATTTTCCCATATGAATATTCATTTGATCCTTGTGAGGCCACTGGAGCTGCACAAGGTTTGGTTTTACTACAGTAAGACCACGATTGTGTTAGATTCCACCCATCTATTTAAAAAAAAAATAATTTGTAGCGTAACTAGGCTTTGTCATTTAGAAACATGACTTTTCCTATCACTTAATGACACATATCTCTACCTTTCATTCCAGCCAGAGGATCTGACGGTTATCTCAGCCTACCTGATGGAAAATTCTTGCTGGATGAATGACCTTCACCTTCAACTCAAGCTTGCCAAGACAGAACTGCTTATGGTTTCAGCCAAACCATCCTTGCTGTGTGATCCTGCTGATTTGCCTTCTACAACATCAGAAAGATCCGGCCCTTCCTATCGGAGCCACACAACTCCTTGTCTAAGCTCTTGTTCTATCCAGACTGGACTATTGTAATGCTCTCCTGGCAGGCCTTCCAGCATCAGTCAAACCTCTGCAACTGATCCAGATGCTGCAGCAAGACCTAAACTCACTGCTTCAGATCTATGTGTCTCCAGAAGCTTGTGTTCTGCAAGTGAACGGCGCCTTGTGGTGCCATCATCCCAAAGAGACACAAAATCACTTTCACTGACCTTTACCTGGACTGTTCCCTGCTGGTGGAATGACCGGCGCAACTCAACACATTTTCAAGAAACTGCTAAAGATCCATCTTTTCATAAACACTTGACCCAATAATACTAAATCGTTGTTTTAATAAAAAAAATAAAAAAATAAATAAAAGAAATTGTGCACTGTGCTACACTAACTGGGACTTGTCACTGCACTTGTTGCTTCTATTGTTCTCTTAATTTTAAGTCACTTTGGATAAAATGTAATTGTAAATGTTTAAAATAAGTTATTAGAGTATAAAGGTATACAGCAATTGTCATTGGATATTTTTACATGTTCTAAATTATATACTAAGCTTGTATTTCCTATCATTCATGTATCCTGATGTTCAGTGTTTGTTTAATGAGTAATGCTGTAAATGTGCAGGTATTCTGTACTTATACATTTAGTTAATTTAACAGAAATTGACTGTACATTTGCTATTATTAAGTACTTAATTAGAGATTGGTCAAAGTTGTGAAACTGGATCTGCAAAAATTAAATCTGTAAATATACAAACTTTGTATTTTAATTTATGTACTTATTGCATTTTTATTCATAACTTCATAGTTATTTAACACAGAAAAACTACATATTAAAAGATAATTACTGTAGATAGACAGCATTATTATAAAATAACTTTATGTATGCCTAGGTAGCATAGGTTAATATTTTATTTTAGGATTGCTTTTACATGAACTTGATTTTATGTGTTTATTTGTTTTGTATTTCCATTGTGTTTATTCATTTGCTGTTATGCTTGTCTGTAAAGCGCTTTGAGAAAGCTACTTTTAAAGGCGCTATACAAAATAAATGTATTATTATTATTATTATTATTATTATTATTAATATGATACCTTAACTGACAAAAATGCCGAAAATAAGGCAAAAGGACAATCCAGTGGTGATTTAAGCGGAATCGTAACACATCCGGCACAGCTCCGGTAGGCGGAATCGTTTCACGCACCCGTTACGCATCTGTAACGGGATGATCAGGCGGTGCTGGATCGGCGCTGGCACATATCCGCAACAACCCCTAAAAACAGACCAGAAACGGCTTCGGCCCGATGTGCGTTTGGACTCAGGAACGAGTCCGTGAGGCGGATGCGGGCCAGACCCGGCTCTATCGTTTTGCGGTTGCGGCCCTGTTCCGTTACAGCGTCCAGTGGCTATCTGGGTTGACACTTCTGTAGTTACATCGCATACTAAGACCGACCGAAAATGAAAAGTTGCGATTTTCTAGGCTGATATGGCTAGGAACTATACTCTCATTCCTGCGTAATAATCAATAATCAACAAACTATTATTGAAAAATCCGCGATGGGACTGAGCTCGAACAGCTTCAGCATCAGCGACTTTTTATTGTATGAAATCGCTGTCAATCAAAAGGAGACGCAGCCTTTCGACAGACCCTCCAATCATCAGGCAGAAGCCGGAGTCCAGGCCAGCCCACTCCTCATTCACTCCAGAGACGCTGAGTGTCCGCGGGAGGGACATAATCGCAGCATTTATCCAATGACCGTCTAGTTTCGAAGCACTGAAAAAAAACTGTTCAGAGCAGCTCCACTGAAGTTAATGGAAGCTGGGCTTCAACAGGGAAATGCACTGTGATGCTACGGGAATGTATGAGAAGGAAATCGAGTCTGCTGTATGGAGCTGATCCTGGACCAACTCGTCTTTGAGATGAACATGTTCTAACGCATTTTTAGTCAATAAAATGTTAACACAATAGTACATATTTGACCATAATTTTTTTTTACATTATAGGGGAAGCCGAGCAGTCTTAAAGATATCCCCACTGTTAGGAACATAACAAGCATTACAAACTACAACAGCCTAAACAGAACTGGAACCTTTGTAAGATATGCGCTCGTCTTCACAAAAACTACATGCAGGGTTTTAAACATCTCGTGTGGAGAAAATATAGTTTATTCTGGGCAGTATGGCAAGCCATGGCAAAAAGCAGGATAACTTGTAGGCTATAGCCTACTTGAAAGGAAAACAAATTTACCGAGTAAAAACAGAGATTGTGTTGTTGAAACTTCCATCATGTGCAACTAAACCTCTACAGATGATCCAGAATGCTGCAGCTCGTCTTGTCTTCAACACGTCTCTCCTCTGTTCATCTCTCTGCACTGGCTACCTCTCGCTGCTCGCATCAAGTTCAAGGCATTGACGCTTGCTTACAGATCTATCACAGGCTCAGCTCCTCCTACTTTCATGTAAATGAATCATATTTTTTCTAGTACATCTTAAATATAAAGCTCATGACAAATAAAAGTTCCAGATAAACAAATTTAAATGCAAAAACCAGTGGAATAACAATATCTTAAAAGAAACTAGAGAGTGGCAAACTTTGAAGTAGGGTTCAAGTTTTAATTAGTTGTAAAGCTTGAAGTGTAAAGCTTGTTCTCATACACAGATATGGCCTATTTATGAATGAAATGCATGCATTTATTTGTCATTTAAACTGATGCAAACAGGGAAAGAGAGTAGAAAAGTCTTATTATCCTGTCGCCCCCTCTAGTGACAGCATTAAAGGTGCTCTAAGCGATGTCACGCGTTTTTTAGGCCAAAACATTTGTCACATACAGCAAACATCTCCTCACTATCCGCTCGCTGCCTTTCCCCTGAACACACTGTAGAGAAACACGGTCTCTGTAGACACCACAGGCTCCACAAACAGCAAGAAAAACAAACTGGGCTCACTCGCACCATGAAACACAGCAAACAGTGCTCCAACCAATCACCGACAAGCAGTATTAGAGGGTGGGGTTTGGGGGGTTAGTGCGTGTACACATGAAGGGGGTGTGTGGAGGAGAGAGAAGCATGAAGAGGGAAGTTTGAATTATGGCCGACACACGACCAAAGAGACGACGTTCCGATGAACAAATTGCAAAGAAGAGGGATATGGATAAGCTCTGCATGCTCTGTTTTTGCTGGACAGGTAAATCCATGTTTCTTTTGTCACAAGCTGGCTCATGGCCTGTGGCAAAAATGAGGGGACACCAACAAGAAGTATAGGCCAATCAAAAAGGTTGTCTTTATTGTAAATCAAAACTATTAACTTTAAACAAAGAAAAGGAAATGAGGTGTGGGAATGTCATAATGTAAGGTGTATGTAAAATGCATGGATGCATGAATCTGTGTGTGTACATGACTGAGTGGACAAACTAAGACATAACTATAAAGGAACAAACAAAACAGGATCATACCTGGAGGAGCAGAGAGAGAGAGAGAGTGGTTAGTGAAGCAGTTTAAATACCCTGAGCCCGTGTGGCTCCAATCACTAACGACCCTCCTCTGCCTGCAGGAGGAACCGCCCCTGCAAAGCAGAGGAGGGGCTGTGACACCCCCCTCCTTAAAATGAGGGTCCCACCCTCAGCCCAAAATTTGGCCCAACATATTTAAAACAATCCAAAATTCCCCAAAATGAAAATAAAGAAATACCAGTCCCAGCTCCTAGCAGTCACCCAGTGTCCCCTGGCTGACCATCCATCCCTCAAACTCAGCAGCCCTGGTACCTGGGGAGCAATTTAAGAGAAAGAGGTGCAGACAGCCAGCAGGGGCCAACAGTGAGAAGATACAAACTAGGTTAAAGGAGCACGGGACAGGGCATCAGCAATGATATTATCCTTACCGCTAATGTGTCTAATATCAAGGTTGAATGGTTGCAAGAACAAAGCCCAACGCATCAGTCGCTGGTTGGGGTTTTGCAGGGATTTAAGAAAAATGAGCGGGTTGTGGTCAGTGAACACAGTTAAAGAGGTCAAACCGGAACCAACATAGACTTCGAAGTGCTGTAAAGCCCAAATGAGTCCTAAAGCCTCCTTTTCAATTACAGAATAATTTTGCTGATACTTATTAAATTTCCGGGAGAAGAAACTGACTGGACACTCAACATTGTCATCATTTTCCTGGAGAAGCACAGCCCCAGCACCAATTTGACTGGCGTCTACCTGCAATTTGAAAGGTTTCCCAAAATTTGGTGCTGCCAACACGGGTGCCAAACACAAAAGAGCCTTAACTGCATCAAATGCCTCTTGACACTGGGTGGACCAGATAAATTCAGCCTTGGCCTTCAACAGATTGGTCAGTGGGGACACTACTACCGAAAAGTTTTTACAAAACGCACGGTAGTACCCCGCCATTCCCAGGAAGCGCATCAGTTCTTTCTTTGTTGAGGGCTGTGGAAACTGCTTCACAGCCTGAACCTTGGCTTCCACAGGACAAACAAAACCCTGACCAACAACTTTGCCTAGGTATGTGACTGTAGCTTTGGCAAACTCGCACTTTGCCAAATTGATAGTTAACCTGGCCCACACCAGTCTTTCGAACAGGGCTTGCACCCTCTGGACATGCTCCTCCCAGGAGTCCGAGTAGACGACCACGTCGTCCAAATAGACAGCACACCCTTCCAGACCCGAGACCACCCGATTCATCAGCCTCTGGAAGGTGGCTGGAGCATTCCGCAAGCCAAAAGGCATAACTGTATAAGAGAACAAACCAGATGGAGTTACAAAGGCAGCAATCTCACAAGCTCTTTTGGTAAGGGGTACTTGCCAATATCCCTTTAAAAGATCAAATTTGCTAACATACTTTGCTGACCCAACTTGATCAATACAGTCCTCCATCCTAGGAAGAGGGTAAAGGTCTGCTTTAGTAACATTATTTACTTTTCTATAATCAGTGCAGGGTCTGAAAGTGGAATCAGACTTTTTGACCAGAAGACAGGGTGAAGCCCAATTTGAACAACATGGCTCAGCAATACCATTGTCCAACATATACTGTACCTCTGTTTCCAATTTCAGTCTCTTCTCCTCAGATACACGATAAAATCTCTGTTTGATAGGCTAAGCATCTCCAATGTCTATATCATGCTTAATTAAGTGGGTTTGCGATGGGGTGTCAGAAAACAGAACAGGGTAGTTTCTAATAAGAGTTACCAATTCATCACGTTTCTCGGAGTCTAAATGATTTACCAAAACCCCAAGGTTTTGCAAAGTCTGGGAGTTCTTCAGCCGACCCTGCAAAACCTCATCCGAAAACATAACTACCTCTTCTTCTCCCCCCTCCACAAAGCTTAAGGCACAAGATTCAATGACTGGAGCAGCAGTCAAGGCTGACCTCACTGCTGGAGTGCCTTCAACTTTGCTTAGATCACGGGAATGATAACGTCTTAACAGGTTCACATGGCACAATTTAGAGGACTTCCTATGACCAGGGGTCTCAATAAGATAGTTCAAATCTGACACTTTGCGCAACACAGTAAAAGGACCACAGTATTTTGCCTGAAAAGGTGAACTTACAAGAGGCAAAAGAGCGAGTACACGATCACCGGGACTAAATTCACGCAGCTCAGCCTGTCTGTCATATCTCTGTTTCATTTTCTTTTGAGAACCTTCTAGTTTCTCTTTAGCCAGTTCACCAGCCCTATACAACTTCAACCTAAAACCATTTACATAGTCAATAAGGCTCCGAGGTGGTTCCTCAGGCAAACAACCATCCTGCAGCACTGCTAAAGGCCCACGCACTTTATGACCAAACACTAAGTCATTTGGGCTGAACCCTGTGCTTTCCTGTACTGCCTCACGAGCAGCTAGTAGCAGCCAAGGTAACCCCTCCTCCCAATCTGCAGACAGTTCTGTACAGTAAGCACGAAGCAAGGATTTCAACGTTTGATGAAAACGTTCCAAAGCTCCCTGGCTCTGGGCATGGAACGCAGTAGATTTGTTGTGTTTAACTTTAAGCTGTTTGAGAACCTGAGCAAATAAATGTGAGGTAAAGTTAGACCCCTGATCTGACTGGATGATTTTTGGAATCCCAAATGTTGAAATAAATTGAGTTAATGCTTTAACTACTGATTTAGAAGTTATAGTACGCAAAGAGAAAGCTGCCGGATATCTAGTTGCTTGACACATAACAGTTAATAAGTAGCTATGACCTGACTTGGACCGTGGTAAAGGCCCAACACAATCAATAATAAGATGCTCAAAAGGTTGCCCGATGGCTGGTATTGGATATAAAGGTGCTGGCTTTACAACCTGGTTTGGCTTGCTTGTGCGCTGACACGTATGACAAGTTTTAATAAACTGAGCTACATCCCGCTTTAAACGTGGCCAGAAAAAAATAACGGAGTATGCGATCATAAGTTTTACGAACACCCATATGACCTGCCACATCATCATGTGAAGTTTGCAACACTTTATTTCGCAAAGTATTAGGTACAACTATTTGAAACATTGGTTCTCCTAAACCCTGACCACAGTGTGGAATCCATTTCCTGACCAACAGCCCATCAAGAAGAAAATAACACTGAGCACTATTCCTCACCACTGAATCAGGAACAACTCTATCAAACAGAACAACCAAAGTAGTATCCGCCTTTTGCTCAGCCACCAATGAATCTCTTGAACTAGTCAACTGTTCTGTCTGGAGTTTAACTGGCAACTCAAGATTTTCTGGCTTACTATCAACTTCCTTACGAGAGACAGAGCGAGTAACAGCACAAACTGGAAACACCTCAGGAGACACACTGCTGCAATCTGGAGATACACATTCACGGGGCACTGAAGGTTGCTTCTTAAAGATGTTTAATTTGCCATCTGCCCACACCTTACTACCGGCCAAGTCATTCCCCAAAATCATGTGGACTCCCTCTACTGGCAACTGGGGTCTAACCCCAACAGCTACATCACCCTCTACCAGACCACATTTTAGGGTAACTTCATGTAAAGGAGAAGAGAATGGAACTAAACCCATACCACGTACCATTACACAACTGCCAGTATCAGACCCCTTAGAGAACGGCAAAACAGATTCCAGAATAAAAGAATCCAAAGCTCCAGTGTCTCTTAAGATTTTAACTGGAACATGTTGGTTGCCATCTACCAGGGAAACTATACCATCTGAAATAAAGGCTGAAAAATCACAGTGGCAAGACTGAGAACCAAACTCAACTAGTGGCTGAAAAAACTCAACCTGGTGGTCAGAGACTGTAACAGGAGCTACCATCATAGCAGGTTTAACTTGACCTGACTTTTTTGATTTAAGTAGAGGACAATCTTTCTTCCAATGTCCTTCAACTAAACAGTAGCGACAGGTATTAACATTAACTGGTGCTTTAGGCCCTCCAGAACCAAACTTCTGCTGAGGCCTCTGGAAAAAAGCTCCAGAAAAAGGTGACCTACTATTCCTAGGAGTAAAGTTACTTGCATGGTGCATATCACTGTTTGACTCAAAATGACTTTTATGAGTTAGCCTGTACTCGTCTGCAAGGACTGCTGCATCACTTGGAGATTTAACTTTACGTTCATTAATGTATGTAGCAACCTGGTCAGATACAGAATTTTTGAACTGTTCTAACACAATCAAGTTTGACAGACCCTCAAAAGTGCTTACCTCAGATGCTGTACACCACGATTAAATACAGAAGTCAAATCACGAACAAACTCAGAATAGGTTTGTGAATCTAACTTTTTCCTGTAACGAAAGCGTTGACGATATGCTTCCGGCACAAGCTCATAGACCTTCAGAACTGCTGATTTAACGTTATCATACACTTTACTGTCAGCTAGACTAAGTGCTGAAAAAGCCTCACGTGCTTTACCTGTAAGTACACATTGCAACAACATAGTCCTGTCCACATCTGACCAAGCTCTGGCTCCTGCAATACGCTCAAATAAAGTAAAGTATAAATCTGGGTCTGACTCATCAAATTTAGGCAACAAACGAAGATTCTGTGAAACATCAAACTGTGGTACTCCTGGTCTATTTGCATTTCTCAATCGTGCTATCTCTAACTGCATTTGCAAAAGCTCCCTCTGCTGATCAAAAGTTAATGAAGGGCTAGACTGAAAACTTGCACCCTCACTACTAGCAGACTGACCCCAAAAAATACCCACTTCCTTAAGACCCTGCTTTAATCCAGCTTTAACAATCTCTTTAGGTTTCTTATCAATAATCTCAATCTGATAATGTTCAGCTATTTCAATTAACTGCTCCTTAGTACACAAATCTAGGGCTAATTCTGAAGGAGCCTGAACAAAACTACTCAGAAAGGAAGACATTTTCCTCAACCAATACAACTACTACAAATGCCCCAAAAAAAAATGTTTATACAACTCACCTGCTGCCAGTCTGGGTTTTAAGGACAGGAGCCACACCCCACTATTCTCCAAAAACTACTAACTAACTGGCCCCTGGTCTTCGTGCAGTCACATGTGGTGGGGTTTTATGCACACAAAACCAGTGGAGTGGAAAAGACAACCAGAAACTGGTGGCCCCCCACATCCACGGAGGTGCTCCCGAGCCGATGTAGGGGAAAAAGGGAAAGGGAAGCTCTACCCACGTTCACTGCCACCTACAAAAAAAATACCACGAGCCTCCTATTGACACTCGCTGATAAGCCTCAACAGGAGAGGACTCCCACCTGAACAAAAAACCCAGAAAAGGCCCAGAGTGAATTGCTAACCAATTTTAGCTACAAAGCTAACTAAACAAAAGGAACACATGGCTCTCAACGCTCTCTCCAACAATATTGGCCCAACCAAAGCATCCCCTCAAAAACAATTTGGCAATCTAAACTAAACTGACAAAATTAACCCAAGTTAACTACAAAACAATAATCAAATAAGCCAAACTGCAAATAAACAAACGTATCAATGATAAAACAAACAAAACAAACAAAAAAATAAATAAATAAATAAATAAATAAATTAACCAACTATGACAAAATGTTAAAGTAAACTAAAGTACAATTAACTTTAACTTAAGGACGAGCCCCCATTTGTCACAAGCTGGCTCATGGCCTGTGGCAAAAATGAGGGGACACCAACAAGAAGTATAGGCCAATCAAAAAGGTTGTCTTTATTGTAAATCAAAACTATTAACTTTAAACAAAGAAAAGGAAATGAGGTGTGGGAATGTCATAATGTAAGGTGTATGTAAAATGCATGGATGCATGAATCTGTGTGTGTACATGACTGAGTGGACAAACTAAGACATAACTATAAAGGAACAAACAAAACAGGATCATACCTGGAGGAGCAGAGAGAGAGAGAGTGGTTAGTGAAGCAGTTTAAATACCCTGAGCCCGGGTGGCTCCAATCACTAACGACCCTCCTCTGCCTGCAGGAGGAACCGCCCCTGCAAAGCAGAGGAGGGGCTGTGACACTTTCTAAACAGACGTTCATGTTCGCCAAACCAACACAAGGATGTAATTATGACTATGCAGTCAGCGTTAACTTTGGTGAATGCAACATATATGTTTCTAGCAGCTAGCGATCAATCTCTATTGCAAATGATCAAGCAAATTCACAGTAGGGCGACAATTTGTGTGAATGATTGTTTTCATCCACTGTTTGTTATGAATTTGAATGTTCATTTTATTGACAACTTTGACTAAATTTGTTTACGACGCCGCCGTTGTTTATGCTCACTGGGAAACGCGAAGCTAACGTTATCTTGCTATTATTGGAGGGAGGGTCTAAGCTAGCCTCCGTTTTGTTTGACAACAATTCGAATGTCAACAAGAAGTGACGTCTCCCGACTTCGCTTATAGCCCCTTTAAGTATTACGGCCTTCATTGTTCAGCAATCCAATGGATTTTTTGGGAAAGTAAGTCTGACCAGTTAGAAAAGATATAAGCAAGTCAGACCAGTCTGAAGGTCTGTTTGGTGAAGCATTAAAGTTCTAGGCGGAGTCAATTTCTCATAATAATAATAAATAATAATAATGTTTAAATATATGCTGGCTCTCTCAAGCCAACATAATACAGAAAACTCAGAAAAACATTGACCAATTAAGTATGTAATCAAATTGTGTTAGTTTTATAATAAAACTAATAACATTTTAAAGGTATGCCGTGCTCTTCAACCGACATGATTTGAATTAATCCCAAATCTGCTAATTAATGTACGTTCACTGATTCTGGCTTCTCTCTTTTCTGTCTCTTTATTTTCATGTGAACTGAGTAGGCTACACATGCTTACAGTCATAAATATAAACTTTATTCCTATTGAATTTTCAAAATTATGTATACGTCACACACTTACCTGCCTTTTGATGTAAATAAAAGGCGAGAATGGTAAATGTTACGGACATATTATCATGGTACAGTTCAGCCTATTATTGATTTTTATTTCCCTTTTATCCAAAGAGGCGGAACTATTTGCACTGTATTTATTATCAATGTGAAATACATCATGCTAAAATAATCTGTCATATACTGTGGCTCATATTAATGGGGTCGCTTGCAAGTCGCAGCATCACGACCCCACATGTGCAAATGAAATATCAAACCCATAAACCGATTTGTAAACCTCAAACTAAAAATTATTTTTCGTTTTTTAAACTAAAAAACGAATACACAAGCTGGTTTTCATTTCTTGTTATTCCATTACAAACAGGAAATGAAATGATCAAAAAGTACACGGACCGTATAGGCCAACATCAGGGGCACGTTCAACTTCAAAACGGTGCGCAACGTTTTGCTACGGTTTCCGGGTTGAACGTCATGTTTCCTGGAAGCGGCGTGCACCGGTGTGCAACGGGGTTTGAGATACGTTTTCTCTTGTTTGGTGGGTGTGTCAGAACTGCCGTCCAATCAGCAGCAACATGTATATAAAGCACGCGGTATTAAAGTGAACTCGCACAATGGGTTCAAGGAAAGTCATTTACAAATGTGTTCGATGCATCTCGGTATACACAACAACTGAGGATATTAGAAGACATGTTTGTCGTAAGTTTTATTGTAAAAATATAGGATATCAACATAATGATGTAGTTGTTTATATTTTTAGCTTCATTGCAAGTGTATGACATTTGGTATAGAAATAAACAATGGTAATTAAGTGCTTTTCCTAAAAATGAGAAAGAAAATACAGGGTATTAAAACAGTATGAACTACAAATAAAGTCAGTATGTGAGGCTAAATAGATGTGTTTTAGTCTGAATTAGGTAAGATGTGTGCTTCAGTTTCAGCAATCCCTTCACTCGACTGGGATGTTCTCTTTTGTTCTGGGCGGCAAGTGCAACGTTTTGTCGGGGCTGAACGCAGCCCTGGTTCAGAATTGAACTTTTCCATTAAGGATGGATGGATTCCTTTTTCCATTTTTTTTAACTGATTTCCTGCAGCATTTTTTAGTTTTGTAAAAGGCACTTTACCCTGTCAAATGTATCTGTGTGTCACGTTTTGGGTTTGTTCATGTCATGTTTCCATGTCTGTCATGTGATTCCCTGTTTGTCATGTGATCCTGCCATGTGTCTTGTCATTGGTTAATTGTCTGATCATTGTTCACAGGTGTCCCTTGTCTTGTCATTAGTCTGTGTATTTAAGCCCTCATGTTTGCCATGTGTCTTTGTCAAGTATTGTTTCCTGTAACCACTGTTGTGAGTCCTTTTCATGTTCATGTCTTGATTTTTGAGTTTTCATGCCACGCCATGTTTTTGTTTCATATTTTGTTTTGTTTATAATAAACTGCACTTGGGTTCTCATTTACACTTGCCTTCAGTGGATCCTTTACACTGTGTTTATATGTCAGATATTTAAATTTAATAAATTAATTTAATCAAACAGAATATCTGATGCCAATGTGGCACAGAAGCTGTATGGCATGTTTAGTTACACTTACAGGGCCCTATCTCACTCCCAGCGCAATTGACTTTGCATGTGTCATTCCTATTTCTCACCCGCGCACAGCGGACTTTTCCCTCCACAGACGCACGTCGGTAAATTAGGGAATGAACTTGCGCTCCCGGGGGCGGTTCAGCGAAGAGAGGAGGCGTGTTCCGGCGCAAACGTTCCCTGGTGCTATTTTGCAGTTTCAAAAAACAATTCCTCCACAGACCAGGAGAAACCTCGTCTAAAGTCAGCGGCGCGTTCAGATGCTATTTTAAGGGCGCATGCTTGGCCATATGTAGCATGTGCACAACACACACACACTTTGCTTCTCTCATCTACACACAGATGAAGAGGTTCCCATTTTTGCAAACCATACATAATTACAAGGAAAAATATTCCACACGAGGGAAATCATTGTTGTGTCCATGAAGATGTGAAAAATAGGCATAAATCTAACTTACACATTTACCCAAATTATTATACGCCTGTTTAACCGAAGCTAATCTGGGTGTGTTTCTCCATCCCCAATGTCACTTCTCTGTGTTTTACGGCCCTGACGAGAGCGTCGGTCTCCTCGGCTGTGAACCGCTCCTGGCAAATCCGCCGTTATAATAGCAATCCGCCATGGAACAAGCACGCCTGCTCCTAAAGGGAATGTGAGATGACGCTGTCATTGGTTTATTTCACGTTACGCCCAAACCACACCTATGAATAATGAAGCTACTTCAGACCAACACATTTCAGATTTGCGTCGGGCGCAAGAGTCATTTATCCCGCCGGTATAATAGCAACAGCGCCCGGGATCCGCCCACAAAGTTACTTGCGTTTCACGTTTGATACTTGCGTTTCAGATCGTTAAAATAGGGCCCTCAGACTGAATAATTCTGCTCAAGGGTGGCATAAATGTATTTACACAACAATTGCATAATGTTATGAGATCAACATAATTTTAAATTGGCTACATAAAGTAGGCCTTTATAAATTGTAAAATTAAACAATATGATCTTCTTACAGGGTAGGGCTGCAATATTATTATTATTGTCGATTATTGTCCTTGATATTGAAAAAAAAAAACAAGTCTTCACATTGCTTATCTTAGTAGCATGAAAAACAAAACCGTTATTTATATTGGGAACAAATTATAGTTACTGAAAGTGAGAAAAGAACGTTCACATCATTGTGAATGAGTTCATCAGAACTCCTGTTATAATAAATAATGCTGTCTACACTGCATAAAGATGTTTTTATTGACATCGTATCTGAACTTAGTTGTTCATGATGAGAGAATTTGTGGGACTGCAGAACTCTGACGGAACGCTCGCTGAACAAAACTCCAGTGTTGCAGATTTCTTCCTCAGCGATGACTAATGTAAACTCCTCTATTTGCCCGTGGATTAATGTGTAAACTTTAATGGTTATGATGCTCAACGCTGTAAAAACTGCTTAAAAAAGCTTTGATGCAACATGAGTAGATATGAATATAATTCCACAATTGACACTTTTTATTCATGTTCACTTTTCACTTTAAAAACAACAGTCAATCGTTTTAGTTTTTGCACCTGTATTTTAAATTTAAGGCATTTATGTGAGCATTGGGGGCATTTTTACCCCAAGCCCAAAAAATGTAATGAACATAACAGGTGCAGTCTTTAATCCAGTCATTCGAATGGGAATCTGCACGATTGAAGTTTCGCTTGAGTTTCCCTCGTATTCAAGTTGGTCGCTTGAATCCACTGCAATGAGAAACATAAAACAGCTTGGTTTTAAAGTGACTTCTGTGTGAGCTGTACTTCATACATTGTTACATTATTGACAATAGATAAAGGACACTTTTTGCATCCAAATTTTAGCTGAAATATTGCTAATGCTACGAGTCACTGTAACTATTAAAATAAAATAAATACAGTATATGCATTAAAGACTAATGCATAGTATTTTTTTTTTGGGGGGGGGGGGGGGGGTATATCCTTTATATCTTTATATCTATAGTATATCTCTCTGTCTCTCTCAGAGTCGTTCACTGTTGTGGTTCCTCGTGATCAGACAGTGGCTCATGTCGGGTCCACAGTCACTCTGCCCTGCTGGATCTCTCCTCCTGAGAACGCTGAAGCTCTGGAGATCCGCTGGTACCGTCAAGACCAGTTCAACAAACCTGTTCTCTTCTATCAGCATGGGAAGATCCAGGACATCCAGGAGGAATCGTTCAGGAACAGAAGCTCACTGACTCTGCGAACAGATCAGTCTGGTGGACTGAAGGATGGAGACGTCTCTCTACGCCTGGAGAAACTCAGGATTCAGGATGAAGGTTCATTTCACTGTTATGTCAGTGGAGAACTTGCATTTGGCAGCAGAGAGGTGGTTCTCAAAGTCACTGGTGAGTCAAAAACTACAATATACAATACATTATGTTTTTATGGATCTAGAACTCATTAAATGAATAGTTCACCTATTGTGTTGCATGAGTAGGCTTTTCTCCAGATTTCAACCACTATAACTCTGAAACCAATGGAATAACAAACCCAGTTTTTTGCAGCATAATGCTGCCATAATTTTCCAAAGAAATTGTCAACCCTGCAATCAGGGAATGTTTTCATAACTGTTCTGGCAATGTTCTCTCAAAACAATGAACAAATATTCTTCTAGTAACATTAATAGAATATTTGTTAAACTTTATCTGGTCTAATAATGTTAATGTAAGGTTAGCACAAAAACGTTATTTATACATTGTTGAAGGTTTTATAAATGTCCTGATCATGTTGGGAGAAAATGTTCTTAGAGCAAAATTTTTGAAAAACATTTAGAATGACAACTAACTTCAAATGAATAAGGCTGTGATTGGTGTTTTAAAGCTGATTTGTAGCAAACCAAGAATACAGACTACTTAGCTGTTATTAGTACTGTTTTTTAATGTTATTTAGTGTTAAATTATTGTAGTTGGTCAGGCGGCTTTGGTTTTATTGTAAATTTGTTGTGTTTTCTATTTAGGCTACTTATTTAAATATATTAAAGGATACTTTGAATTTTTAATTTTATTTTTTTCAATAAAAAAGCCATTATTTAATGTCATTCATCATCGTTTTGAGGCTAAGTATCGGTTCAGGCACAGTTTAGGCACCGGTACCGCTTTAAAAGTATCAATTTTGCACCGGTATCGAAAAAAACCAAACTATACCCAACCCTACAAAACACACCAGCAACTGGTCTGACTTCTGCCAATGAGAAGACCTCTGAACATAAATATTGAGAGCTCTGACAGGGCAGGGCAGATGGAGTCTCTCATCTTCCGCCTTCACGTGAGGTGGAGGATGAAAAGCCTGCAGAACCATGGGTCATGCCGTGTTAGAAGGCACCTAAGGCACATTACCAGGCCTGGGATGCAAGATAGCCTTAACCCTTCCAGGAGCAAACTCCAGGCACTCAGGAGATATAGAAAGGGCCTGAAGATCTCCTATTCCTTTAAGAGAAGTGATTGCTAAGAGAAAATCTACCTTGAGTGAAAGATTCTTGGCCTCAGCCGACTCTAAAGGTTCAAAGGGGGCCTCGACCAGCCCTTCGAGAACCACTGCCAGGTCCCATGTGGGAACTCTAGTCTGAGCCGCAGGCCTCATCCGCCAAGCCCCACAGAGGAATCGTACGACCAGCTGATGTCTTCCCAAAGGCCCATCACCCAGAGGAGTGTGGCAAGCTGCAATGGCAGCAACGTACACCTTGAGTGTGGACGGGGTAAGACCAGAAGAGAAGCGATCTTGGAGGAACTCCAGCACTAAAGCCACTGGGCAGTTAACTGGGTCCACCTCACGCTCTCTACACCCAATGGTGAAACACATTCCATTTTAGGCCGTACAATTTCCTCGTGGAGGGAGCTCTAGAGCTGAGTATGGTCTCAACTACTCCTGCTGACAGGACAGCTTCTAGGTACTGTTCCCACTCAGGGGCCAGACCCACAGTTTCCACAGCTCCGACCGAGGGTTGAATATTGAGCCTGGCCACAACGGGACTACTAGAAGTAGACTGACCCCGTCCCAACCCCACACATTTCTTTGTGTTGAGCCTCAATCCCACCTCTGAATGTGGGCAAGGACGACATCTCGATGCCGAACTGTCAGCTCCTGCGACTGGGCCAGAATAAGCCAGTCATCTATATAATTCAGCATCCGGATGTCCTGAAGCCTCTGCAAGGCTAGAGCTGCATCCATGCACTTGGTGAATGTGCGAGAGCTAGGCCCGATCTTAGAACTCTTCGCCCCCGAAGGCGAACCTCAGGAACCTCCTGTGAGATGGAAGGATGGATATGTGGTATGGGTATGTGTCCTTTAGATCTATCGTGATAAACCAATCCTTGGATTTGATCTGACTCATGATGATGGGAATAGTAAGCATCTTGAACCTGAATCTCCTCAGAGACCGATTCAAGTGCCTTAGATCTAAAATTGGACACAACCCTCCATCCTTCTAGGGAACTATGAAGTTGCTGCTGTAGAATCCCTGTCTGGTGGAGGAACACGTTCTATTGCCTCCTTTACCAGCAGGGAGTTTACTTCCTGTTCCAATACCCGACACTGCTCTGGGTCAACTGCAGTCCACACCACCCTGCTGGATTTCAGTGGGCGGAAATCGAACCGCAGCCTGTAACCCTTTTCTATTGTACACGGGACCAAGGAGAAATATTCGGCAGGTTTTGCCATGCTTTGAATTATTCTACTAAGGGAACCAGCCTCACAAGGAAACCAGCCTCTCTCATTTGAGATTCGTTCTCGATCCCCTGAAGCGGCTCTCCAGCAGGGTTTGGTCGGTTTTGGACAGCGGGATGCAAACATTGATTTCCTGTGGGCTTCGTGAAAGGAGGCGACCTCAAACGCTCCACCGTGGAGGGGACAGCCCGAAGAGGCCCTATGGCAGCTAGGACCTCTTTCCCCAAGCCTTCTTAGCCTGCAGGACGGTCCTCAGATCAACCTTCTTCTGTCCACAACACGAGAAACCAGCTCCTCATATGCGGGGACATGAAGTGGCGAGTCATCTTCAAAATCCCTGCCTTCGATAATGAGCACATCCACTTCTTCAGAAGCTCAAGCATCGGGTTCTCCACTGCTTGGGAGTGCAGCACACTCAGGCAGATCTCGAGGGAGCCTGTGCAGATTGTGAAAGGTTGCCGATCTGAGTGCTGCCCTCACGTTTGACCATATTCAGTGACGATGGTCAGGCTTACTCTGTTGTGTATCGGCGTCCCTTTGTAGCTTCTGTATTTGCCATCAGACATTACGTCATGACACAAAACCAATCAGGATTGGCTTAGTTCCCCAAAGTGTTGTTCCGACGCAGTGCGATTTCCCTCGAAAGGGAACTGGATATTTTAAAGCATAACCAAAACAGAATGTTTGGAAAACGTTCTTAGAACAAACATTTGTTTGCTGGGAAGCAGCCTTCATTAATCCACTAGAGATGCATTTACCCCAAAAAATTAAAAATATACTTGCACAGTTTGGGAGAACGTCTGAACGTCTGTCTCTTCTCTTCCAGCTTTAGGATCCGCTCCTGTCCTGTTTCCACAGCCTCTGGATGATGGACGTGTGAACATCAGCTGTAAGTCCAGCGGCTGGTATCCAGAGCCGGACGTCACCTGGATGTCAGATGAGCGAACGGTTCTCCGTCCTGGAGGAGTGTCTCGCAGTCGTGGAGCAGATGAGATGTTCTCTGTCCACAGCTGGACGGCCGTCTCTCACTCGGACGCTCAACTGGTCTCATGCTCAATGTCTCTCAAGACTGGAGAGTTTAGAGAAGGAAGATTGAACATACAGGCCATCATCTCTTCAGGTCAGAGAACATTTTCACTCATACTTGATGTTTAAGTTGCAGGACATTGCAGGATATTTGTACTTATCTCCTACAACATGATTAAGTTTGCTTGAACTTCACATAATTTCCATGTGATCATTTCCAACACCTTAACTGTTTTCCCCTGCTAACTTGTGATTTTTAATTAATTAATTTAATTTAATTAAGCCTGCTCATAAATGTTTAAAGTCAGTTGCATAAAAACGTGGATTGGCCTAATTTGAACTGGAAAGTAAGACTGATTACCCCCAACTAACTGCTAGTTGGTCATACTAGTTCTTAAGACACAGTCTTAACATAATGGCTATGTTTATGCAACTGGCCTCTGGTTTCTCTTTCTCAGATTCATCAGATCCATGGAAGGCTCCTTTCTTCATTGTTCTCATTTGTGCTGTTCTGGGTTTGGTTGGGTTGATCCTGTACATATACAGAAAGAAACTAACAGGTAAATGACATAATTCATCTTCAGGAGGTTTTTATGTATTCAGTTTGTCATTTGTTTATATTTTTATTTGTTTTACAGGGAAGAAACAAGAAGTTCAAAGTAAGTAACATGAACTGACTTCATCAACATCTACATACAATCATAAAGTGAATTACCCCTTTCAGGCACAGAGTTACCAGGGGAAAATGCCAGTTTCAAGCAAGAAAAAAAAAAAAAAACCTTAATATTTTATGAATATCTGTTGCTTCTGAAATTGTTACCAGTTAAACTGAGTTGACTTTTAAATACATTTCTGTATGTTTGACTGAAGGGAACATACAGCATGAGAAGCTATAAAGACAATTATACCACTATAAAATGAATCTTATAAGTGAAACGTTGTTTTATAAGGGAAACATTAAAGTAAATAAAATGTTTTGTTATGGTTTGTTGCCCATTCACAGCAATATAAATGCACTTTTGAAAGAAATCCAGTCTCTCTGCCTGAAAGGGTTAAAAGTATAATTAATTGTTGTTTTAAAAGTCTGGACTATTTGTGAAAGCAGATTGATAATTAAAACTTTCATTGAAATTCTGTAATTTTAGTGTGCGAGGATGAATTGATGGAGAAACTGATAAAGAAAGGTATTTGAAGAAGTTCTTTGTCATTTGCTATACTTTTATAAGAACTGCTGAAGTGACCCACTAATCATTAAGTAAACATTAACATGCATGTTGTAGCAGAAGAAAACATGAATATAACAGGTTTGGAGACTCTGAGTGGAATATTGTAGAAAAGTTGTTTTGAATATTGAAAATAGAAAGAACAGAACAACAAAATAATCATAAGTTAAAAATAAACAAGAATCTGCATTTGAGGTCCAAATATCTGAAAACAGCACTGAAAATATTACTTTTGTATTGGTCTAACCCAGAGGTGGGTATAACGAAGTACATTTTCTTCGTTACATTTACTTGAGTATTTTTTTTGGAAAAAAAGGACTTTTAACCCTCTGAGGTCTGAGCTGTTTTCTGGGCCCTGGAGGTGTTCTGACATGCTCTGACATTTCTGGTTATTTCTGTTACTTGTGACATTTTCATGGCTAAAGTCTAATTACACTGTATTCAGCACAAACTCTGCTACAATAATATATCAGCAGCATGTATGTAAAAGTTTGTAGTTTTGAGATAATGACATTTATGCGTGGTTTTTGAAAATACAAAAAAAAATTCTCACTGAAATAAGGCCATGAAACCCATACTGATTATTTCTTCACAAGACTTTTGAAAATTGTATGACGTAGCCTAGAATATTTGCTGCAAAACTATGTGAAAATCACCCTGACTGCTCATTCAGATAAGACAATATATTGATTTAAAAATTTTACGACGTGTTTTGTGTGAAAAAGCCTTATGCGAGAGCTCATTAATATGTAAGCTTTTCTCACCTGAGAAAGACAAAGAACCTCCCCTAACGGCCCTATTAGGAGCTATCAGGCCCCTATCATTCTGAGCAACCTTGCACAATACTGTAAATGAGGAGATTTAAAAAAGAATGGCTTTTAAATTGTTTGGATTTATTTACAACACAACATAATCCAAAGATACACAACAAATGCCAAAAAAGCACTTCAAAGACAGAGACCTTTGTGCCATTCCTAAAAACATTGTACATACCTTTCATTTCCAAGATTTTCACTTTACCATGTTCACGTACTGAGACTCATGTGAATGTTGAAGTCCTCAGTGGCATCTGGGACCTGAAAAAAAAAAAAGTGAACATACTGATATCAAGAGAAAGGCCTGCATGATTTTGGAAATAAATATTAGATTTTTCTGGTTAAAATTGCTTTTTAAAATTCCTTTTTAAAATTCACAGAATACACACACACACACGTTTCCAACGATATATAATATAATGAACACCAGGTTTGTTGTGCCTTGTAGGCATAAGGTATATGCGCAGTGCGGATAAAATAATAATAACAATAAATAACCTATAGCAGCCTATAAATCTTCCAAAAGAAGCTAGAGAAAAATATATTGATTATCATGTTACTTCAAATGTTTCCATCCGTTATGATGATATGAAATGAGATAATAATAAAAACATGAAGCCGTTTGGTGCGTTTTGCTTTCATCCAAAATATGATACATTCAAACGCGATCGCTTGCAAAATATGATACATTCAAACGCGATCGCTTGCAAAATATGATACATTCAAACGCGATCACTCTCAAATATAAAACATTATGGTTACCATAAACATATCTATGTTTGAGCAGATATCCACAAACACAGTAAACACATATGATACATTCAAACGCGATCGCTTGCAAAATATGATACATTCAAACGCGATCGCTTGCAAAATATGATACATTCAAACGCGATCACTCTCAAATATAAAACATTATGGTTACCATAAACATATCTATGTTTGAGCAGATATCCACAAACACAGTAAACACGGGTCTAAATATTATAATATTCCCCATATATCTAGCAACAGTTCAGCTGCAACGTGACATTTATGCAACAATAACAAACTAGGCTATGTAAGAATTTCTTACCTTATCTTTCTTGTCTTCAAATCGCGTTCTTCTTCTTCTGAGGTAGCCTAAATCCAATGTAAGCTCAGGCACGTCTTTCAAACTCGACGAAAAGTGAAGTGAAGTGTTTTGTTGTTGAGGTAACGAGCGCGTTCGCGTTCCATGTGGAGATTTGCATGTGAATATCTTTTGCGCGAGTGGGCGTGGCCAAATTAACTGTAATGAGCAAGCGTTTGAGAAGCTGGACATCTTGTTGGTTTTATACAAATTACTTAAACAGAGAATATTTGTTTTCGTTTTGAATCCGATCATTTAAAAGTACACACTTAAATGTTTATAAAGGTATATGGCTCATAAATGTGTGACAAGTATTCGCTGAGTTTTGTTTCAGTTTATAGACGTGCTCAAGAAAAAAAAGTTCACCGCGACAGAGAGGCAGAACGCACACCCTGTTTATTTTCTTTATTTTACAAAAGCACAATGTTTTGATTTGATTGTAAGTGGACACATACAAAAGGAGAAATATCACACATTGTTTTTTTATATTTCTTTTTTCTGTATGACCATAAATGATGGAGTAATTTAAGTTTATAGTGCTACAATGTGGAGAAAATCCGGCAAAACGCGTCGGCGCGTTTGTCGACCTCAGAGGGTTAAGAGTAGATTTGAATGTGGGTACTTTTACTTTAACTCGAGTACATTTCTAATGAAAAAACTGTACTTTTACTTCGTTACGTTGGGCGACGTTCCTCTCGTTACTTTATTTTAATGCAATATATGTTGTTAAATGCGTAGTTTATACAGTGGCGGCTGGTGAAAAATATCTTTGGTGGGGCTGTGTCATATTCAGCCGGTGTCAATAGTCTGGTAACCGTGGGAGTCTTTAGCGTAGTGGCTCCGAGGTTGTGGAATGCTCTTCCTCAAGACATCCGTCAAACATCCACCCTTCTCTCCTTCAAAAACACATGTTTCATCTGAATATTACTCTTCAGCTCACAGTCTGTAAATTCTACATTGTAATTGATATGCTATTTGTTTGAATCCCTCTTTGTTTGTGTCTTTAACCTAACTTTGTAAGTGCCCTCTGAATATTAGGCCTACTTTCTGCCCTTGGTGTGTGTATTGTGCTTTGATGTTTATTTTGTTCTATTCCTCAACCCAGTCCCAGTGGTTCTCAAACGTTTTAGAGTTGTTCCCCATGAGGCTTTAATATCCTTCTGCGTACCCACTCTTCAGTCACACCTTTCTCAGTAAGGGACAATATTTGCCCCCTTAAAATGATTTTTCAGTGCATTTTTACCTTTACAAATACCTTTATAAAATAAATAATGCTTTAAATAATAAATGTTCATAATAAATGTTCAATAGAGAAATATGCAATGATGGTAAAAACGGAGTGATGCTTTTAAATATTGAATTTAAACCGCCAGTAGATGGAGAGTCATCGAGTCATTCACTCACTCAGTAATGAAGCAAGTGGCTGTATTTATGAATTAATCATTGAATCATTGACTCTAAAGATTCGTTCACAAACACTGCTGTGCTGCAGTTCTGCTGTGGCTTTCGTTGGAGCTATTAGTTTGTTGTAAAAAAAATATTGACAACTGTGTTGAAAATGAACATCACTTAATATTAATATTTCGTTTGTTGAACTGTTGTATAAAATCAATGTCACATTCGCAATCGTGTGGATCTTCATATAATGTGATCATCATTAAACACAGAAACTCACACAGGGTACGTGTTTGTATCGAAGAGAGTTTGAATCTTATATCGATCTCCATGCACAGCCTGTGTCTATATTTGTTCTTCATGCTAGTAAGAAATGCATGCTCAGTTTAAATCTTATTTTAAGGTGGGTTAGTATTAAAGGAACGGCAAAATTCAGCATGTTGTTCCTGCACCCCCTTCTGTCAGCTCACGTGCCCCAGTTTGAGAACCACTGCCTTTACATATCTTTGTAAAGTGACCTTGGGTGTTGGAAAGGCGCTATATAAATAAAAATAATTATAATAATTATTATTATTAACCACCCAAACACAATTTAACACAAACTGCATGATACCAGTGCTCTGTGAAAAAGTCAGTAATTATTTAATGCCATATTGCAATGCTGAGGCGTCCTTACACAAAAACAAACAAACTGCACAAACTTCCCATTTGCATTTGAAATTGAACTCACTTCCTTCACTCCGGTAACTGTCCATGCCGGATCTGTCCAGTTGTTTTAAAATGTAAAGCAAAACAAGGCATTAGCATTAGCATTAGCCAGGCCGCTGTCTGATGGAGATAGGCGCGCATGAGTGTGCGCGCAGCTTGGGGCGCTAACAGAAGCGCCCATAGCTGACTAGATTTGAGCTCGCTGATTGGCTACAGTTTATGTCTAACATTTATCTTAAATCAGCAATTGGCTAAGCTGCTCCACAGACCCGCCTCTCTGGGGCGATTGACTCCAGCGCTGATGAGACGTGCTCGCAGCTGGAGGAGACGTGTTGAAAAAACAGACATTTTTCATTTCTATCTTATTTTTCACATATACTGGGTGCATTTAATACTTCAAACACACAAATACTGACAATTTGTATGTGGGTGGTTGACATGACATGGCCTTTTTTTGCTCCAATGTGTCAATGTTAAGTATATTATAGAAAAATATATCAAAAACTGTGGTGATATTGTTCAGAAAGTGCTGTTTTATATGAACATACAGAGCATTCATGGTTTTAATCTTCCATTTTTTCACAATTTTCAGCCAAACCAGAATAAACTCATATGGCGTGACTGTCCCAAGCACATTTCACAAATTTTGATTTTGAATAAAAACAAGAAAATGAATTAATTTTCTGTTTATTCAATCATATATTGATATCCCAGATGTCTACTTGTGAGTCTGCTTGACTAAAAGTTCAGGCATAATATTTTGAAGCCACCCTTAACTAAAACATTTTGTCCCAAAAATGGATATCATAAGGTGTGACGCCATATTCCTTTTTTTAAACGGGCAATTGTTTGGAGACCTTTGAGGCGTGGGGGTCCTCCTTCTTTCAGGAGGAAGAGCAACACCTCAGAAGGACACTGAAAGTTACAATGCGAGTTTTCTCCCTTCATGTTTTCAAACAAATCAAGTATATCCGGCACTCCTGCTTCAGTTCCCTTTTGCGCTGTCTTTTGGTGTGACACATTTTACACAAAAATGCACAAATGAAATAACTTTTCAGTCAATATTACCTTTAAAACTATATTGTCATATTGTAGTTAGCATGGTTTTAGCATGTTAGCATAAAAGCACATTGCTTAATGTCATGCTAAGCATAGATACCATATATAAAGGCTAGATGTCTCGTGCGCGCTGCTGGCCAATGGAGGTCGACGTCCGCACGTGGCGGCCATCTTGCCACAGTGTGCTCGCTCACTCGTTTAATGGTGCATGTACTTTTAAATAACCATAACTTGCTCAATTCTCTACTGATTTTCAAACGGTTTGGTTTGTTATAAACGTCAGAGATGTAGTTATGACACTGCATACATATGAATAATTATAACATACATGTTCAAGCATTCGGAATTATAGCCACGTTAATAACGTTTGAAAGAAACCAAACCGTTTGTAAATCCGTCAAGATTTCAGCGAGATAAGAGGATTTGTGTGCGTGCTGATCACTCACCTTAATTCACAGCTTCCCTGTGACAAGATGGCCGAACGGTGATGCCGGAAGTGACTGCGCCATAAGACATCTAGCGTTTATATATGATATCTATGATGCTAAGTGCATGAAACCTCATATGGTGTGACACACAATCATAAGGTGTGACAGGGTTTTCTTGTCACACTATATGATATGAACTGCATTTAAATACATAAATAATGCTCTTAGATACATATTTTATAACTAATAGTTAAGTTTATTGAATATTTCATCCTTTTAACACATTTTGATACTATATTATTTACACATTTAATATCTATACACCAACTCAATTTGGTGAATCCCTACTATCCCATTTTCAAGCCCTAGCGCCCTCTACTGGCCAGCCGCCCCTGAGTTTATACCAAGCGCGCTGTATCTCTGGGCATGATCGATGCTCAATTCACAAATGAATCACTCTTTTGAGTCGATTCTTTCAAAGACTTCATCAAACAAGTTGGCAGATCTGTCTAAATCGGTTCGCGAATCAGTTTGAATGATCTGTTCAGTTCCTGCACGCACTGAATCATCTGAAGCGATTTCAATTCACACTCGACTCGAGTCGTAGAAGATTTAAGGACATCAAGAGCGTTGGATGAAGTGGCCGTGGACCTACAGTACAGTCAAGTGAGAGCAAATCTGCAAATGCATCATATTTCTGCCAGCGATGAAGATCTTTATTAGTTGAAAATCTTCGTCTGTGAATGAATGATTCCACAGACGATATATTTGATTTCATTTCACTCAGGTAATACATTTTACAACCAAACAGATTATTACGCCACGATAGCACTACTAGAAAGTATGACATTACCAGTTTTATTGGACATACACATTAATTTATACATTAAATAAGCTACCATTGTCCACAGTTTATGAACAGCCGCCATCTCGCGGTAGTGTGTGTGTGTATTGCGCAGTGGCGCGCGAACTCGACTTGACAACGAATGCATTTGCCTGCCGTAGACACAGTTAACCAGTTTAAACATGCTTGCAGAAATATACATTTGATTATATTTTGGAGAACAGACAGAAGAAGATCCGTCGATGTACTTTTGTTTGTTTTTGTGTGTTCAGATGTTCAGTAGCAGTCATGAGCGCGAGCACATGTAAAGAGTTTTAACTCTCTTCTCTGTGTCAATCACATGCCTTTGAATGCAACACTCTGCAGATTCACTTTATTTCCACATTGTCTAATAATCCAAATGTAGTTGTATAAGTTACTATCATACAAACCAAAGGACAGGCAATGATTTTCGGGCTATACAGATGGCAGAAATAATGCTTGTCTCTTCTGTTTTTGTTGCAAAGATAGCCTATCTACTTATGATAATAATAGTCATTTAAATAAAAAAAAATCTAAATAATATCATTTTATATATATGACGACTTCAGAGGCAAAAGCCTCTAAGCACCATCTGAAATTTTCTTCTAAAAGAGCATTTTTATCAAGCTTGTATGTTTATGTTCAGTTATTTCACTTAAATGGCAATGAAAAGTACCTATTAATTGTCATTAAAGTGAAATTACTGAACTTAAATATACGAGCTTGATAAAAATGCTTGTTTTAGAAGAAAATTTCAGATATATATACACATACATACATATATAGGCCTATATGATCCGAAGTAACTCGCTACTTGAGTAGTTTTTTCATTGGATAGTTTTTTACTCTTACTCAAGTAACTATTAAGATTATTACTTTTACTTTTACTTTGAGTAAATATTTTTATAGTACTTGTACTTTTACTTGAGTACTCTACCCACCTCTGGTCTAACTTAATATCATGCTTCTTAAATAATGTTTTTAGTATATAAAGAGCATTTTGCGCTTCATTGGAAGCCAATTTTACTTCATAGTATTTATTTGTATAAAAGATTTAAAAATTTGAATGGGATTTTTTGAATCCCAAATTTTTGTATCCCACATTTTATAAATCTCAGATTTTTGGACAGTATATATTTTACAAACTATTGCAGACATTATAAATGCAATTTCTTATAAATGTCTATGACTAGAACATAATCTGAACAATCAAATATACTTCAATATTCGAAATAAACAATACATGAAAGTTGAATGTTATTTTAAGCTATATATCAAATAGCTAAATGTTATCAAGTACAGCTGCAGTTTTCTTCCTGTAAAACCTCATTGTTTTTCATTTTAGGTGTGGGAGATGTAAATATAGAAGAACTGAGAGAACATGCAGGTATGACATCATCTCAGTTATATATGCATATGTGTAAATATTTTACACACAAAGATTATTAGTTCCTGTTTTTTTCTCTTCTCAGTTCAGATCACTATTGACCCTGAGCATTTACATCCAGATCTGAAGGTTTCTAAGGACCGTAAAATAGTGAGAGACGCTCAAGGATATAATCACACTGGAGAGGGATTTCCATATGAGTTATGTGCATCTGGAGCTCAAACATTTACATCTGGCCGTCACTATTGGGAGGTTGATTTGGCACGTCGACCTAGCCCTCCTAAAAACTACTGGTTAATTGGTGTGGCGAATTATAGATTTGATCACTTAAAGGACAGATCTGCTGTAACTCCATCAAGCGGTTACTGGTTCTTGTGTTCAGACGGTCCTAATGGCTTTTACATCAGCTCTGATCCACCAGTTAAACTCTCACTGACGCCGAGACCTGAACAACTGGGAGTTCTGTTAGATTATGATCACGGTCAGCTGTCATTTTACAGTGTCAAAGAGAGGAAACATCTGCTGACCATGAGCTCCAGATTCACTGGATCAGTCGCTCCGCTGTTTAATCCAGGAGTAGGAGATCCGAGTGCACTTATAATTCTGGATTGTCCAGAACCTGTAGAATCAGCTGTAGAGTCCAGTGAACCTTTACTGAGTTACAGCTCAGAGCTTGACTGACCAATCCAGTGTGTTTAGACAGAAGAACGAATATGAAAAAAGTAAATATCTTCTCAGATATACATACTAGAAAAGTGTATAAAATGCACAAATAGAGCATGGCACTAGCAACATCAAGGTCATGGTCATGAATACTGATAAAATGTACAGCTTGAACACAGCAGCATCAGTTCAGTCTTTAAGGTACGACAACTTTAGATGAAGCAATATTATTACAATAATCCCATAAGATCATCGGATCAAGTGCTGCACATTCTCTGCTCACAGCAACACTATTACAGCTCGAGACACTCTTGATCTGACTGATTCAGGGATCTCGTCTTGCTCTGATACTGGCTGAACTGCAGAACAGAAAACTGAACATGAACCAACAGTGTCTGACATTCATCTAGTGTCTGAAAACAGAGATGATGAAGTGAGTTATTACAGTCTTCACATATTAAAGAGTTCTTCATCCTCTCTGTTACTAACACACATATCCAGAAACACATGAACTTACTATAACTATACTTTATACTTCCCTGCATGTAATTTCCATTACCTGGTTATTAATCTGTGTCCTACTCTAAACTTGTGTATTATGAATATTGTTGGCTCTTACGACAAACTGCTTGTTCCTCATTTGTAAGTCACTGATAAAAGCCTCTGATAATGAATAAATGTAAATCTTCAGCCTTACAGGAGGAATAAAAGTATTCATGACTTTAAGATCAAGGCTCACAAAACATGATGCTCAGAAATATTTGTACTTTTTTACTGTATATTGATGGAGAAACATGATGTCTAAAATGTTTGATAAAATCTCTAAAGGTGCCTTGATCAAATACTTTTGATATTTAACAGATGATCGCTGTACTTTGGGCTCTTACTTTTCTCTTATAAAACACTGTAACTAATATTGAAATGCACATTGATTGATGTTTGTGTTCATTTAATAAAAAACACAATGATCTGAAATGTAAACTTATCTTTGATAAGTAAATGAGATATTTTATGCACAAATTAACTTTGTCTAACATAGTTTTACAGTAAATTGAGAAAATATCAATGTTTCCATGGCAACGCTGTACCACAGTAGAATTGCAGTAATGTATTTCTACATTGGCATTTTTTATAGATAGTAGCATCAACAATATGATTGCAGTTATTTATTTATTTGAAGTGTTTATTGTAGTATAGTTGTATTTATGTATAAATAACAAATTTCTTCTTTTCAGAAAATGAATACAGCAATATTTAACGGGAAGGGCAACAGTGCAGAGTTAGCTCTTCATGTGATGAGAGAGAGGAAGAGTTAGACAGATGACTGGGAATGATGGGATTAAATGATAGGGATCTACTTATTTTTGGTTTGCATGAGTTCCTAGTATATAATCTAGAAATTAGAATACATTAGAATAAATCTAGTATATAATAGAAAAGAAAATCATAATTTTATAGAAAAAATTAAAGTGTTGTGAACAAACTAATCTAACCTCAGATAGTGGAGATGAAATAAGATTCTTACAAAGTAACACAATCAGACTGTGACATTTGTGGCAATTGTTGATACTAACAACACCGATTGTCACATTGTGTATATTGTAATATAATTAAATGAATAACAGTTTTTTTTCCTATCAAGTATTTATACCTTAATATGTCACTATTTTGATATTTTGCCAATTAAAATGTACAGTATTTTAATTTCAATCTCCAACTTTTATTGATTAAAAAAAAAAGATTGAATAAATCCATCTATAACCCTATTAGAGGATCAGATTCAACCCTTAAACAACAGTAAAGCTCAGACTGTTCACTTTAACAGGGTCAAACTAAATGCAAACCCAGATTTCTGTATGAAAAATATTCCCAAAGCTGTTCATGCATCAGATTCATCTTCACTGAGCAGAAGAACCGGCTGATGAAGCTTCTCTCCTCATCCTCATAACTAATCAAAAAAAAAAAAAAAAAAAAATCTGATTACGTAATGCACATTACTTGTAAAGCATTACTTTACTCGTAACATCAAAAAAGTAATCTGATTGCGTGATGCATGTTATTGTAATGCGTTACCCAACACTGCTCATTTCAGATGAGATTGAAAACCCCTGATCTCTAGGTTTTCTCAGAGGAGGGCCGTGCTAGAAATGTGTCCATCTTGAACATAATCAGAATGATCAGCTAATAATGGTAAATCTCCATACTCTGGTGCACTGGAGGAGCATCTGAGCGGTTTCCACAGTTGTACCGACAGGCTGTAGAAAGTTCTGATGGAATCACGTCCTCATGATATCAAAGACACGCGAAGGTCAACTTGTATGAAGTTCAATTGCCTTTGCAATATTTCACATTTATATTTTTTTGTATATATTTTATAGTTTTTTTTTTACATGATTTGATATATTTTTATTATATTGATTGGTTTGTTAAATACACACACTATATCTGTTTGATTATTGTATTATGTTTAATACAGTATCTCTTCAGTTTAAACCATAAACACAGGGTGTTCACTCAAGTGGACATCTGAAAATCTCTTTGAAAAATGTGTAAAAAATACAAATAAATTCAAATCTTGTTTTTCATGCCCTAAGAGCAATAAAAACACATAGTTATCACAATTCATGCATGAAAGGGTTAATACATTTATTTTCACTAACAATATATTCATAATTATATGATGTATCATCATCATGTCCATGCTAAACACACATGTATTAATGCACGCTGTTGTTAAGGGAGCGTCGTCTCTGTCGTCTTTATCATCGATAATGATCTACAATATCGCACACTGCAGGCTTTTCCCTTGATACACTTTTTTTACAGTCGATCCATGAGGAAAAAAATCCTTGAGATCTATGTGGATTTTCCATTAGCTATTCACTCGCCTCGTAAAAACAGAAAACACACACACACACACAAACACACTTATGAGACTTCATATATGAAGCGGTTTTAATCATATGATGATGATGAGGTTTTTATTGAGGAATCACGTTATGTTTAGAAAGTGAAAGTTAAGAGGAGAAAATCAGGTGCACGTTTGATAGATTCAGATTTTCGTCGATTTTTCCCGTTTATTTTGACTCTATTATTGAGTTGAACGCGTAACAGCTCATCTTCAGATCTCTGTGATTTAACAGAGTCTTCTTCTCCGGTGAGTTTCTGTTCCTCGATGAACACGACAGTCTGATTTATTATTTCTCTCACATGATTCATGTGTTTCTGGAAAAATCCCGGAGTGTTTTATTTGAGTGTCTGTATTTTCACAGGAATGTTGACTATTATTGTCGCTGTTCTGGTGAATCTCTTCATAGAGACTTCTGGTAAGAACATGTTTAATAATAATAAACTTTATTTCATATGGTGTCTTTAAAGCAGCTTCTCAAGCCACTTTACACTATAAAACAGACATAATTTTGCCAAATTGAGTGTGGTTTTAGGAACCCATGCAAGAAGTGTGTTGTAATAGTCAATGTGTTAAAACACAAAAGTATTGATAAGCTTTTCAGTCACAGGAAAAAAAATAGGGCAAAGTAGCAATATTTCTGAAATGAAAAAGGGAATTCTTAACAGTATGGGTCAAAAGACAAACTCAAATCAAATATAAACTTCTAAAAAAAATTATTTAGTTTGGAACAGAGCCATCTACGTTTAACATTAGTTAGTTAATGAGAGACGACCAAGAGGGGTGTAATTCTAGTGTATTGTTTTGAATGGAGGTGGACAGGTTTTCCATGGCGATTTACTCTATTAATACGTTTTTCCATGATGTAATATGTATGTTGTTCCTTGATTTCCAGTTCATGAGGATAGTTTTCTTGGCGATAGTTAAAGCTACTAGGAGTAATTGACTATTTCTATTGTTTAAATTAATTATGGACATGTCACCTAATATACAGAGGGAAGGAGACACTGGGATGTGACATCCCATAAGGTTGGATAGTGAGTCAGTAACGTTTTCCCAAAATCTTTTAATTGAAGTGCAATCCCAAATGGCGTGAACATATGGTGTCTGGGGTATTTTGTGTACAATGTGAGCAGGTTTCAGAAGTGAATCCCATTTTTAAATAATTTTTGTCTAGTTAGGTGAAATCGTACTTTATATTGTATAAGTTGCAGGTTGGCATTTTTCGTCATAAAGTAGATATTTTTACAGATTTGTGTCCAGAAAGCGGCATTGGGAGTAATGGTTAGGTCTGATTCCCATTTAGCAGTTGGTAGGCTTAATGTGTTATCTGATTTTAATATCATTCTGTATATTTTGGAGAGTATTTTTTTTGAAGAGGATAAATGAACTAAAATTGAAATTGAGGGCGGAAGGTCTAGGTTAATGGCCTGAGTGTCGATTCTTGATTGAATAGATGATTTGATTTGAAAGTATTCCAAAAAGCAATTACTCCCAATGCCATATTTCTGGACCAAGTGGGGAAATGGCGCTATGTTATTATTATGAAAGATGTTGAAGTTGTGTGATAGCCTTTTCTGCCCATGTGTGTAAGTTGAGTGGCTTCTTGTTAACTATGAAATCTGGTTGTTCCAGATGGGGGGGTGTTTAGATGGTGCAAGAGGAGTATTTGTGATTTGATGGAGTTTCCACCAGGCTGTCAGAGCTGTTGCTAATGTTAGCGTTTTAAAACTGGTGTTTTTTGATCGCCTGACTATAAAAAGGTAATTCTGAAATGATAATGTCCTTACAAATTGTTTGTTCAACATCTAGCCAAGTGATATCTGATGGGTTAGGGTGAATCCATTTGTATATATTTTGGAGCTGATTGGCCAGACAGTAGTGCTAGAAATGTGTTGCTTCCAGTCCTCCTAGTGTTTTCTGTTTCTGTAGTGTAGTCAATTTAATTATTGGGGTTTTATTTTTCCAGTAGAATTTGATAGTGATTGAATCTAGCGATTTAAACCAGGTGACGGTGGGTTGTGAAGGTATCATTGTAAATAAATAGTTTAATTTAGGGAGTTCAGTTATTTTAATTATTGATATTCTGCCCATAATGGATAGTGCTAAGTTCATCCAGCGTTGAAGATCATCATTTATTGTTTTAAAGTGTAAGTTGTAGGTTAACCACCACAGCCAATTAATGTGTAAATTAAAGTGCTCTATATGTATATATTTAATTATTTCTGTCTTAAAATGTGTTAAAATAACATTTATTGGGGTTTCTTCAAAGGTAGCGTGTTTTTTCAGTTACTGGTGATGACGTCATAAGAGGAACTCGCAACCCATACTCTGCTAGATTCCTACTGTATTACGGCTATTTGGAGAACGACTGAGGATGTGGGAAACCATCAAATTCTTTATGGACCACAGCCCTACAATTTTTAACCGGTCAGGCGTGAGAGAGGGGAGCCATGGCACTCAAAGAGTTATTAATGCTTGGTGTGAGGAGAATGAGTGGAGGGTTGGCCAGGTGTCCTGGTGAGTAACGTTAGCTACGTTAGAGCTAGTCTAGTCTGGTGCAAACTTAACCCGGATAATATAACGGAACAAGCAAGTCTTTTCAAAATATTGCCGTCATGTAGAATAGCAAGGAGGGACAACGACTGAAGACATTATTTACTTACAGTAAGTCAGTCCAAATCAGAGCTGTAGAGATGCACACACTGCACAGGCACCAATCGCTAGTCTCATCGACGCCTCAAACGTCATGTAATACCCTTCCTCAATCCGCGCTTTATCAATTTCTCACGATTTAATTAGCAATGTTTATTGTCAGAAAAGAAAAAGAGAGATTGATGTCCCCATCACTGTGTTTGTGTGGGCTATGCCACCCAGTTGAATCAGCAGTGGAGAGTGTGTGCTGCCGTGAGGTGAACGTGGAACAGCTCGACCTGCGACCGGCTGATCTGACGTGCCTGAACCCGGTTGTTTTGCGAATAGCTTATTCTCATTTCAGGCAGGATCACGGTCCCCTTGAAGTCAGCACACACGAGTATGTTTACAGTTGAGTTATTTTATCCATCATTTTTTTTATCAAATAAAACATACAACCAACTTTTCTGAAGTTATGTAAGGCATCTATAGCTGCTAGCGTACGGTAACTCTACTAGTGAGTTCCTCTTATGACGTCACGCCCCATCTAGTGGAAGGGAGCGGGAGCGGTTAAAACCACTGTTAAAAGTGCCAACTTTTCAGATTATATCAGCATTTTGGTATAAAAAAACAATGGTGGGCGGTTCTTATCTTTATGTTTAATAAACACATTGCATTATCTTCGTGAAAAATTTAACCTGCAACTTACACTTTAAGTAGTGGAGTATAGTTGAGTCCAAACAGCTCTGACAGCCTGGGGGAAATGTTAATACCTAAATATGTGATGTAATTGGTGCACAGAGGGATAGGTAGTGTATGGGATGTCACATCCAAACTGTTGGAATATAATGGAAGGATAACAGACTTACTTCAGTTGATTGAGTATTCAGAAATATTTGAGAATGAATCAATGAGTTTGATTGTTTCTTGTAATGATGATGAGGGGTCTTGCAGATACAGTAGTATATCGTCAGCGTAAAGACTAATCTTATGGTGTATATTTGGTGTTTGAATTCCTTTAATGCGGCTGTTTTGACGAATAGCTGCTGCTAACGGTTCGATGAAAATGGTGAATAGTGAAGGGGAGAGTGGGCATCCTTGTCTAGTCCCCCGGTGCAGTGTGAAGCTTCGTGATGTTAGTCCATTTGTGATGACAGTGGCTGAAGGTGAAGTATACAGAATTTTGATCCAGTTAATGAATGACTCCCCAAAACCAAACCTCTCCAATGTGGAAAACAGGAATTTCCAGTTGACTCTATCAAATGCTTTTTCCGCATCTAGAGTAGCTATGATGGTTTTGGTTTTTTGAGTTGATGAGTAATCCATTAAGTTAGAAAGTCTGCGTGTGTTAGAAGCGAGTCTACCTTTAATGAAACCGGTTTGATCTGGATGGATTATAGATGGTGTGACTTTTTCTATTCTATGGGCTAGTGCTTTGGTGATGATTTTAATGTCTACATTGACGCCAGCTATCGCCAAGACCAAAGTCACTCATGAACTGTTTTATGGTTTCTGTAGATTGTAAAATGCGTTTATTGCCTGAACTTTTAGATCCATCTATTGTTGGGTCTAGAACTGTGTTGAAATCACCTGCTATTATGACTGGACAGTTAGAAAGGTTTGAAATGGAGGAGAAAAAAGTCTGGAAAAAAGATGGGTCATCTGTGTTTGGGCCATTTAGGTTACCAATTGTAATTGGGCTATTATTAATAGAAACGTTAATGATAATAAATCGTCCTTCGGGGTCTATAACAGTGGTGTTATGAACAAATGAGATTCTTTTACTTATTAAAATGCATACACCTCTTTGTTTTGTGTTGTAGTGAGCCGAGAATAAGTGGTTGTACTTCGATGATTTAATTTTGTTATGATCTGATTCTGATAGATGTGTTTCTTGTAGAAGGCAAATGTCGGCTTGTAATTTATTTAGATGATTCAAAACTTTGATCTTCTTTGTCTGAGAACCAAATCCACGAGCATTCCAGGTTAAAAAAGTAACAGTTGACATGTTTTAGTGAAAACTAAACATAAACGTATATTGATATGTGGGCCTGTTAGTACACAGTATGTGTAAGTGTGAGTGCATGAGTTTGAGCTGGTATGGCAGTGAATATGTGTGTGTGCATACGGCAATGTTGTTGGGAGATTAACATAAATACAAATACAAAAGTGACTCAGTGTATACATAAGTAAAACAATAACAACAACAGCAAAAAAACTTAAATACATACATAGGGTGGAACATGGGGATGAGGGGCACAAGACCTAGGTGCTAAAATAAGAGCACATCTCAGATACAAAAATAAAAGAGAGAATGAAAGAGAGATAATTTAGTTGCATTTGTGATTATGGCAGTTATTGACTGTGATTATGAAGAAGTGTTCAGAAAAGCCATGGAGTAATGTCCTTATCGCGATATAACTGTCCATCTATATATAGTTTATCCACTGTAATGATTGCCTTTTTTCCTTCGTTCATTTTCTGTTTTCGGATTGGGAAAAGTTTTTTTCGTCTTTCGAGAATGACCTTTGGGTATTGTTCGTTGATTCCATAGTTTGTGCCTTTAAGTTGCCTGCCTTGCTTTTGAACCAGTTCTTTGTGTTTGTAGTGTTCGAATTTCGCGATGATCAGTCGTGGTCGATTGTTATTGTTTTGAGATCTGATGCGGTGCACACGGTGAAAAGTGATGGTCTGTACAGTTTCAGCTGGTAATTTGAGTTGTTTTATCATAAAGTCCTTGACTGATTTTGACTGGGGGGGAGGGGGGAAGCGAAGAGATATTTTTTCTAAAAAAGATATAAAAATATGTAAATATATATATATATAAAAAAATATATTTAAACTATTTATTTAGTGTTGTTTACAGTCAGACGGGAGCCGCCATATTAGGTCATGCACCGGGTCTCGTGAGGTCTCGCATTACTCAGTTACGTTTAACATTAGTGAACCAGCTTTACAGAGCTGATGAGGAGAGACAATAAGCACAACCTCTTATCACTATTAAGGCTCATCCATGTTTATATCTCAGAAATACAATGTGAGAGAAAAGAAACATCCACATTTTGACCAGGATTGGAGTGGATATAAATCTGAGTCTCATCTGCACAGAAGTGATCATTACGCCTGAGTGTTCTTAAGAGCAATCCAGGAGGATATACCGTATATAAATGATAAAAATTAAGGGGCTTAAAACCGAACCCTGAGGGACGCCAGTCAATCTCAGACCTGAAACCACTCATAAAAACAAACTGGTAGTGGTCAGAGAGATAAGATATAAACCAGGTTAAAACAGTCTCAGAAACACCAAAGACAGTTTCAAGATGGTTGAGTAAGAGGTTGTGATTGACAGGTTTGGATTTCATTCAGTTTTATGGCATATATTCCAAACACACGATTCCTGATAGATCAACAAATGTTGATATTTATGGAGTAGGCCTACATCATATATGTGAACTCTTTCAATTGGATATTATGGCACTGGGTTACAATGCTTAGACATGGAAGGTTATTAGGTCAATGTGACACCGACCAAGCTAACTCATTTTTGTTCTAAGAACGTTTTCCAAACATTCTGTTTTGGTTATGGAAACGTTAAAGTGTCCAGTTTTCTTAGTGTTAGAGGAGCGTTTTCTAAAAGTTTATGATGTTCTTGAAACATTCTTTCAACTTACTTTTTATCAACTATTTTTTCACTCATATTCAAGTGTTTCCTTGAATTCACCGCAATGACAAACAGAAAGCTGCTTAATTTGAAAGTGACTTCTGTGTGAGCTGTGCTTCATACATCGCTATGGACTTTTTTCATGTGAAATTTCCCTGAAATATCGATTCGCTAATCTAGTCTTATTTATTTTATTTTTGTCACAAAAAACATAGGCTACAGATTTAGAATCACTGTGACTAGTAAATATAGCACATAAATACAGTATATAATGCATGTATTACATTGGGTGTGTCTCTCTGTGTCTCTCAGTGTCGTTCACTGTTGTGGTTCCTCGTGATCAGACAGTGGCTCATGTCGGGTCCACAGTCACTCTGCCCTGCTGGATCTCTCCTCCTGAGAACGCTGAAGCTCTGGAGATCCGCTGGTACCGTCAAGAGTTCAGCAACCCTGTTCTCCTCTATCAGCATGGGAAGATCCAGGACATCCAGGAGGAATCGTTCAGGAACAGAAGCTCACTGACTCTGTGGTCAGATCAGTCTGGTGGACTGAAGGATGGAGACGTCTCTCTACGCCTGGAGAAACTCAGGATTCAGGATGAAGATTCATTTCACTGTTATGTCAGTGGAGAAAGTGCATATGACAGCAGAGAGGTGGTTATCAAAGTCACTGGTGAGTCAAAAACTACAATATACAATGTATTGTTTTTATGGATCTAGAGCTCATTAAATGAATAGTTCACCTATTGTGTTGCATGAGTAGGCTTTTCTCCAGATTTCAACCGCTATAACCCTGAAACCAATGGAATATCAAAACCAGTTTTTTGCTGCATAATGCTGCCATAATTTTCCAAAGAAATTGTCAACCCAGCAATCAAGGAATGTTCTCATAACTTTTGCTAATGTTCTGGCAATGTTCTCTCAAAATGAATATTCTTTCAATATTTTTCTAGTAACATTAATAGAATATTTGTTAAACTTTATCTGGTCTAATAATGCTAATGTAAGGTTAGCACAAAAACATTATTTATACACTGTTTGTTGAAGGTTTTATAAATGTCCTGATAATGTTGGGAGAAAACGTTCTTAGAACAAAGTTTTTTGAACATCCTTTAAACATTTAATGTCAACTAACTTCAAATGAATAAGGCTGTGATTGCTCTTTTAAAAGAACATCCTTGGAACATGGGAAAGTTTTGTAGCCTGGCCCATATTAATTGTTCCTAACTTTTCTCTTAAATTTATGTAAATGTTATGCAAGTGTTAGAATAAAAAATAATAATAAAAAAAAAAAAATCATGAAATCACCACATATTGTCATTAGTATTTGATGAATGTTTTCATAATGTTGGCAGAAAACATTCTTTGAACATCATTCTTCGAACGTCCATTAACTATCAAACTTCACTAATGGTTACACAGCAAAATCCCCTGTATTTCATTAACCCCGCTCGTCACCTTTATTTATATAGCGCTTAATACAATACAGATTATTTCAAAGCAGCTTTACAGTGATTACAGGAAAATTATGCATTTCGACTGTTCAACTGAAGTCAGTTCAGTGTTGATTTAATTCCGTTGTAAAGATCTTCAATTATTAAATTACTTCATTTAATCTATAATGCACTTCTGCAAAAAATTATGTCATCAACCAGACTATGGTAACCTTGGGATAAGGATGAGACAGACAGACTAATATTAGCGTAGCGTAAGAGCTCGCTCAAGTACTGGGAAGCTAAAACATTTAGTGCTTTGTAAGTAATCAGCAATATTTTAAAATTTATACAATGTTTAATAGGGAGCAAGTGCAGTGTTGACAGAACTGGGCTAATATGGTCATACTTCCTGGTTCTGGTAAGAACTTGAGCTGCTGCGTTTTGGACTAGCTGGAGTTTGTTTATTAAGCGTGCAGGGCAACCACCCAGTAGAGCATTACAGTAATCTAGAACTAACTGTTTCACATTTGTCATTGAGAGCAAATGTCGTAGTTTAGATATATTTTTACGATGGAAGAATGTGGTTTTACAGATGCTAGAAACGTGGCTTTCAAATGAAAGATTGATATCAAAGTGCACACCCAGGTTCCTAACCGACGACGAAGACTTGACAGAACATTCATCAAGTGTTAGACAGTATTTTAGGTTATTACGTGCTGAGGTTTTTGGTCCAATAATTAGAAACTCTGTCTTTTTTCTTCAGAATTAAGTAGTAGAAAATTATTCATTTTTTTTAATTAGCTATGCATTCTATTTTTTTTTTATTTTTTTTTTGTGAATTGGTAAGTTTCATCGGGGCGTGAAGAAAATGGAGTATCATCAGCATAACAGTGAAAACTAACGCCATGCCTCCTAATGATATCTCACAAGGGTAGCATGTACAGGGTGAACAGCAGCGGTCCTAGTACTGAGCCTTGTGGTACTCAATACTGAACTTGTGATTTAACTCTTTCTGGTCTCACACAGATATCTTTTCAGTGTTAATGCACTACAGTGATATCACAGTGGCTGGTTCTGTTTTTTGTTTTGTTTTTTCATTAATGCTCCAACTTCATAATTGTTAAATTTAAGCCTATCATGAAACTACTGAAAAAGCAGTTGTTTAAACCACTTTAATGCAGTAATTTGACTATCATTAAAGTAGTCATGTTGATATGCTTTTTCATCAGTCTCTTTCTTTATCAATGCAGTAATGTTCTCTGAAAACAGTAATGCAATTTCTGTAAGAGAAATCAACAAAAGTCAAGGGTCAAGAGATCAACTAAAGATTTTGCTGTGAAGAATGTTGTTGTTAATAAAGATCAAGTTGAAAGTATGTTTCAGGAATATAATACTAACTGTAAAAAAAAAAAAAAAAACTCTAATATAAGGAAACCGTCTCGGGTTACGACTGTTCCCTCCTAAGGGAACGAGACACTGCGTCAGTAACGACACATTTTAGGGAACGCCCCTCAGCGTAGCGACTCTGAAGCATGAATGAAACTAAGCCAATCGTAAATGGTGTTGCGTCATTATGTAGTGTGTGGAGGGAGCTCTAGAGCTGAGTATGGTCTCAACTACTCCTGCTGACAGGCCAGCTTCTAGGTTCTGTGCCCACTCAGGGGCCAGACCCACAGTTTCCACAGCTCTGGACTGACCCCTTCACGACCCCACACTTTTCTTTGTGTTGAGCCTCAATCCCACCTCTGAATGTGGGCAAGGACGACATCTCGATGCCGAACTGCCAGCTCCTGTGACTGGGCCAGAATAAGCCAGTCGTCGATATAATTCAGCAGCCGGATGTCCTGAAGCCTCTGCAAGGCTAGAGCTGCATCCATGCACTTGGTGAATGTGCAAGGGGAGAGATCTAGGCCGAACGGAAGAACCCAATATTGGAACTCTCCGCCCCCGAAAGCGAACCTCAGGAACCTCCTGTGAGATGGATGGATATGTGGTATGGGTATGGGTCCTTTAGATCTATCGTGACAAACCAATCCTTGGATTTGATCTGACTCACGATGATGGGAATAGTAAGCATCTTTAACCTGAATCTCCTCAGAGACCGATTCAAGTGCTTTAGATCTAAAATTGGACACAACCCTCCATCCTTCTAGGGAACTATGAAGTAGCGGCTGTAGAACCCGGAATCCCTGTCTGGTGGAGGAACACGTTCTATTGCCTCCTTTACCAGCAGGGAGTTTACTTCCTGTTCCAATACCCGACACTGCTCTGGGTAAACTGCAGTCCACACCACCTCGCTGGATTTCAGAGGGCGGAAATCGAACTGCAGCCTGTAACCCTTTTCTATTGTACGCAGGACCCAAGGAGAAATATTTGGCAGGTTTTGCCATGCTTTGAAATATTACTATATACTGCACCCCTGTCCGAAATTCAGAACGGATGGGGACACACATCAGATGCAGCACACTCAGGCAGATCTCGAGGGAGCCTGTGCAGATTGTGAAAGGTTGCCGATCTGAGTGCTGCCCTCACGTTTAGGGCTGGGTATCGTTCAAAAAATTTCGATACTGATACCGATACCTTGATTTCGATACCGAACGATTCCTGAACGATACCAATTTTATGAAATCCATTTTAACAAGATTACATAACACATTACCTCAGAAAAACTTTGGTTTTATGTTTTCAGTTTGACTCATGCTCCTTAGCCTCTGCACAAAGGAACATTTTTTTTATAAAGAGCTCATGCTCACCAAAGCTGAATTTGTTTGATCAAAAATACAGCAAAACTTGTAACATTGTGAAATAGTATTACAATTTAAAATCTTATTTGAATATATTTCAAAATGTAATTTATTCCTGTGATGTCAAAGCTGAATTTTCAAAATCATTACTTCAGTGTCACATGATCCTTCAGAAATATGAAAACAGTTTACTACTTAATATTTTGGAAACTATGATATTTTTTTCATGATTCTTTGATGAATAAAAATTTCAAAAGAACAGCATTTATTTGAACCAGAAATCTTTTGTAACATTACACATGTTTTAAGGTCACGATTTTGATCACTTTAATGCATCCTTACTGAAAAAAAATTCTGACTAACCAACACATTTTTGAACGGCAGTGTACATTCAGTAGGTCATTATTGCAATACAAACACTGTCAGAGTGATCAACATCTCTTCATTTACCAGTCGAAGACGGAGCAACTTTCTGCTCTTATGTTTACTCCGTGTCAAGGTCTTCATCATATCTGTCGTGGTACCGGTGTTTGCAGCAATTATTTTACCGCAAATACTGCATCGCGCGCTGTTGGCATCGAGCCTGGAGAAATGTACCCACACTTTTGATCGACTTTTCCACATCTTTAGGGTATTGTGTGTGTGTGTGCTCGCGTCTCATATGAGTATGTGTGCGGATAGTTTGTGTGTGTGTGTGTGTGTGTGTGTGTGCGCGCGTCTCATATGAGTATGTGCGCAGAGAGTTCCGCGCATCTCGTGTGTGTAGAGTTTGCGTGTATGTGCGTGAGCGACTTTAGGTGTGTCGTTGTGCATTTCATATGTATTTGTTTGAGCACTGACGTTGACGAGTTAAGTCAAGTCAAGTCAAGTTTATTTATATAGCGCTTTTCACAATACAGATTGTATCAAAGCAGCTTCACAGTATAAAATTAAAATTAAGAGTTAACCCCTTAGGTATCGAAATCTGGTACCTAACAAGAAGTCATTTTTCGATACTCGATAGTATCGTGGCAATTCATTTGGTACCTAAAAAGTATCGAACTCAGTACCCAGCCCTACTCACGTTTGGCCATTTTCAGTGACTATGGTCAGGCTTGCGTTCCCTGTGGTCCGGGTGCGGCGTCTCAGATCATGGGGTTCCCAGATGGAGCTGACAGAGGACCCTGAGACTGCTGAGGCCCTTTCTCAGGCTTGCTTTGCCATCTCTCATGTTCTCCCCCCTTTCACAATCTGCACAGGCTCCCTCCAGAGCTTCCTGAGCGTGCTGCACTCCCAAGCAGTGTACACACATCTGATGTGTGTCCCCATCCGTTATGAATCTCGGACAGGGGTGCACACATCTTTTAAATAATTTTGCCATGTTTGCTGATAATATACAGGCTTGTTTGACAGAAATCAACAAATAAGACAGACACGGGGCCCTATCTCGCACCCAGCGCAATTGACTTTGTACACAGACGCATATATCATTCCTATTTTGCACCCGCGCACAGCGGACTTTTCCCTCCACAGACGCACTTCGGTAAACTAGGAAATACACTTGCGCTCCCCGGGGCGGTTCAGCACAAAGAGGAGGCGTGTTCCGGCGCAAACGTTCCCTGGTGCTAATTTGCGGGTTTAGAAAACAATTCCGCCACTGACCAGGAAAAACCTAGTTTAAAGTCAGTGGCGGGTTGCGCATGTTATTCATATGCTATTTTAAGGGCGCATGCTTGGCCATAATCAATGTAGCGTGTGCACAACGCACATACACTTTGATTCTCTCATCTACACAGAAGCAGCAGTTTTCATTTTTGCAAATCATACATTATTACAATAGATAGATAGATAGATGGATAGATAGATAGATAGATAGATAGATAGACAGTTTATTATAAAAGCATACATCTAGCTTACACATTTACCCAAATTATCATACGGCTGTTTAAGCGAAGCTAATCTGGGTGTGTTTCTCCATCCCCAATGTCACTTCTCTGTGTTTTACGGCCCTGACGGGAACGTCGGTCTCCTCGGCTGTGAACCGCTCCTGGCAAATCCGCCGTTATAATAGCAATCCGCCATGGAAAAAGCGCGCCTGCTCTTAAAGGGAATGTGAGATGTCGCTCTGATTGGTTTATTTCACGTTACGCCCAAACCACACCTATGAGTAATGAAGCGACTTCAGACCAACACATTTCAGATTTGCGTCGGGCGCAAGAGTCATTTATCCCGCCGGTATAATAGCAACAGCGCCCGGGATCCGCACACAAAGCTACTTGCGTTTCGCGCTTGATACTTGCGTTTCAGATCGTTAAAATAGGGCCCAAAGATAGAGAGCACTTGCTGAAGAGCAGAAAGCTAACTCTGTTGTGTGTCGGCGTCTCTTTGTAGCTTCTGTATATGCCGTCACACATTACATCATGATGCAAAACCAATCAGGATTGGCTTAAGCCCTATTCGGACGGGATTAACTTTACAAGGGTAGATGGAGTAATGTAATTTTACCACAGGACGTCTGTAATATTAATGGCCAATTTGCACGGGATAAGATATCTCAGTAAAACTAGCAGAAGTGGGAGAGTAACTCGATTTGCGCATCGCTGTCACTCCTGTCGTCATGCTTCATGTATTACATTACTTCCTGATATCACGTGCGCAAACACATAACCTATATTTATAAAACAGTTATGTCCAGTCGAGCGATGTATTAATTAACTTCAGATTGGATTGTGTTGGTAATAGGCACTTACCTAA